>NW_026897458.1:0-326612 GCF_033153095.1 Gastrolobium bilobum | reverse complement strand
CAGTTAATTAGTATGACTAATACACTGTCACTGCGCTCCATACTCGATACGAACAAGTTGACCGGTCCAAATTTTATGGACTGGTATCGGAAAGCTCCTAGGGAAGGGGAAGATGGGTTCGCGGAATATGATTTCGAGACCCACAAACAGCACATGGATGACAATGTGTTGGCTGTCTGCATCATGTTGGCATCCATGTCGCCTGAACTGCAAAAGCAGCATGAGCATATGGATGCTCCCTCTATTGTCTTACATCTAAAAGAGTTGTATGACATTAAAGGCAGACATGAGAGGTATGAGGCCTCAAGAGAATTGTTCTCTTGCAGGATGTCTGAGAGCATGTCTGTTGGCAGTCATGTTCTTAAGATGATCGGCCTGATTGAGAAGCTAGGAAATCTAGGCTTTATCATGGATGCCGAACTAAGTAATGACTTAGTCCTCACCTCACTTCCACCTTCCTTTAGTCAATTCATCATGAATTACCACATGCATGGGATGCAAGTGAGCTTGCCTGAGTTGTTAAGTATGTTAACAACTGCTAAAGTGTCTATCAAAAAGGATAAGACACAAGCTCTTCTGATTGGTGGGCC
Source organism: Gastrolobium bilobum (assembly GCF_033153095.1). Taxonomy (NCBI): domain Eukaryota; kingdom Viridiplantae; phylum Streptophyta; class Magnoliopsida; order Fabales; family Fabaceae; genus Gastrolobium; species Gastrolobium bilobum. Next base: position 326,022 of record NW_026897458.1, on the reverse strand, counting down.
TAGCAGGGCCAAGGGTAAGGGTAAGGAGCCTGCTAAAGGTGACTCCCTTAAACCCAAAGGAAAACCCAAGAAGAAGAAGGGCAAAGGAAAGGGTAAGAAGGCTTCGAATGACAAAAGCAAAGCTGAGTGCTTCCACTGTGGCAAGAAAGGCCATTGGAAGAGGAACTGTCTAGACTACCTGAAGAGTGTGAAGGACAAGAAGCATGGTGATGCTTCTACCTCAGGTATTTTCATCATTGAGATCAATTATTCATGTGTTAATCCTACTTCATGGGTATTGGATACCGGTTGTGGTTCTCATATCTGCAATATGTTGCAGGTGCTTAGAAGCCCAATAAGATTGGAGAGGAACGAGGTGGACCTCCGCGTTGGGAATGGAGCAAGAGTTGCTGCTCATTCTATTGGAGAAGCTGACCTCATTTTGCCTACGGGCCTTTTTCTGCATTTGAATAAATGTCTATATGTTCCAAGTATTTCTAGAAACATTATTTCAATTTCTTGTTTAGAACAAGATGGATTTATTTTCAGTATTAAGAATGGTACATTTTCTATCATTATGAATGATATTGTTTATGGTACTGCTACCTTAATAAATGGATTGTATGTTCTAGAAATGGGAACTGAAGTGCTCAAAATAGATGTGAAATGACCTAGGATGGATAATCAATCATATCTTTGGCACTGTAGACTAGGGCACATAAATGAAACAAGATTGTCTAGGATGCATGCAAATGGATACCTAGATTCCTTGGATTTGGAATCCTATGGACAATGTGAATCTTGTCTAGCTGGGAAAATGACTCATCACACGCCCAAAGGGCTTGAGAGTCATAGGGCTAGTGAGTTATTAGAACTCATTCACTCTGATGTATGTGGCCCAATGTCTATCGAGGCTAGAGGAGGGTACTCCTATTTCATTACCTTTACGGATGACAAATCAAGATTTGGGTATGTGTACCTGATGAGATATAAATCCGAAGCTTTTGAAAAGTTCAAAGAGTTTGGGAATGAAGTAGAGAAACAGCGTGACAAGATAATTAAGACATTACGATCAGATCGTGGTGGTGAATATTTGAGCCATGAGTTTCAGGATTATCTAAGAGAGAATGGAATTCTCTCGCAGTTTACTGCTCCTTACACACCACACCAAAATGGTGTCTCCGAAAGGAGAAACAGGACCTTGTTAGACATGGTTAGGTCTATGATGAGTGAGACTCAACTTCTAAAATCATTTTGGGGATATGCCTTAGACACAGCGGCATACCTTCTAAATAGGGTACCGTCTAAATCTGTTCAGACCACACCATATGAGATATGGAATGGTAAGAGACCCAACCTGAGTTATCTCAGGGTTTGGGGATCGCCAGCTTATGTCAAGACATTGGCATCAGACAAGCTTAGTGCTAAGAGTACTAAATGTCTTTTTGTGGGGTATCCTAAAGGTACTAAGGGATACTACTTTTACTCCATGGAAGAACACAAAGTGTTTGTGTCAAAGAATGCTGAGTTCCTTGAGAAGGATTTGATCTCTCAAGGAGCCAGTGGGAGTAAGATTGATCTTGAAGAAGTTCAAGAACCACATGAACAGATTGAGGAACCCAAGTCTGCTCCGCAGGCGACGTTCTCCAATGGAGAAGTAAACGCACAACTCCGTAAGTCAACGAGGGGCATCCATCCACCTGAGAGGTATGGGTTTGTAATTGAGAATCAGCAAACCGTCGAGGATGATGAGCCAAGTAACTACGAAGAGGCAGTCAAGGATGTTGACTCTTCTAGATGGCTTGAAGCCATGGAATCTGAAATGGATTCGATGTATCAGAACAAGGTATTGACCTTGGTTCCTAAATCGCAAGGAATAGTTCCTATCGGTAATAAATGGGTCTTTAAAAGAAAGACTGATGCAGATGGCAACGTTCAGACCTGCAAAGCTAGGTTGGTGGCGAAAGGGTATCGTCAAAGACAAGGAGTTGACTATGATGAAAATTTCTCACCAGTTGCCATGATCAAATCTATAAGGATCATGCTTGCAATAGCAGCATATCACGACTATGAAATTTGGCAAATGGATGTCAAGACCGCCTTCTTGAATGGGTTCTTGAAAGAGGAAGTGTACATGACACAACCTGAAGGCTTTGTAATCAAAGATCAGGAGCATATGGTATGCAAACTTCAAAGGTCGATATATGGGCTAAAGCAAGCATCAAGGAGTTGGAATATTCATTTTGATGAGGTCGTTAGGAGTAACGGTTTCATCAAGAACAAGGATGAACCTTGTGTTTACAGGAAGGTTAGTGGGAGTAATGTTGTCTTCCTAGTGCTTTATGTGGATGACATATTGCTTATAGGAAATGACATCCCCACATTACAAACAACGAAAGAGTGGCTTTCAGAAAGCTTCACCATGAAGGATTTGGGAGAGGCGGCCATTATACTTGGTATAAAGATCTATAGAGATAGATCAAACAGGCTGCTGGGTTTATCTCAATCCACGTACATTGACAAGATGCTAAAGAGGTTTAGCATGAAAAGGTCAAAAAGGGGTTTTCTACCTGTCAGTCATGGGATACATCTTTCAAAGGCTATGTGTCCTAAGTCACAGCCTGAGAAGGATCGCATGAGTGGAATTCCATACGCTTCGGCTATTGGGTCCATCATGTATGCCATGATATGTACGAGACCAGATGTCTCATATGCTTTAAGCATTACGAGCAGATACCAGTCTGACCCTGGAGAGGGTCACTGGACGGCAGTTAAGACCATCCTTAAATACTTGAGAAGAACTAAGGATGTGTTTTTGGTCTATAGTGGGGTTAATGAGCTTACAGTGAAAGGGTTCACTGATGCCAGCTTTCAGAGTGACAAAGATGACTGCAAGTCACAGTCAGGGTTCGTATTCACCTTAAATGGTGGGGCAGTATCTTGGAAGAGTTCCAAGCAGGAGACAACAGCAGATTCAACGACAGAAGCTGAATACATAGCTGCTTCAGAAGCGGCTAAGGAGGCTGTGTGGATCAAGAAGTTCATATCTGAACTTAGGGTGGTTCCAAGCGTGGATGAGCCCATACAGTTGTTGTGCGACAACACTGGAGCCATTGCGCAGTCAAAGGAACCTAGGTCTCATCAAAGATCTAAGCACGTGCTCCGCAGATATCACCTGATTAGATAAATCATTGATAGAATGGATGTAAAGATGGATTATGTTCCCACAGATGATAACCTGGCCGATTCTCTGACAAAGGCTGTTTCTCAGAGAAAACATGATAGTCATTATGAGGCTTTGGTATACGACTTAGGTCTGATTGGCTCTAGGCCAAGTGGGAGCTTGTTAGTATTTGGGTGTCCTAGAGACAATCTTATGATTAAATAAGGACAGAGATGTAGACCTTTTTAATATTGTCGCAAATAAATAAAAGCACTCTTTATCTTGTTTCATAATTATGTCTCGATATTAATATTAATATATTATGAATAACTTGATAAACCCCGTGGAATAAAATAGGTATCTCTTGAGTATCTGTGATGAGATCACAATCATGAGGATTCAAGAATACCGGATGTTCATTCCTAATTTTATGTTCCTAGTCTAGAGATACTGAGAATGGGGTCAGTAATCTCGGGTAAGACTAGCACGACTTATCTATTTGTATGTGGATACAAGGTATAGACCTCATGTGCTACAGATATGGAGATGTCTTAGCTAAAGTCGTGGGTGGACCTATAAGGGTATAGCTCGCACTGAACGGACCCACAAAGAGACTCTATGAGGAACTCTCACAGAGAGTATCATTAGAGTAGTCTCTTTATATTTGGGTATGTCTTTCATAAGACCAGAAGTTATTACCTAGACTGTGTTCTAGAAGGCATGCTTTGATTGTGCACCTCGTCTGCATGAAACATGAAGACTCATAGGTATACTGTTGGGCTTGTCCTGAAAGAACACAGGGCTAGGGTGATAAGCTGAAGGAATTCGTCAAATCCTTGTGAGAGATTAGGTTATCTGTAAACCGGAGAAATCGGGATGACATTTACAGGGACTCGGGAATCTATGCATAGTAAAAGAGATCATGAGATGATCTGCCTTTAGAGTCTGTAAATTGAAGATTCCCTAATTTCGAATAAAGCTTACCCTAAACCGCAGGGGTTGATACGCTTCCTTACCCTAGGTTTTATGGGAAGGTAACCCAGACGAAAGGAAATATATACGGCAACCAAATATGTTTAATAGGATGATCAATTCACTTAATCTAACTAGTTCTGGGGCAACAAAGCATTGCTAGTGCTCTGTGTTGTCATTAGATGGGTTGATGGGTTATTGGGCCCAAGCCCATTTATGTCAGTGGCTAAGTTGGACCTAATGGGTCACACACAAACACCTAATTGTCTAGATGCTCTAGCATTAAAGGTATTGGGCCTAATAAAATTTATTAGCCCAAGAAGTTGTTTGGAACTCCACCTAAAGGGGTGGAGGGCGCATGGTTCATTGTAATTGGCTTGGATAGTCCAAGACATTACTAATTAATTTAATTAGTTAAATTAATTATCAAACATTTAAATTTTGAATTTTGGAATTCGAAATTTGAATTTTGAAATTTTGAATTTTGAATTTGAATTTCGAAATTCGAATTTTGAATTTGAAATTTGAAATTTCTTTTGAATTTTGAAATTTGGATTTTAATTCGAATTTTGAAATTTGAATTTTGAAATTTGAAAATTTGAGTTTTGAATTTGAATGTTTGAACATTTGAATTTGAATATTTGAATGTTTGAATTCAAATATTTGAATTTGAATTTGAATTTGAATTTGAATTGCCTATGAAAGGTTGTTTCATAACAAAAGAATAAGATGAGATCTTGTTGGAACAAATCACTGGTATCATGAGAGAATCTTTTGGACAAGATCCAAGGCCATATATGGCGCTGATTTGGGTTGTTGGTGAGCAAGATTTGCTCATCAAAATCAGCTCCAGAAGATTCAGTCAGTTGGGAGAAAATCTGAGTGAGTTGATTCAAATTTGAATGCAACTACTCAGATGTATCTGTCACCTTTTTGGGCTATATGGGGCGCACCATATAGCTGATCTTATGAAGATTTCTGATCAGAATTTTGAATAGGTTTTTGAACCAATTCTCAAGAGAATATTCTAGGAGACTGTTAGCAATTTTTGAAATAAAACAGCTCCACTTCTCTCTCTCCAATCTGGCGCCTAATGATCAGATTTTTAGGAGAAAAATCTGATTGGTATTTTATTTTAAATACTCTCCTCTTATGCACCTATGTGGTAGTTGCTCCTCCAAGGGTTTTTCTGAAAACCTAGCCTATTCTCTCCTCTCTCCTGCGCCACTTGTGAAGCTTTCACATTGAGAGCTTCACTTTTTCAAACACTTTCACCTAGCCTCCATCTTCACACATAGAGCGCCTAGCAAGCCTCTTTGTGGTGATCATCCGGTGGCTTCACAAGAAGGAGTTCTTGCACCTAGACGAGTGGGTGGTGTGGATCAACGTTAGAGGGTCTGAACCCTTCAGACCGGCCTTGATCATCTGGTGATTTCACGAACAAGGTAACATCATGCTTTCTTTCCTAAAGCATGATCTTGATGTGCATGTATATTCCGCAAAGAAAAATTTTGTTTTTACCTCTTGTATGCATCGGCCTTCAAGGCCATTTCGAACTTTCACTTCGGAAATAGTTAGAAAGCTTTTTTCAATTTACGCTTAATGCGACCTGATAATTAATACCGCAAACGACGCATATTAGGAAGAAGAACATTAGTATACTAAAACTTATTCAGTCAGATAATTCTGAAAAAATAATTAAAACAAAAATATATAAAAATATACTAAAAAGAAAAATAATTTTTATAAAAAAAAAAAAAAAATTCATCTCTAGCTTAACCTCTCCCGTCCGATTTTATAACCCTTCACTAGAGAAACCCAAAATACTATAAATGATTAAATAAATAATAAACAATGCAACTTTATCGAAACATGCTCTGGACTCCAAAAGTCGCAAATAATACACACATGCACCTATTGCAAATATTATTCCATTTATAATTTTATATGCCAGCCCAACCAACTATCCTTCAATGGTATATATCTAGTTTGAGCACGAAGGACATGCCTCCAGCTCCTAGCATGTGTAAGCACATGTAAGCTTTTAACTAAAAGTAAGAAAAAATTATTTTCTTTAACATGATTTTTTGTACCACACCCATATAAAAAAACTCAATTTGGGCACAAAAAGTTATATCTCTCGAGTATCGCCGGTTAAAATTGGTCTGCAGTTTATGTAGATTACAGAATAACTTTAGTCACATTAATCATCTGTACAAGCATACGTGACTCCCTAGTTTTGTAATTCATTTTGCAATCATGGTATTAACAAAACTTGTTTAAAGAGATAGGGGGAAAATAAAAAGAGAATGCTAGCGACGAAGAAAACAAGGATAATGGAAATTTATCTTTTGTGTTTCCATTAGTGTCATTTTCATTTGCTTTGGAATCAATTCTGTATCAAAAAGTTTATTTTCTACATATAGTTTGCCTTTTTTATTTTTCCTTTTTAAAAATAAACAGAACGAAAATAAAAGAAAGGGTCTCACTTATCTACCGAAGTATGATTGTCAATGGGGCACGGTGGTGACTCGTAGTGTTTCCCGGGAGAATGACTAACTTGCACTTATTTTATAAATTATTTATCAAACTATCATATTTTAAAAAATATTTACTTATCGAATTTAGTTTGATTACTAAAAGTTGATTATTTTTTACCGTATGAATCTCACAGATGTAATACGTGTCATCATCATATAACTAACACATATCATATATGTGGGACTTACATGATTAAAAATGATTAACTTTAGTCAATATAATAAATTGATAACTAATTTTTAAAATAATAACAGTTTGGTCAACCATCGGTGTTTCCTAATCCCCATTGAGATGCTCATGTTTTATTCTCTTGAAAGATAAATATTCATAGATATCCATAAATATCAATAGTTTAAAATAAAAAAATTTAAAAAAAATCATCGGATATATTAAAATTTTATATAATATTATAAATTTTATAAATTTAATATAATGTTTAGAAATAAAACACACATATCAAGTTTAATTATATATTGTAATGATCAATCCAATCCATGCAAACAATTATTCTTTAAATTGTATAAGTTTTTCCCCATTTTTGGTCATCATGGACTCATTCTCAAATAATATATATATATATATATATATATATATATATATATGTGAGAAAAAATTATAATATACGTAAAATGCTAAAAAGAAGAAAAAAATTGTAACTATATATAGGGAGTTTTTTGAAATTTTCCCTAAAGTAAATAAGCACTTATCTCCAAGGGCTTTTTTATTTTTGGGGTATATTTTTTCATTAATGCTAAGCGGCTAAGTATGCACCACATTTATCAATGAATGGCTCAATGTAACAAGCACCTCAATGAATGCTGCCTACTTCATTATTACAGAAGATTCTAGATAAAGGTGAAAGGTTTTACACTTGGAAGGGTGTTACCTAAACTTAGAGACTTTTGTGTGAATATTCTCTAAAGAGAAGATTGAGTGTGTGACATCTTTAGAGAAGAAATTTAAAACCATCATTATTGGTGAAGTTTGTGTGTAAACCTTTAGTATTATCCAAAAAAAAAGTGTAAACCTTTAGTGATACTAGGAAAACTTGACTCTTATAATCCTACAATTTCATAGTGCAAGATTTTTTTGAACTAGGTTACGTGGTTTTTACTCTCTACATTAGGGGAGATTTTTCACATTAAAATTGCTATGTGTTTTTCTCTCCATCTCTCTACTTCTGCATTTTACTTTTTTCTGCGTTTGGTCGACCTCCAAGTGTCGAACTAGTCCCCCACTAGCCAACGTGTGAACCACTTTCATTCTAATTGAGGGACCTCATTTTAACAGTGGTATCAGAGTCTGAGTTCGAAGGGTTTTGACAAGACAAGATACAGACCAGCAGAATATCTCAAAACTAGGGGTGTTTAAAGAGTCAGGGGCCTTTGGCTCGGCTCATGTATGGTTGGCTTGGCCTGTGTGTTTTGGTTGTTGGATTAAGACTTAGACTTGCATAAAAGCTTATTTAATAAAAAGACCTCAAACTCCAATTCAAAAGCCCGAACTTAAAACCTATCAAGCTGACCTACAAACAATTTATTTTTTTTATTTTTTTATACTAACCTAATTTTCACTCTCATCGTCGTGCCCAGCCCACTCAAGCCATGAAGCAACTGCTCTCTGTCATTCTAACCTAATTTTTAATGATTTTTCTCTATGTTATGCTGTTTAGATATACATTGAATTTATTAATCTTTATGAAATTATTAGTTTTATTGACCATATATTTTGTTTGGATAAATTTTTGTTGTTTTATTTTTTTTTTACAGGCTAAGCCAAACTTTTCATTTTTGTAAATAAGACAGGCCATAGGTCGATAATTATATTCATAACAAGTTATAGGTAAGGCCATTCTAACATATTTAAGCACAGGCTTAGCGTTTTAAGACCAAAGTCCGACCCTACTCGGCCCCTTAACACCCCTACTCAAAACAAAGATATGTTCAAGATGACTATAGACAATTAACTTCATGTATTGAAGGACCATTTGTTTTGTAAAACTTTGTATGAGCCTATTCTTAGTGTCGAGATGGTGCCCCACTAGCCGACTTGTGAACTGCTTCCGCGTTGATTGAGGGATCATGTTCAAACATTCTTTACCATTGCAAATACGTGGATTCCAAAAATATGCCACATTAATGAGTTTTTTAAAAGTTTTTTAGACTAGCGGTCAATCGCACATGTTGATCGTATAAAACATGTCTCGTGTATAACACCTCGTATTTCCTAAACATGTCTCATTACGTTTTATTATTGTTTTAAAGGCTTACGTAATGAAAAGAAAAAAGTTTACTCGCATTTTTAAGTGAAATGTTGTTATTGTAACTGCGCTAAATATCATAATCAATGTTAACAATACCGGTGTACAATAGGCTGTTACGGGTTGCATAGAGATAATTTAGCATTATCATTTACATCAAGTTTATTGTAACGCCTGGCAACTTACAAGAATCAACGATTGTCCCCACATACTAACACGAGACTTTTCAGCGTGCTTTGTCCTCACTCGCACACTTCCCGGGAAAACTTCCCAAGAGGTCACCCATCCCAAAATTTCTCCAAGTCAAGCACGTTTAACTATGAAGTTCTTCCGTTCCGGGCTACCGAAAAGTAGATGCATCTTGTTAGTATAGACAGTACCAATTAATTCTTATAAGCTATTACTAACTGCACCGTCACATACCAGCACAGTCTCTGGAATCCCTCTCTTTCGGGTGTTGATTCAATTCATTCATGTACTCCCATCACTGGAAGCCTGCCAGGAGCCGCTCCTTGTCCATGCCCTTTCGCACCGGCGATCACTCCCCGCCCTCGTCAGCGCCCGGGATGTTACATTTATGGTCACCAATTCGTTAATAGGCCTTATTGACGTTGACAAGATGAGATTGTTATTCATCTTGAAATTTCGATGAAGCAATTTCATAACGAGAATGGAATGAGATGAAATGAAATAAAATTGTTGTTGTTATGAAACCAAAGGATAACTAGAATATAGTAAAGACAATCAAGGAAAAGAGAGTAACTTTTTATTGTATATTGTGTTGTTTGTCTACAAGATTTATACATGAATAGCGGACCTAGAAAAAAAATTTAATGTCTGCACACTTAGAATAAAAGAATAAAGGAAAAAATTTTAAAGATATTTTTAAATATATTAAAATACAAAAGAATATATATAAAAAAAACTTTAACTTAATATAAAAAAAGTAATCAAGAGTCAACTAAACTGTTACAATAGAACATTTTGGGACCTCAACAAAAATTACGGGCCTCAATTTAATCTTTTAGGGGAAAAAAGCCTACTCGTGATCCTTCAGAATTCAAAAGTAGACCCTGAGTATCAAAATCATGGTCCTCTGAAATTCAAAAAGACCCACATTAATCTCTCAAAAGGCTAACATGGGTCTATTTTGGAATTTAAAGGAATCACGAGTCGGCTTTTTTTTAAAAGATTAAATTGGGTCCTGTAATTTTTGTTAATGACCCAAAATATATTTTATTCTTTTTTTCTTCAAAAAATTTGTGTGTGCACTTGCACACACAAAAACATACACAGGGCTCTCTCAACTATCACGAGTTACAATGGAATAAAAGAAAATATATTTAATTCACCTAATTGCATAGAATTAACTCATAGGAGTTGCATGATTTATTATCATAAATTCTTATAAGCTATGCATTATGTTTTTATTACTTTGGGGTTATGAACATCCACATCAATATTACTTATAACACTCCATATTGTATGTCTATTAAAATAATGTAACTCATTAAAATCTTATTAGAAAATTTTCTATGGGAAAAAGACCCTAATGAAGGAAAAATAATATACATTTCTAGTAATAATATTGCAAGCTACCTTAATAAAAACCTTAAAAGGAAAACCTAATGGGACAAAAGCTTGGTGAAAGAAAAATAGTGCAACACATATTTTACTCCCCGATGATAACATTATTTATCTTAAAGTCTGCAAATCCCAATCTTATATGCAAACTTCTTAAAACTTGAAGTACGCAATGTCTTAGTAAATAAATTTGTAAAATTTGTTGAATGGCATGAAATAATTGTGCTTCTAGTTATGACAAAATCCTATTTGGGATATAGTTTTGTGTGTATTATATAAATAACTTGCATTATTCTAATGTCTTCGGGTTGGAGAAGAATTAAATCTTGTTAATAAACTTACAAATAGAAAAGATAAGATGTAAGGATAAGGGGAGAAGATATAAAGTTAGAAAGTCAAACATCCACTTTATTAATAATTTCATAACTCCCCCTTGGATGTCCATCTTTTATTATATGCTAATGAGATTGCCTCATTATAAAATTTTCCAAGAAAAAAGTTAATGGGATAAAAAAGTAAAGACGGAAAAAAATACAATGCATATAATTCTCCCTTTTTTATATTCACTGTAGTCCTCAAAAATATGCATTTGATGATACTACTTCAAAAATAAAGCTAGGGAGACCCATTTGGAAAAAAAAGACAAACAAAACAGAAAGTACAAATCATTATTCATAATTTTTTTTCCTTAACTGAGTTATATAACTAATGATAGAGCTAATTATTCTTTTCATCAAGTTATGCATTAGCACCTCGAATTGAATTGAGATGTGCACTTTAAGACCAACAAGTTTTTCATTATTTTCATAGGATCGGAACGGATCTTTATTTATGTCAAGCAATCTCACAATTATCGGGGTACTCAATGAATGTGCTTTATCCATATAAAATCTTCTTTGTATAAGTCGATTGATGGATAAATATTATATTAAAGTGATTACATCATATACACATTGATTATTTTAATCTATTTGATGATCTATTATTGAACAAATTTCTTGGAAACTTTTATATGCTTAAAAAAGCATTTAGAATCTTTCATGGATTTTTATATCAATTTCACTTTCGGTCAAATGAGCCATATAAATATGATTTAACCATATCCATTAGACGCATGTCAACTTTTTCGTGTACTATCAGACTATTAAGACATCTGAAGATGATTGCATCCACTGCAAGAGAATATATTTCCATATAATAAATGTCATGCTTTTGTGAAAATCCTTAAGTTATAAGTCATGCCTTATATCTTACAACTTCATTTTTTCTCTTTACATTTTCACGCAAAAAGTCATATATACCCCACTGGCTTTACATCTTCAAGTGTTTGGACTATATGTCCAAAATCTTTATGTTTTTAAAGTGAATTCAATTTTGATTAAATTGTGTCTTTCTATATTGGCCAATCACTTTTCCTATTTACATTCATTAAAAGGTTTAGGTTCAAGATCTTCGTCTTGTTTCATAATTACGTTATATGCAAAAATATTATTTACAACTATATCTTTTCTAATTCCATATTTTTCATGTAGTGGCCTAACTAATTGAGATCTCTTATTTTTCATTATTGTTAGGTACCTAAACCTCCTTTGAGGTTTAATGAAAGTTATGTCTTCAGGATTAACAATTGTCTCCATATTATGACCATTAATCATTTGCTCATTTCCTCTTTTCGAGGATTTTTTGCTTGGAAGTGATTGGTCTTCCACACTTTAAGTGTGGTTTAGTTTCATTTGCACTAATAGACTATCGTGTTAGGACATCAATGTGAATTGTAGCATTTACAGCTGTAATATGATATTTCGTAACTCTTTATAGAATAGTAAAACCATCTGGCAGTCGATGCATAATTTTTTTTATCATAAGTAATGCATTTCAATCAATATCTTTCCAACTATTTATTCTTTTCCCTTAATGTTGGAAAGATTATTCAACTAAATAACAATCAGTATATATTGCTTTAACTAAATCTCTAGTCATTAATTAGTTAAAGATATTATTGAAGGAGATTCATAGCCAACATATATTCCTAACTTTCTTTGGGGACTCATCTTTGTGATTTGTGATGGAGTTATTGGTGTAACACCTCGTTACCGGACCGATATGTTAACATGATTATGATATTAAATGCAGTTACAATCACAGCAGTTTATTTAAAATACAAAAAAAATTCTTTATTACGTATGCAATTTAAACAACTGTATTACACTATTATACAAACTATGATCGCAACTGAAATCTAAACACGGACATAATATTCTAAATGCCTAATTATCATACAACACTTATTTTAAGTTGCTAAGAGGTTACCATAAACCAACCTAACACAAAACCCATTTTTCCAATTTTACCAAAACAGAGTATGCTTCGGTTTTCTTAGAATTGGGCATGATCCACTTATCCATAAATTCTCATCTTTTACTATATTAAACTAGACTCTATCACCTTTTCAAAAAGGTATCACACACCTCATTTGGAGTTCTCTAACTCCGATTATAGTCATTTGAAGTTAGACAAGCAAAACTGTCAACTGACCTAAAACAGGGCACTTAACATCCCTTACTGTTTCTGCGATTCCCAATGTTTTACTCAACCAATTGCTCTAAATTTTTAATACAGAATAGAAGACACATAGACCTTCAATTTGATATGTTATAAGATTAATTTGAGTAAGAAATTAGGGAGATATAATTTTTGGAAGTTGCAACCCGAAGCTTGCACCTCACAAGCCTATACTAGGCAGTCTTCATTCTTTTCGACCTATAGGGCATCACACAACTCTAAATGGCACCAAATTTTGGAAAAGTGTAGCTGACATCCTAGGATTTAAAATGAGGTATGACATGCCTTATTTGAACATCTGTGGAGGGAGATATAGTCTCCCAAAGTTAGTCATAAAACTAATTATTTTCTTAGAAATTTCGACGGCATCTCCTTTGTTTTCTTAACTAATTTCCACTTACTCCAAGTGTGTTCTAACCTCCAAATGGTACCTAATTGACCAAGGATGACACACAAGTTTCAACATATCTTGGTGCTCTTACAACCCACAATAACATTTACTCATTTCATTGTTTATTCCATAAGTGTAATTCGTCACTTAATCATTATACATTTTGATAATCATTACAATCACATAAGTTCATTTATATATATTATCATAATTGAAAAAAATCATAACCTAAAATAGGACTATGGCCCTTCCATCACATACATTCATAATTAATTACAGAAGGTCCTCATTACATCAATTACGTTTAAATCCACTAACAAATAAACTATTACACCATGATACCCAAAATATTCATAAACACTAGACTTAGCCCCAAAATTCTACATGAACAAACACTAGGTGTGATACATATCTCTCATGAAATGCTACATATTCATGCACTAAGTCTAGCATGACAAATGAAGCCTCAAAATACAAAATATGCAAACAAACATGGTGCACTCCAGTGGCTTTACTCCACATCACTCTGTGGGCCTCTTGCCTAATACTCCTGCTCTGCTAGATGAACCTGATATATAGCCCCATAACGTGGGATGAGATATATGAATATATCTCAGTAACTCAAAGGTTCTGGAGGATCACTCCGCCCAAAGGCTCACTCAGATGTACAATAACAATAACACAGATATAAATGGAACGGCTACGGCACACGGCAATCTCAATCGGGTCCACATCCAAGAATATATCCCCGGGATATAATTCAAGGCACCCACAACTATAACTCCCGAGACATTCCTAGAGTGCTCCTCAACGGATAACGACTCTATGGCCTCCGGCCAACTAGAACTCCCTATGGAGGTCTCTCCAGTGGAAGTCATCTACGGCAATCTATCTACTAGCCAGAGATACGGTATAAACACATATATACCAAATAACATCCACATTGCATTATCATGTTATAGCACATATTATTGCATCCAACAACTTCCAACCAATACCCTACTGGGCATGGTGGAGCACACACAGGGATTAACCCCAATACCAAGGGATTACTTCTTTGAAGCTCCCAAGCTAGGTTTCTTTAATCACAAGTTACCTCACAACTTTCTTCAACAAAGAAATGCCTACGACAAGTGGTCATTTCAACATTTACAATGTGCTAAATGATAACTCAATTAGTTATCCAATCAATCACACAATCAAGTAAGTGACCACTTACCAAAATCCTTTTGGTCAAGGACCAAGGGCAATCCACAAGCTCCGAGCTTCAATCTTCTACAATTGTGTCCGAGGGAGGCAACCTACAATGATCACATACATATGATCATCAATCAACTTATACAACAAGTCACAATTTAAGACAACACAACCATACCCCCCCCCCTCACCCACATATATATATATGCTTCGGCCAACAAAACCTAAATGCCCTCATTTTGTCGTTAATTCTAATCAATCATTCTTATAGTTTCCTTAGCCACTTATAATACCATACCAACCCATATTTGCATTAAATCATCACTTAGCACAATTTTTTCTCACTTAAGCCTACAAGGCCATGGGTTTAGCATCCAAGGGGCAAGGGGTTTTTCTTGCATTTTCAAGGTTCAAGGTACATAATTAGGTCCACATTAGTTTATCCAAACACTTACCACATCAACTAATCAAGTTAAAACACAATTTTGCATAATTTTCCTCAAAATACCTTACTTGGCCGAATTCTCATCTACCAAAGGCCAAGAGATTCTTCTCTCAATTTACACACGTTAAACTCTCATATAACCTTACTATCAATGATTCAAACCACCAACAACTCATTTACACAATTTTCCAACAACTTATTTTCCAAGAAACTATGTTCATCCATGAAAATTTTTCTAAGTTAAACAATTTAAAATTCCTTAGGAGGCGTTTGGTATAGGAGAAATTTTTATTTAGCCGGGAATCTCGATTTTCAAAAACATGATTTTTACATTTAGTTTACTATTATATACGAAAATTTAAAATTTAGAAAAATTCAGTTTCCCGGGAATCCTACCAAATGCCGTGTACCAAACGACCCCTTAAAGTTTTATTGAATTTCCTTACTCAAGACATCATTCTAAGCAATAAATTCCAAATGGACCATGTCATTTAAAGCCTCTAAATAGCTCCACTCAACAACACATATTCAAGAACACACTTCAATTTTTGATCCACTAGAAAACTCAATCAAAACCAAGAAAACTCACAATCAATCAAGTCACAAGACTCCAAGAAATGAGTTTCAAGCGTACAACCAAGGAAAACAAGCTCCAATGGCTCCACCTTCTTCAAATTTTCATCACTTTAATGGAGGAAGAACTCACTCCACAATGGTTTTCAAGAGAAGTTTAAGACATGGAAGTTGCTCACAATGTCAAGGGGAATAAGTTTAGTGTTGGAACTTTTGGCAAAAGATGACTAGAATTCAAAATGGAAAAATTTATAAAGCTTCTTTCACCCTTCACTGGAGTCCACGATTTGCACAAGGAGAAGAAGGAAGAAATCAGAATTTTTGAAGCTATGACACTATTCATTAGTGGGTGGTTTCGCAAAGATTGTCACATAAGCGCACTAAAGACGAAAAGTCATTTACTACTCACTTAATACACTAATCACCAATTAATTCATGAACTATCCATTAAATCAAAAATTTAACATTCACCAATATCCTTTAATTACCTTTTAACACATGAATCCGGAGTTTCTCTATAATTTGGTGAAATTACTGTTTTACTCCTAGTGGTGCACCGTTGGCTCGTTTCCCCAAAAACCCTAAAATTCATTAAATTATACCATTAATCATATTTCTTGGTTCTAAGTACCTTTTCTAACATATATTCAATCCTAGAGCCCTAATCTCACTTTTCACGTTTTTCGATGCAATTGTACTGCAGTATTTCATCCGGTAAAAATATTATTCATTAATTTTCCAAAAACTTGCCTAACCACTCAATTTTTTATTCTGAATCCATTTCCAGTATTATTTTCATCAATTGAGGTCTAATATTATAATTTTACAATTTAAGGTTTCGTATTTGTTGATTTACCATTTTACCCTTCGTACGTATTTTGACTCAGAACTTAGGATTTTCACTAAGCATACCCTTTAACCCTCAATTTAACTATTAATATGCCTTTTAAATATGTGAGGAGTTATAATTGGAATATAAACTACACATCCATATAAGATAAAAAAAATTGACTCTTGACTATAAGTTAATTGTAATGGAGAGAATTGGTGTTAACTTGTTGGCATGATGTGTACAGGTGATATTGCATGTAAAATAGCATATTCCCATGTCGAAACAGGGAGCTTTATTCTCATAAGCAATGATCTAGCTATTAATTGGAGATATTTATTAAATAATTATGATAAACCATTTTGGGTATGATCATGGGCAATAGGTTGTTCGATTGTGATTCCAGTTGACATACAATAATTATTAAAAGCGTGACATGTAAACTCATGGACATTATCAGGATGAATTATCTTTATTATAGAATCTAGGAATTGTGCTCTAAATCTTATCATTTGAATAGACAATTTCATAAATGCCAAGTTGCGAGTTGAAAATAAACATATATATGACTATTTTGTATATGCATATACCAAATTCATATATTATCTGAAAGGTGGACATGATGGGTGAATGAGCCTAAATATATCACATTATATGCATTTTAAAGATTCTAATGATTGAATCCTAATTTTATCTCATGATAATTTCCCTTGAGAACAAGCAACATAAGAAAATTCAATAAATTTAAAAATCTTATGATTCTTTAATGGATGACCATACAAATTTTAATGATTTTCAGCAGTATACTTGATCCATGATGGCCCAATGGGTCATGCCAAAAAATAAAACTATTATAATCAATATTTTTTATTTATTTACCAAGACATGTTTTTCCACTACACGAATATTAGCATAGCACAAATCAAAATGAAAATAGGTAAAACATATTTCAATACATATTTTTTTACCTGCTACTTTTATAATAATGTAAAGATATTCAATCTTATTATCATTGGTAATCCCAACATAATATTATTTATATCTAATTTGGTATTCAATTTTGTACTACCAATTATTTATTAACATTAGCTTCCTCCATATCAATATGTGTAGAGATATAATAACAAGCATTACATTTGGAGGAATTAAAAACATTTTGTATATAGGAAATTGACAAAATAATTTGGATATGGAAAAACACCGTAATAATAGTATATATCAATCTTGTTAAAATCACGAAAAAAAATCGTAGGATCGTATAATCCAACGATTTTTTTCTGTTAGCACTTTAGATTGCGAACGGGATCGTGCTCCTCTAAGATCGACGAGAAAAAACATGAAATCTTGTTTTATCCCATCGTTCCAATGATTATGAAAAAAAAACTTGTATCCAGAAGTTTGACCCATAACCCATAAAAATTACCCACGACCCAAATCACAAAAAATCCAAATTCGAAAACTATAACTTCATTTCTTTCATCTTATCCTTGCTTGCTATAGCCATTTGCACATTCTCCCTTGCAAAGACAATAATGGGTCTAGTCTGTGCTTGGTGGTAGGATGGTGACTCTCTCGTCTCTTGTGTGTATGTTTCTACAACTATGAATTGCAACCTTCTTTTCTTTTGCCAATGTGTGCTTCAGTCGTGTGATGCTCTTTTTCCTTTAGAGTTTTTTGTTGCTAACTTATAGAATGCAATTTCTATTGCCTATTTTGAGTTGTGAGTTGTGACTTGTGACCGCTGACGTGAGCTGTCGAACTCGCGCAAATTAATAAAATCAGATCTCTTAATATTTTTGAAGCAAGGCGTCAACCTGAGTCATCTCTCAAGGAAATTCCAAGGATTAAAATCGCAGATTAAAAACAGAAAATAAAGGAGGATTTTGTTCAATTGAATAAAAAGTAAACAGAATATAAAAGATGAAATTGAAATAGTAATTTAAACAACCAACCCTAGGACGTCCTTTCTCGGATAAAAGATACCAAAATCGTGATTGACCTCAATTGAATCATAATCCTTGTATTCAATTGAGAACCCTCTCTAAGCGATTGTAACAGCCCGTTACGTACCGGTAATGTTATCATCGCATATGGTATTAAGCGCAGTTACAATTACAGTAATTGAATTAATTACATTACGGATAAACTTTTTCTTTTATTAAATCCTCATTGTTAAACATTAACCATTTCCGTAACTAATTAAAATAACGTCGTAAATGTAAATGCAAAACTCGCGGAAGCATAAAACATACTAATTATCATCTCTCTAAGCAATACCATTTATTTTAGGTTTTAAAAACACTTATTTTCAAAATTTACACTGAGGTAATCGATTACCACTCTTGAGGTAATCGATTACCCAAAAGTTCAAAACGAGACAGTAGCACAATTTGGGCTCCCCTGTTTTTGGTAATCGATTACCTGGACATAGATAATCGATTACTGAACTAGGTAATCGATTACCAATGCTCAGGTAATCGATTACTTTGATCACAGTGGCTCAATTTTGCGTCCCTTGTTTCAGGTAATCGATTACCAATGAAAAGTAATTGATTACCCTTCTGTAAAAATGACATATGACAGCTTTAAAGACACAAAATGAGTGATGTAACTTACTCCTAACACCTTAATACTTAATATCATAGCCATTTTACACATCAAATAGTCTATTTGCAACACAAGTCTTACAATGCCTCCAAAATGAAAAATATGTGGCCATGGACAAGTCTCATGCTCACTCAAAATACAAATATAACAAGAGGCATAAATGTACATCAACTACATAGACTTGGTATCTAGTCATGAACACCACAAAAGCATGGAAATCTCAACATGCAATATGTTCATGATCTAAGTCCAAAATGTTAAATGTCATACTATGTGCATCAAATAAACTCCTCCAAAATGCCATGTTATCCATATGAATAAACTCCTCCAAAATACCATGTTATCCATATACAGCTCATGCTAGAATCCTCCACTAAGCAGGCCTCTTGCCCGAAGCTCCTCCATGCTCACTATAACCTGAAATGATGTCCCCAAACGCGGGGTGAGATATACAAATATATCTCAGTAAACCAAGGGTACTAGAGGATCACTCCACCCCATGACTCACTCAGTGTGCAACAATAACATAATGTAAAATGCATAACATACAAAATCACAACAACTAGGCACAAATCCAAGAACATCCACATCAGGATTCCGTTCAAGGACCCCATCATATAACTCCCGGGAAGCTTCCTGGTGCCTCTCCCATGGATGAGACGATCTCATGGCAAAACCCAACTGGAACTTCTCATGAGCCCTATCTAGCGGAAGTCCCACGCTTGGATTATCCTGGTACCGCTCTCAGAGTCGGCCCCACGGCAAAATCCGACCGGAATCCCCAAAGGATATCTCCAGCGGAAGTCCAAACCAACACACATCTACTGGCCAGAGATCACAAAATTTCACACACAATATGCTCCAAGCATGTCACACAATCAAGCAATAATGCATGAACATATATATTCACACAATGTCCAAAGGCACAAAATCCAATCACAACCTTCCACTAGGTGTGGTGGAGCACACAAGGGATTAAAACCCAAGTTCCAAAGGTTTACCTTAACTCCGCAATTATTGCTCTTCCACGTAAGCTCCAAGCTTATTCCACTTCTATTGGTTTCATGAGAGGCAACCTATATGATCAAACAATAATGATCAACAATACAATTCACAAGGCAATCAATTCACTTTCAAAATACTCATACACAAACCCATTCACTTAGGCCAAGGGCTATTTACACTTATTTTTCCTTATACATTATTATAGGTCAAATTACCACATACTCAATACATCCAACATTCTTCCTTCCAATTCCACAACATCATACCAACCTACCATCCATTTAAACACCATTTACAACCATACAACCTCAACTACACAATTTTTATATCATTTTTCCTCCAAACCCTTTATGGTTCAAATTCTTCAAGGAAGCCTACACCAAGGCTTTCAATTCAATTTAACACTTTCACGTCTTGCAATCTCATTATTAACCCATACCAATGCTCCACAACTCAATTATCCAATCCCATCATCATGACCATTCATAAAGTATTGAAATTTCATCATAAAATTTCCTAAGTTCAAAATTCCAATTCACAATAATTTTTATTACATCAATCATCCTCATTTATCATTCTAAACATTTAATTCCAAAGGAGACATACCATTTAATGCTCCTAACAACCATAACTCAATTTACAACTTCAAAACCCTCATCAATATTATGATCTCCATGAAAACTCAATGAGAGTGAGAAATCTTCCCACCAATAGCTTCCTAGGATCCAAGGGGATGATCTTCAACCAATGAATCAACCCAAAAGTCACCAAAAATTCTCCAAAATCCACAAAATTTTGTGGCTGATTTATGGCTCTTTCTCCCTCCACAATGCTCCCCACAAGATGCACTCTACATGAAAGTCATACACAAGAGTGTGGGGAACAGCTTTGTAGTTGAAAGTTTCTCTCAAAAGTGTATAGAAAAAAAGTTAGAAAATCAAAAGCTCACTTGCCCTACAATGGAAGAGAGCTTCGACGGGCGAGAGGAGAAGAGAGGAGAGAGAAACTGATTTTGAATCACACTTGGCCTTTTTGGTCACTTAAATTTCCTAATCCCACATGTCACTTAACTTTCTTAAATCATCCATTTTAACTCACAAATTCATAATCTACGTATTTTTCTCGTTTACGTCATATTTTTACTTCCTAAAAATACTGATCATAATTTCACGCTTATCGGTACAATTATATCGCAGTATTTTACACCGGAAAAATCACTATTCATCAAATTTTCTGAAACTTGCCTATCCACTCGATTTTTCATCCTGAATCCATTTCCGGCATTATTTTTATCATTTGAGACCTTCTACTCAATTATTCATGCCTAGGGATACGTGTTTGGTAAATTATCATTTTGCCATTTTTACGTATTTTGGCTCTAATTTCTGGATTTTCACTAATCCTACCCCTTTATCCAATAGTATCACATATAATCATGCATTTAGAAATATGAGGT
Source organism: Gastrolobium bilobum (assembly GCF_033153095.1). Lineage (NCBI taxonomy): Eukaryota > Viridiplantae > Streptophyta > Magnoliopsida > Fabales > Fabaceae > Gastrolobium > Gastrolobium bilobum. Next base: position 304,458 of record NW_026897458.1, on the reverse strand, counting down.
GTTATAGCGATCACCTAGCGTTTGGTCAAATTCGATGCTTTTACTTATACAATCGCAGAGTATTAGCCCGTTTGACTTAACGACATAGGGTTAATCAATCTAATCATTAAATCTGATGATCAATCTCTTTCCATGATCGCAATCACGAATCTCAAATTGAATATCCACAATTGTACGATATCAATATGAGTTTAGAAGAGAAACAAATCTGATTAAAGGAAAAATGCTAATCCTCTAGACTCTTCCATGGAATTCATTACCCTTAGGTTGATTAAAGGGTTCTTAGCCTCACATGGCTAAGGTAAACACAATTAAAAATTAAAAAGATGAACAACAAAAACATGAATTGAGCTTTGCAGAGAAAATTATCAATCGTACAAAAATTCCAAAACGAAGTCTGCCGACAAATTTCTTAAACGAACCCTTTTAACCCACATCCAAACTGGGTTAGGGTTCAACTAATTTTGGCCAAAATAAGAAAAATAAAAATAGGATTAAAATAAAACAATGGCCTTGGGCCTCAATAGAATTGGGTTCTAATTACAAATTTAAATCAATAAAATTTCATCAACTCATTTCTGACTCGGGATCTAATTTCAACCATCTTCTTGTTTGAACTGGGCTTTCATATTTTCATAACATTTGTAGCCCTTTGAATTATCTTTAAATACTAAAGTAACGTAAGATTGAAGATTTATGACAAAAATAAATTAAATCCAATAAATAACCAAAAATCTTATTTAACCCAAAAGAACATTATCAACTGCCAACTGGTATAGGACAATAGGTTGCACTTTTTATTTTTAGTTTTTGTTTGCTTAGTGTTATTTGTATATTGAGTGGCTCTTCTTTGCTTAAATATTGAATGGATCTTATTTGTTTGTTTGCAAAATTGCCTGCACTTTTTTTTTATATTTTTCCCCTCTAAATGTTAAATGTTGATTGTGCCCTTTTTTGTTTTAATTGTCAAATTTTTAAAATTGAAAAGCTTAATATTTTTTATAATTAAAATTAGGAAAATAAATATTTAATATAAAATAAAAAATGTAAGAACTTACGATCCGTATCGATCCCACGATTTACGATCTTCTTAACCTCTTCCGATATTAGGTATGATCTTGATCTTGACAACCTTAGTATATATCGAACGAATATTCATAATAATTCAAAACTAAGCTAATTCATGAAATAAGTTATAAAGCACCACAATAATTCAAAAGCAAAATAATAATTTCAATACTCAGTACGGATCAAGAACCACACTAATCACAAAACATAAAATAATTGCAACAAAATTATGGAGATTCAAACAACAAATTCAATTGTTATATGTATAAGAATCAATTCAAACGAAAATCGTCATATTATACTCTATCAAAATTTGCATTTCATTCATAAAAGTGTTTCATATCTTTTAAAAGATTGTAAATAAAAATAAAAATAAAACTTCACCCTTTAAATTTTTTATGATGAAGTCTTTCCATAGACAATTTTACATTTGATGAACATTTGAAACAAAAAAAATAATTCATGTGCATTAAAAGTAACTCTTATTGCTTTTCAATCATGAATAAAGATAGCAATTCAAATAATTTTTTATAAGAAATACGACCAATTAAAACATTATTAAATGGTACAATAATAATTATGATATCATTTCATAACTGATACAATTGCCTTCAATTGTAAAAATCACAAAACTGCGACGATAATAATCATTATTGTATCATTTAATACATAGAGGAAGCTTATACTTACAACCTATTTTCATTTGCAACCTCTTACATTCATATCTTAACCATTGATTTTTTTCAATCAACGATTATTATTTTCGCAAATCAAACTTATTAATTAATTATTAGTTCGCAATAAATGATAATCGTTAATTGGCAAAAATAACCGATTAAAATATGATTGCAAGAGGTTATAAACAAATAAGTTATTGAATCATATTTAATCATAACATTTTATTGAATGACATCTAATCATATATAAATAATATTTAATCATACATAAAGCAAATATAACCGACACATCAAATCATTCAAATATTAAAATTAATTTATAATTATTAGATGGACACATATTCAATAATAGAAAATCGATTAGACATTTATAATGATTTATAAGCGTAATAATTCATAATAAATGAGCACTATGTATTATACATATTAAAAGAAGGGATAGGTTATTCAACCTACTCTTATTTTGCCTACTTTTGCCTACCTCTCTTAACACCATTAGATTGCAATCTCATCTAATGGTGGAGATTTGCGGAATAAAATAAACTTTTTTTTTCCTTTCTTTCTCCTTACTACCTTCCACACTTTTCTCTCTCCTCCCTTTTTCTCTCTCTCTCTTTAATGGCGCTTCACATAAAAAAAGGTGCAAGCTTTTTTCTCAATTCATCCAACTCAGCCATTGTTATGAGCATTTACATAAAAAATTGAAAAGGGTATCAAGAAGAAACAAACTTAGATGCCCTATGTTATGGGAACAGGTATGCCTGTTGTTGGGCGTAACACAAAGAGAACAGAGATTTTTCCCCCACTTCAAGATGAAAAATAAGATAAGAAGAAAAAAGAGATAAGTTGATTCGATTTCAGATTTCAACAGCAAAATAGAAATGTTACTGTAATCGTGGATTAATTCAAAGGAAAGGATTCTTCGTGGTTTTCGTTTTTTTTTTTTTGGATTTTTGTGATTTCTGTCGTGTTCAATTATATTAGATCCAAGGAATTTTAAAAATTGTATTCATCCAGCAGAATTATCATGTCATTAATCATTGATTGGATTTGGATTCAAAATTAAATTCAGATTGTAAATTATGCAAATCGAGAAGGGGAGGAGAGAGAAAAAGTGTGAAAGGGTAATAAATTTAAAATTGTGCAAATTACAGTAAAAAAAATAGCCATAACTATAAATCTATAACAACATGTATAGCATTTGAGACAATAAATTTGAAGTTTTTAAATATAATTGTTGGAAAGAAACACTACAATCCAATCTATTAAAAATAATTATTATATTTTAATAACAATATATTTTAAAACAAACAAAAATAATGTAATGTTTCATGTTCATGCAAGATAATATTTTTCAATGTAAAAGGGTACAAACACATAAATCTTGAGAATGTCAAAGATTTCAAGCAATTATGATTATTTAAAATTTCTTTATAGAAAGTAAAGATGTAGTTAATAATATGTTTACACCATTATTATATGAAGAACAAGATGCATATACTACATGTAGACAAGCACAGTGCAAAAAGGCAAAACAATTAATTTGGTTTGAAAAATATTGCTAATCAACTGAATTAAAATACAAAACATGTACCATAATAGGAATCGAACATATAGGCTCTTTGATCAAAGTGGAGTTTTTACCTTTTTAATTTTTCTATCTGATATTTGATTCCTGATATTTACCAATTGGGATCATTTAGTGTGCGAGGGGTCCTAACGGCATTGAGTGTCGCGACCCACCTTGGTGCACTCACACAATTGTGCCAAGTGGCACAATCCTGTCACCGTAGGCATCCACGTTACCGTAAAACTTCGAAAGGCTATAACTTTTGACTCAGGTATCCAAATCAAATTTTTTTATTTCACATAACTTTTTTGAGATCTACGTAATGACACCTCATTTAACATATTTTTCTCTCACAAACATAATTCGAATTTGTAATAATGGTACCACAATCACAAGAGTTTTTAAATCCAGAAGCATATGTTAGGATAATAACATATGATGTTTGCCAAATTTTGATGGGAAGAGGTAAAAGCCCTTGATTTGTTTAGCTTCTTTGATTTTCAAATCAGTTTTGTTGAGATTTTAATTAATTGAACTTATGTCTGTTAGAGTTGCAGCAACACTCGTGCGAGACAATAGTTAATTTTAAAATTTGGTTTTCTGAAGAAAAGAAAACGAAGGAAAAGTGGGAGAAAAAATAGAGAACCCTAGTATTAGGGAAAGAAGGAACAAAGCAGAGATAAATGATAGCTTCACAGTCATCAAGCATGGCCAGCATGTTATCGTAGTCTTTTTCTTGTGATTGCGGTACCATTGTTATAAATTTGAACTATGTTTGTGAGAGATAAAATTTATCAAATGAGGTGTTGGTACATAGATCTAGAAAAGTTATGTGAAATCAAAAAAAAAATCATGTGATTTGGATACCTAAGTCAAAAGTTATAACCTTCTGAAATTTTACAGTAACAGGACTGCCTATGGTAACGAGATTGTGCCGCTTGGCACAATCGTGTGAGTGCCCCAAAAGGGGGGGTCGCATCACCTTAAAAAATGGTTATATCAGTGCCCCAAGAGGGTCGCGACACTCAGTGCCGCTGGAATTTCCCCGCGGTATTAAAAGACCCTTATTGGTAAATACCAGAAATTGAATACCAAATAGGAATATTAAAGGAACCCCCCTTTTGGGTCAAAGAGCCCAAACATATATCATGGGAGTGGAACATATGATTTAGAAGACCATAGCACACATACCATAGGAATCGAACATATATGCATCGTATATAAAAGACCATCGCTCAAACCAACAAGCCATATCGAAAACATTATGCTTGTAGGTACTCAAGTTCAAATTCAAAACATCACAACGACTAAATCTCAAATTGTAAAGCAAACTAATGGTTATTGAGAATAAAAAAATCAAGAAAACCGATGATCATATGTATTGTTACAGATTATTTGAATTTCAATAATAATTATAATCAGGAGTAATACTTACAACTACATGGTAAGATGTTACAAATAAAAATTATAAATATGAGCAATTACAATTTCAACATAAACATGATTAAAAAATTATATTTCTCACAAGAAAATATATTTTTACAAATAAAGATTAATTAAGAAAAATTATCTTATGGTGGTTGGTTAAAACAAATGCCAAAATAATTATAAGAGGATAATATATCTTTATGAAATTACTACTACTAAGACATTAGGATTGGTCTACGGGAGAAGGGTTGAGGTAGTTTGCATGATGTCATAGGTTCAAACCTCAGTGCTTTCATTGTATCCAAAAAGTTACTACTAATACAAAGCAATCAAAGATCATATTTTAAATCATATATATAATTATAACTAATGTCATTCCCTTACATTCTATCCTTTTTTTATCAATCTAAAAATAAATTAAATTCATCTATAACTCTAAGAACGCCCCTAATTTCATCCTTAACTTGTTAGCATCCACTAAACTTCATTAGATTCTGATGCACCCAAGCTTACCGACTTGGATTGAGCTCAAATTTGAATAGGCAACTCAAATTGGACTTCTAAGAAAAACTCATCGTTTGCCATGGGTATCAATAGTTAGGCTTTCCATAATTTAGGACTTTACAATAATTGTTAGTTATTTAGCTTTTTGTTATTTCTTTGATTATGTTTGAGTGTACGTTGATTGTGCATTATCTCCTTTGATTGCACATGATTCAATTTGATTTTATTTTTATTTTATTTTGTTTTACCTATTTAAGGCTTGGAGAACCTTATTGTTATTTGGTTAATAAAATTCAGAAAAGAGAAATAATATTTTCTCGCAGTCCTTGTTTTCAGTCTTTCTTTCTGTTTAGCCAATGGGTTACTGATTCGACATTATTTGGTAATCAGAGCTCTGATTGTCACATAAATGGCTGAACAGAACAATGGCGATCGAGGTCGAGGATGTGGACGACGAGATCTAGGTGGCGGAAGTATAAGGCATGGTAACACCCTTAACGGTGACGACGAACAGCCATACATCGACGCGCGAGATACTATAATTATAGCTGCAAAGGCAGAACAACTTAGACGTTTTCAAGAGCTCGAACAACTGCTTGTCCTAACATAGTTGGATGAGTCAGATGAAGGAAAGGAGTCTGAAAGATCATCTCATATGGAGAAAATAAGTGAAAACTTATTCTAGAACCAAGAGCAATAAGGACGAAGTTAATCTGGAGATCAATCCTTTTTTCTAATATTGTGGTGAAGATTGAGATCCCGAAATTCGAGGGCGCCACTTATCCAGATGTGTTTATCGATTGGTTACGCATTGTTGAAAAGGGGTCTTTGACATCAAAGACTTGACAGAAGACCAGAAGGTCAAATTGGTTGCCATGGAATTGAGCAAGCAAGCTTCAATTGGCGGGAACACATTAAGAAGCAACGAATTTGTAACAGCCCGTTGTACACCGGTATTGTTAACATTCATTATGATATTATGCGCAGTTACAATCACAACAATTCATTTATAAAAATGCGAGTAAACTTTTTCTGTTTATTACGCGAGCATTTAAAACCGTAAAAAACGTAATAAATAAAAACTGTGACCATAACTGTAAACTCTTACAGAATACTTGTTTAAACTATTTTTAGATCTTATTTTACTCAATACAGGACACTAAGGGGTTCTCATAAACCCACTTAGCTAATTTCTCGATTTTACGTTTTCCACCCATCCGAACATGGTTTGGTTATTATTTTTCTGCGGACACGCCACACAAAAACATTCCTTCCTCTTTAGCTATATTTTCTTCTTACTTAAATACCTTTCCAATGAACCATCACACGAATCATTTCGATCTCGTTTGCTCCGGATATCGCCATTTGAAGTTGGACAAGCAAAACTACCAACCAACCCCAAAACAGCTCCAAACATCCTTCACTCCACGAATTACTGCAGAAAAACAATTCACTCAATTGCTCTAAAATTTTTATACCATTAACTAAACACCTCAAGCTTCAATTTGATATATTATACACTTAATTTGACCGAGAACCGAAGCGGGAATAATATTCCCAAAAACTGCCAGAAATAGACCCTGCACTGGTGCGTTCTGGACACTCTATGTTCGCAGGTTTCTACAGGGCTGCGTGAAACCCAGAAATTTCTCATATTTTTAAAAAATGTAGGGGACATCTCAAGCTTTAAAATGGCGTATGGAACGTCCCTATCGGACTTATATGGAGGGAGATATGCTCTCCCGAAGTTCATCTAAATTACGCCAATTCTACAGAAAATTCGCCAGAGTTTCCTTTGTTTTTCCTAAAATCCCCAAATTTGTAATTGCTTTCTAATACCTCAAATGTACCTAATAACCAATGGGTGGCACACACAAGGACCAACAATGCTTTGGGACACTTACAACCCAACTCAGTTTATAGTTATTGCACAATTTATACCATATGGCTCACTTTATAAATCCTTAACTTGTTTCAATCACCAATGTCCATTTACATGCAATTTCTCAACATACAAATAATTATAATCCTAAAATAGGCCTAAAGTCCTTCCATCATATTACATCATGTATCCATTGTACAATTACAATATTTCACTTACATATTACAACTTACAACTTCATAACTTTAATTACAACTTGAAACATAAACCTTAAAAGACATATACAACTAGACTTAAGCAAAATGACAAGAACAAATATGACTATGAAACTCATCCTACATACATCTGGGATGTTCATGCCCTAAGTCTAGCCTAGGCCAAATGGCCATCAAAATGCAAAAGTGCAAGTCCTCCAATGACTCATCCTACGGGCTTCTTGCCTGCCACTCCCGTGCAACTGCTACCTCCTGAAATAAAGCTCCCAAGACGGGGTGAGATATACGAATATATCTCAGTAACCCAGAGGTTCTGGAGAAAACTCCGCCCAATAGCTCACTCCGATGCATATAAATAATATAAAATAACCACTTTTCAAAACGGGATAAAACAAGAGATTTAGAGAAACTGAGGAATATAGGAATACAAAATACGACGAAGCGGGAATGGTAGCTACCAATACCACACAACGTCCTCGGCATATAAGCCTATGGGTCTCATCCAATGCGTGTTTCTAGAACATCAACCAAGGCACCCCTTCCATCCGCATACACCCGAGACTTCCTAGTGTGCTCCTATCCGGATCACACATCACGACCCTTGGTCAACTGGAAGTCCCTCTCGGAGACCTATCCAGTGGAAGTCCGAAACGCCTGAAAGTAACATTGTCTACTGGCCAGAGACTCGGTACATCCTATGTACCAACATACATACTACATGCATGATCATGTTATTCTACATTACTTACATACACTTCCTACCATAACCCTCAACGGGCATGGTTGAACACGCAAGGGGATCAAGCCCCAGTACGAAGAGGTTACCTCAATGTGTTTCTCCACTTAGCTCCAAGCAGTTTATGTTCCAAGCTTGTTACTCAACAGAATGCCTCAATCCCACTTGGTCCAGGACCAAGGGAAATCCACTGACTCACGGTTCGGGGTTCAAATCGACGAACGACAACCTACAATAATCATGTACGAACCGTCAGTACACGGCAATTATATCAAAATGCGAAAAACGTGAAAACCCCCTACACCCTTGTAAGTTCGGCCTTCTTAGGCTTATTTCACAATTTATTTTCTAAATTTTCTTTCTCATTTTATTATACTTCCTTAGGTTGCCAACAGGCTACACCAAGTGCCGTTTTTCCATTTTACGTCTTTTAAACAACGTTTTGCCTCATATTTTATTCTAGGATCCTTTATGGCATTTAACACCCTCAATTATTTTTCATTGATTCTTTCACTTTCCAAACCACCACACCACCCATCTAAATACCATTTAATACATTATACATCATTCAAACACTGTCAACAACACCAATTCCCCTCTTTTGCCCAATGGCCGAAAATTCAACATGGTGACCTGCAAGGGATTTCCATCAATTCCAATTACTCCACACCTCACACAATCCTATTATATCATCATATAATTATACCACAACTCACCAATCCAATCCCAATGCATTTTCAAATTTCAACGTCATGACACCTCAAAATTTTCTAAGTTACACAATCATAGTTTTCACCAAAAATTTTCATTACATTTATAGCTAATACACATTATTTTAAGACATATTCATGTACAAACTTTTATCAATTGAGCTCTCTAAACACATCAATCACAAAATCCCCCTTTAGGGTTCAAGAAATCAATCACATGATTCAACCGTTTAAAATACAAGGAAACTCACTCAAATGCAAGGCACAAGGCTCCTCCTAACCATACTCCACCATTGGAGCACCTAGAATCTCCATGAACACAAATCTCCTAGCTTGAGCCGCGGCCAAAAGGGAGGAATATCTCAAAATCTATTGGTTTTCAAGGCTTGGGAATACCACAAATGGCTTTAGAAGGCAATTTCCAACAAGTTTCAACACAAATTTTACTTGATTTGGTGCTTGGATGAGTGATTAATGGAAGGATAAAGTTTGAACGAAAACTTAGAAGGGAGAGGGAGAAGGGCGCGGGTTTCATGAGAGAGAAGGGAAGAGAAGATGATGAATAGTGAGGGGAGGTGATGTGGCTTAAGTGGATTTGAGTGGGGTGGGGCCCACCGCCATCTCACGCGATTCAAACTTATTTGAATTTCCCTCCGATTTCACTAAATGTCCATAAATTTAAAACCTATTTAGAAACTCTAATTTTTAACATTAACCATTATCCTTTAATTATATTTGATAAGATGAATCTTGAGTTTTCCGGTCGTTCGGAGAAAACGTTGTTTTAAGCTGTTGCGCGCGTTGTTGGCACGCTTCCCCAAAATAACTTAATTCCATCAAATTTTATCAGAAATCATATTTCCTAGTTCTATAGACCATTTATAACTCATATTTGAAACCTAGAGATCAAAACTCACTCGACACATTTTACGGTGCAATCGTACGCGGCATTTCGACCCGGTAAAACACTATTCATTGAATTTTTTGAAACTTGCCTAACCATTTAATTTTTCGTTCTGAATCCATTTCCAGGGTTATTTTTACCATCTGAGACCTCCTACTTAATTTTTATCTTCCTAGGGTTGCGTGTTGGCTAATTACCGTTTTGTCCTTTCTTTGTATTTTGGCCTAATCTTCAGGATTTTCACTAATCCTTCACTTAATTACTCATTTAATATTTTAATACTTAATTTAGAATTGCGAGGTGTTATAGAATCAGAGAAGGAAAGTTGAAGATCAAGAGTTGGAATAAGATCAAAAGATTGTTACAACATAAATTCTTACTTATTCGCTACCAGCACGAGGCATTTATTGAATGCCACAATCTCAAGCCGCAAGACATGTCAATTGGACAATATACTGCTGAATTTTACCATCTGTGGATATATTGTGATGTTGCAGAAGAGGATGAGCAATTGATTGCTCATTACTTGAGAGGATGGTGAGCTGTGATTTTCGATGTCGTATACCTGCAACAATATTGGTCATATGAGTATTGCTGAATCATAGGTCAAGAAGACTATGTTTATGAAGTTTTGATGATAACAAAGCAACAACAAGTACCAACATAGCTCAACAAGAAAGCTCTAAATGAAAGGCATGGCAAAAAATTCTAAATGACACAAGAAGCCTATAACAAAGTGAAAACATGAAGAGAAGACTCAAATATACAAAGTCAAAGCTTAAGTCAAAGATTTCAAACTAAATGAAGTACAAGAAGACTCAAACTATGAAGACAATGAAGATTCAAGCACTTACTAGTTATATAGTACATTAAGAGTCTTAGAACTTATTAGGATTGAGTTTATTGAGTATTTAACTTGGAAAATGCAAAAATAAACCAAAAACTCATATAGGTGACACATATTCACTTTGATCATGCATACAATGTTCACACACATCAAGTGTTGTTATGCAAGTATGAAACATGATCATACATATATTAGAAGTCACTTAGGATCATTTAGAAGTCACTGGAAATCATTAAGATGCATTAAATTTAGAAAAACCAGCACGAAAACTGATTTCTGCATAAAAGTAATCGAATACTTTTTGCAAAGTAATCGAATACTTTTCTGGGTAGAAAAGTAATTGAATACTTGGTGAACAGTAATCGAATACTTTCTGGGTTTGAAGAAGTATTCGAATACTCCCCGAAAAGTAATCGAATACTTTCTGTTATTAGTGACTTAAACTTGAAGAAATTCAAATTTTTTGATGCCCAACGACTATAAACGACTAATAACTCATTGAGCATCTATAAATACATATCATTAGGGTTCTAAACACATGAATTAACACTGAAACACTCAGAATCAAGAAATCTCAGAATTGAATCCATATTGACTTGTTTTTGCACATCCTTGCAAAAAATCTCAATTACTCTCTCATCTCTCAATCTTTTTCTGTTCTTTATTTTTTGTTTGAATGTAGAGAGGTGGCTCTACATCTGTTTAGCAAGAGTGAATTGCTGTAATTGTTGGAAAGACAATTGGAGTGACCCTAAAGGTTTAGGTTAAATGTGATCAAGGTGTGATCATAGACTTGTAAAATTCAATTGTAAAAAAGTTTCTTCAAGCACCTGTTGGAAGCTTGATGTTAGTGAAAATGATCAACATACGTCTGGACGTAGCTCTCAAGTGGTTTAAAGAGTGAACCAGGATAAACCTTGGTGTGATTCTTCCTTACCCTATCTCTTTTGATTTCTATCAATTGAATTTCATTTTGGTTCTTGATATACGTCATATTGAATCTATATAAAGGTTTATGATCATTACGTTTATGTTTTAATTCATTCTTGCATGGATTCTTGAAAAGGGTGAGCATATACATTGAAATTCTCTTATTTCCTCTTCAAATTTGATCCGCTGCATATTCTCTCTGAATTGATATTATAAGAATTGTTTTAATTCTGTTTTGTATTGAGAAATAAGATTACATTCTGTTTGAATTGATTTTGGTTGATATACTAGTCAAAAACTTGATTTTTGAATTGTTTCTTGAATTTCAAGTAACACACAATTCACCCCCTTCTCTTGTGCGATTATTTAGCCATCTTTTCTTTTCAACGATGTATGTCGACTGGTTTTGAAGGTTGATAAATCTTTAGTTTATCATGTTTTTAAGGTTAATATCAATTGAATTACATAGTCAAATGCATGAAAACTTAGGTTTTATAGTGAAAAAGCATGAAAGTTAGATTGTGATCTAATATAAATTGTTCTTGCATGTTTTTAAGGTGAATTGATTGGAGTAAGAATGAAGTAAAGGACTTAGAGTAGAAGATTGAAGATCAAAGAAGTCAACAAAGCACGTTCTTGAAGCAAATTTGAAGTTTTGAGGAGCACGCTTAGTGGGCAATTAGAGCAAAAGCAGCCAATTACTACTGGGACTGGGAGAGCATGCTTTATCACTCTATAGCTCGCTAAAGCACGCAAATTACGCAGAAACATGAAAATGTTTTGGAAAGTACGCTACCATGCAAGATTCTTCTTTCAAAAAGCGTGCTCCAAAGAGCTTTAGCATGCTCATGCAGTACTTCAAGGTTTGTTCAACGCGCTAACCAATACTTTAACGCGCTAAGGCGATCCAACTTAAGGCCCCAATTTTGGAATTCACTTACGGCATGAAGTTGACACATATAAAAGGAGAAATTCATAATCTTTGAAATAAGTTTTGATAATTTGGAATAACTAAATCCTAACTTGGTGATAGAAGCAGATCTTTCATGCTTTGGAGCATTGGGTGCGAGTTAATTTCAAAAACACGTTGGGAGCTCTGAGGACTGACAACGCCATCAAGCCAATGGAGTTTGGGGAACCTTTATTGCTTTCTCTTGTTTTTGATTTCTCTATGCTATGCTAGATTTCTATGTAGTTAGGGGTAGATGGATCTCAATTAATTCTTTATATTTATGAATTAAATTGTCTCTGTAATTTCCTTTTTTATAATTGAATGAATTTTTCTTTTCTTAATGCCTTCTATGAGTTTGATCTTGTAGATTAATTTAGGGTGATTGTATTATAATAAGAATGTTGATGCATGAACCTTGTTTGATAAATTCATTATAATCCTTGTGATATAGGAATAGACATAGGATAATTATGCAATCGTACGATTCTTGATCTTAATGCATGTTTTCTTGAGGAATAACCGAGGAACTAGGGTTCTTTCAAGATCATATAGAATTGGGGTGTCAATGAATTGAGCCGTAATTAATTTAGAGTAATCGATTGACAATATATTAAGGGCAGATACATAAAGATTTAATTTATAACATTAAGAGGAAATAAAGCATTAATTTAGATTTCATTTTTCTTTTATTGTCAAAACAACTACCATTATTTACTTGTCTATTAATTCTGCAATTTTATGCTAGTGCTTAGTTTTAAGTTTAAATTCAAAGATTCTCGTAATTGTTTGTCCAAATAAAGCGTGAATAGTGAACTAGTGCTTGAACTCAAATCCTCGTGGAAACGATCTCATACTCAGATACATTTTATTACATTTATGACAGGTGCACTTGCCGAAGTCGCAACAACTTTTTCTGATAGCGACAATGTAAAAGAAAGGGAGGTACTTCAAAATTCCAACCTAGATTTTCTGATAACGAGGAGTTATTGGGCTAAGCAAATAACATTGGTGCGAGGAAGACTCTTTCTAACCCTAAACCAACAAGCAAAGAAAGATCAACCAGCGGATGAGCAAAAAAGATAGGTATTGTGACACAGAGGTGTTTCGAGTGTTAGGGGGTTAGACATTTCGCTACAGATTGTCCAAATCAGTAGATTGTGATGCTTATTGAAGCTTCAATCTATGATGAGGTCTCTGTCTGTTATAAATCCAAAGAAGAGCAAATCTATGAGTATCCACTCTATGATGAGGTCCCTATCTATGATGAATTCGATGAATAGCAAGATGATGAGAATCAAATTATGGATGCTCCGGTTCATGATGAGTTCCCTATCTATGATAAGTATGATAGGGAGCAAGACGATGATAATCCAAAGGCGGAAGAAATCCTTTACATAGATTTTAGTGTAAAGTCAAATTTTAGAAATTCTAATATCTCTCACAAAGATGAAGTTTTATCCAAAGATGCCATGGAGAATGATCCTTCATTCAAAAAGTCTTTAATTTGTAAGAAAAATTATGAACTTGAGCACAACGGACAAAGCAACCTCGTGCTCCATGGAGATAATGATTTAGTTTTTGGTAGAAGTTTAATTGGAGATCGTCAGGGGCAATTGGACTTGATGTTACCTCAGGCAGAAATTTTCTATGACAGATCATATACGCGATCACTGAACCAAACTACAGGCAATAGTCCTTTTGGGATTGTCTATGGGTTTTATCCACTTACTTCCTTAGAACTCGCATCATTTCTAGTTCTCAAGCACTTTAGTTTAAATGTAGATGAACATAATATTAGACAAGTGGCTTCAATACTCAAGAAGGGGGTGAATTGAATTTTATAAAATATTTTTGCAAAAAACCTCCTTTGATATTTTAACGCATATTTCTACAATTAAATGATTTATCAAGGAAAAATCTAAGTGTGGGAACTAGTGTGTGATTAATAAAATAAGCTAGTGAATAAATAAATACAATCTAACGATGAAATTTTAAGACTAAAGTAAAGAGTTCAAGGTTAGAGAAATTGCAAACTATATGTATCTTGGTTCGGTCACCACCACCATGACCTACGTCCAGACTGAAGCAGCTCGATCAATCTTTTTCACTAACTATCAAGCTTGAGGGTGCTTGCTAAACCACTACAATCTTTCAAGACTTCAGGCTCTTGGTGCCTTACAATTTCCACTCCAAATTTTCTTAAGAATTTGGTAACCTCTCAAGTACAAAGGGTTCATTCCCCTCTCAATTCAAGAAATCAAATAGAGGTGTTTAATAATGGCTAAGTACTCTTAAAGTGCAGATTATACAAGTTGAAGAACTAATAGGTGTATAACTTTAAATGAAAGATGAGCTCAAGCATATGTAATGATCAAAGTGTGTAATCAATGAGCAATAATTAGTTAGAAGGAGTAATAATGGTTTTGTAAATGATCTATGGTCGTCCATTGTTGATTACTGTTGATGCAAGTATATATAATGACACCTCCAACAAAAACTAGCCGTTTATAGCCATTGGGGTCCGTACATATCCAGATATTTCTTGGGCTAATATCCGTATATTGATATCCAGATATTGAAAATCCAATATCTGGATATTTCATGGCAGCACTTCTTTTGCACGAAATCTGGAATTCTTTCCATTCAAAATGGCTTTTATTACTTGGAACACACGTAATTAGGTATAGAAACTATTTCTAAGTGTTCAATTCATGAAAATACCTTTCCAAACCAATTTTGACATATTAAACCATTCATTTTGTCATTTTTCAATGCTTAGTGTTCAAGATGTATTCTTTCAAGTTCAAATAAATTTTCAAGATTGTGAACATGTGTGTTTACATTGTGCAATGTTGCTCATGTGCTCAAATTATGTTAAAAACTTCTGATGCACTTTTGACTTATTAAACCAAGGTTTGTAAGCACATTTTAGTCAATTATATGAATGACTTGAGCTCAGACAATGCTATATGCTATACACCTTTACATAACTTTCCTAAGTCGACTTAGCTTCATGCTTTAAGACTTGATGCTTGACGTTGCATTGCTTTCACATAGACTTGGATTCTTTTGGTTGTTGCTTCTTTTAAAGCTCTTGAATGTCCTTCTTTAAGTTTGTTTGTTATCATCAAAACTATGTTGACATGTCATCATCAAGTGTATCAACTTTGAGTGCGTGGCAACCACATCATCACTTTGATTCTACACATATCAAGCATATCAAAGAATTGCATTCACAAGTTCTATCTTCAATTAAGGAATTTGGTGATATTGTACTAGAAGAGTTATCACCAAGATTACCACCTGAAAAAGTTGATATCAATGAAGACGAAACAGATTCGAAGGCGAATCTTTTCCTAGCGGGGGAGGATGATGCACCCGAGCTAGCCGACTCAGATTGGGCTTAAATTTGGATAGGCAACTTGAAATAGGCTATTCATCACTTTGCCATGAGCATCAATAGTTTTGGGCTTTCCATAATTTAGGACTTTACAATAATTGTTAGTTATTTACTTTTTTGTTATTTCTTTGATTATGTTTGAGTGTGCGTTGATTGTGCGTTATCTCCTTTGATTGCGCATAATTCTTTGATTTTGTTTTCATTTTGTTTTGTTTTGTTTTGCTTATTTAAGGCATGGAGAACCCTATTGTTATTTGGTTGTTTTTGGTTAATAAAATTTAGAAAAGAAAAATAGTTATTTTCTCACAATCCTTATTTTTTTTGTCTTTCTTTCTGTTTAGTCAACGAGTTACTGCTTCAGCATTAGATTACATAAAGAGACTTATACATAACAATTTTTTCAAATGGTAATATCAATGTAAAGAGCTTACCAAAAAACCAATATCAATGTAAAGACCATACACTTTTTTTTATAAATGACTTGTTTGTAAATTAAAAAAAAAATTACATTTTGAATAACTAAGAAAAATATTAATGCCGAAGCAGTAATTAATTGGCTAAACAGAAAGAAGAACGAAACAAGGATTGCGAGAAAATACTATTCCTCTTTTCTTAATTTTATTTAACCAGAAACTTGCCACGTCTACAAACTAAAATTGCTATCTATTATAGCAAATTTACACGCATGACATTTTAAAAAAATTCACTACATTATATTTGAAAAATTATTTTTAGAGTATGTCACATTTGTGTCACTGTTCCAAAATTCTTTGAGGCAAACTTGAAAACAAGTCATCCTACTAGGTACCTGATCCGGGTAAGTTTCTTTCAGGGCCCAAGAGCCAGAGAGGAGTTTTTATAAAAAAATAATAATAATAATAATAATAATGAGAAAAAGTTGGAATTGAAAAAAAAAAAAAAAAAAAAAAAAAACAACAACAGAGAAGAAGGAGAAAATAAAGGCTGTCACCCAGGTCACCCTATCTAGCTTTTCTCGTGGTCGAAATGATTCTCTCTCTCTCTCGTGTCCTTAAATTTCAATTTCAAATGCATTACACACTCTCTCTCCGTGTATATATACCCCTCTCTTCCTCTTTCCCTTTCTCTACTATTATATCTTGTTTGTGTAGAGCCCTCAATCAGAGAAGAGAGAGATATAGAGAGAGTGTGTGTGTGTGCAAAGCCATCGTCTTCTTCTTGGAGCTTGGCTTTGTTTATCCTCCATCCATTTTCTTTTATCTCGCTCGCTATTTCAAGGTAATCATTTCCCTATCTGTATCTAACTCCCTTCATTCAGATCACTTCAGTTAATTTTGCTTGCACTATAGCTTTGCTGCAAAGTACTTTTCTTTTTGCCGATTGTTTTCCACTGCAATCTCTAATATTTATCCTTAGATTTGTTTAACAGTGCTCTATTTGTTTTTGTTTTTTTAATTATCTGTGTGAGATTGCTACCTACTTCATCAGAATCAGATCTGGAACTTTACACTTGCGATTCATAGTACTTGATCTGTATAACTGATTCGGGTAGATTATGGTTAAGATGCTGGTGATGCCTATCGCATACCACTCTATCCGGTTCTGGTCTTGTAAGACCCGAGATCTTGGAGTTTTTTTTATAAAATAGACATTTTTTTAAATAAATAAATAAATACAGATAGTTGTTTTATATGTATATCGGCCATCGATTCAATTTCGGTGTTAGATTTAAAATGATCCTGGTTTTGTTGATTTGTTGGCAGTTTTATTGTCTGATCTAGTTTTTGTGTGGGGATCTCTTTTTATTTTTTCTTCTTTTTTATCATTGTTTTTTTCTTTATAGAACTTCATTTGGTACTTTGGACTTTAAGATATCCTGAGTTAGAGGAAATTTAAGGTTTTAGTATATATCCTATTGGAGAAGCTTAAGATTACAAGTTTCGCATGTTCTCATCCTACTTTTATTCTGCAACATTGTGACTTTTTTCTATTTATTTCTAAATTTTAGCAGTTTCGCATAAAAAATGTAACGGATCGTCTCATTTGACTTTTTTTAATTTTTTTTTTTTATCTTCTCTGTTTTCTTTGAAACCCTCAATTTATCTACGTAATTTAAAGTAGATTTTATAATACTGATCTATTTCATTACCCTGCTTTCTTTCCATCTTTTGTGTGCGTGTTGTACACAATGTGCTTTTGCTGTCTCATGTACAAAATTATATTTTTTAAGTAAACCTAATCTTCAAGTCTGTAAGTTGCAGGGTTCTGCAGGTTGTCCATTCAAACTTGTTAGTACTGACACTCTATTTCATGCATATTGCAGATTAGTAAAAGATGGCCGATGCCGAGGATATTCAACCCCTCGTATGTGACAATGGAACTGGAATGGTGAAGGTTAGTACTTTGTAGTTTTTTTCTCAGGTGTAAGTGCATTTATTAGTCTTGATTTCATTACTGAACGATTTATTAATATATGGCCGGTGAATAGGCTGGATTTGCTGGGGATGATGCTCCTAGGGCTGTGTTTCCCAGTATTGTTGGCCGACCTCGTCATACTGGTGTTATGGTTGGGATGGGTCAAAAGGATGCCTATGTTGGTGATGAAGCCCAATCAAAAAGAGGTATTCTTACTCTGAAGTACCCCATTGAGCATGGTATAGTCAGTAACTGGGATGACATGGAAAAGATCTGGCATCACACCTTTTACAATGAATTGCGTGTTGCTCCTGAGGAGCACCCAGTGCTTCTAACTGAGGCTCCACTCAACCCAAAGGCCAACAGAGAAAAGATGACCCAAATCATGTTTGAGACCTTCAATGTGCCGGCCATGTATGTGGCCATCCAGGCTGTCCTCTCCCTTTATGCAAGTGGCCGTACAACTGGTTTGTATTTGTTTCCATCTGTATCAGTTAATACTTTTGTCATCACATCATTCTATCACTGAATCAAATCCTTTCTGAAACAGGTATTGTTTTGGACTCTGGTGATGGTGTGAGTCACACTGTGCCAATCTACGAGGGTTATGCACTCCCTCATGCCATCCTTCGTTTGGATCTTGCTGGCCGTGATCTAACTGACTCTTTGATGAAGATCCTCACTGAGAGAGGGTACATGTTCACCACCTCAGCTGAGCGGGAAATTGTTCGTGATATGAAGGAGAAGCTTGCATATGTTGCCTTGGATTATGAGCAAGAACTTGAGACTGCAAAGAGCAGTTCTTCAGTTGAGAAAAACTATGAGCTTCCTGACGGACAAGTTATCACAATTGGAGCTGAGAGATTTCGTTGCCCAGAAGTTCTTTTCCAGCCATCTATGATTGGAATGGAAGCTGCTGGAATTCATGAGACAACCTACAACTCTATCATGAAGTGTGACGTGGATATCAGAAAGGATCTGTATGGTAACATTGTTCTTAGTGGTGGCTCAACTATGTTCCCTGGTATTGCTGACCGTATGAGCAAGGAGATCACTGCCCTTGCTCCTAGCAGCATGAAGATTAAGGTTGTGGCACCACCGGAAAGAAAGTATAGTGTCTGGATTGGAGGATCAATCCTTGCTTCCCTCAGCACCTTCCAGCAGGTGATTGATTGTTTTATTACAAATTATCACTTCGGGATGTATCCCAATTAGATTGAACTCTAAAACATGTTTTGGTTTTGCAGATGTGGATATCTAAGGGTGAATATGAGGAGTCTGGGCCATCCATTGTCCACAGGAAGTGCTTCTGAGTCCAAAAGATGCTTTAATGGTGAGTTATATTTTGCTGTGGTTGCTTTTTTCGTGTCTGTGTCATGTCATGTGAACTTTGTTGCCATGGATAAGAGATGAGATAGGATCGTTGGAGGGTATATTCCGAGCTTGATGTGTATCATATTTTGTGTGCGGCCCTCTATATGTGGCGGGCACAGAGTTGTTAAGAGGCAATTTTAGCCTTATAATTCATTTATGCCTTCTTAAGTAGGTTGTCTGTAGCAAGAGAGTGATTGTGATGTTTATTTTATTTCCTTTCTCCCCCTTTTCAAAGTTTAACATTTGAAGGTTTTTCCCCCTTGGAACATTAATGTGAATGTCTATAGCTATATGTATCGAAAAAATTTATAATATTGTCAGTACGCGCTATTCTCAATTGAGCTCATACGTGAATTACTTGCCCAATAAATTAATGGTGCTTATCGGCTTAAGTTCTTTAATATAGAAAATGGCAGTGAGGTGTTATGCTCTTTCTGTTTTGTTACTTGGTGACGCCTGCAAGTAGTAATACTGTTACTGATCGCCAACTCTGTTCTTGGAAAGGGTTGGTTTACTTGCACGATCCCTAAATTAAAATGAGTACGAAGGGAAGGGAAATTGTCTATATGCTCTCTAATTTCGCAATTTAATAAATTTAATAGTATATATGATTATGCCGTCCACAACTAGTTTGGGATGAATGCGGTGTTGATGTTGATGATATGATTATGTAGTGTTACTTGTTTTGTTTTTAATGGAGTAGTATTGGAATTTCAGAATAGGCAAGAATACTCTCTGACCACCAAACCTAGGCCCTAGTTGGTAGACGATACAATATAAATGAAGAATATTGTCACTGTATGTTTAATAAATGCAAAGGACTGTTTAAAAAAAAAAGTAAAATGAAATCGGTGCGTGTAACATATTAAGTTGTATAAACAAACTATGAACGAATAGAAGTGAGAAGCCAGAATGAAGAATTTCACTCGTTTGGATAGGATTAAGATGAGAGAGGTACAAAAACACTGCAAATTAGGTGTGATGTATGTGGTAACCAATCGTGACCGTCAGATTGAGCGCTCACTAAACGCTCCTTCACTCCTGCGCAATAACAACCAGTCTTCCAAATTTCAATCTCCCCTCAAACCCTCATCCTCTATTATAAATCCCCCAATTTACTCGCCATTTCTCTTCAGTCTCCACCTAAAACTGCCTTGTAGAATTGAGTAATGGCCGTACCAAGCAATCGGTACGCAAGTCCACCGGCAAAGCCCCAAGGAAGCAACTTCAACCTTCAAATGATTTGTTCTGACTTGATTTTCATAGTAGTTATTGAGCATACGCTAACACAGTGGCTGTTCCATGTCCCTTTGCCTCCAGATTTTGTTGAAGTTACAAGTTGTTTTCTAAGCAAATATGATGTTTAGTAAACTATCCTCAATTTGGCTTTTTGACTGTACTAATGCGTTTTTTTGAAATATTTCATCGGTTTAGTTCTTTGACCAAACGTATTACCAGACTAATGTAGGAAGACGCACATTGGCATACAGATTGAAATGCTTACATGATACTCAAGAAACGCGCACATGATACTAACGTATTTAGACGCGCACATGGTACTAACGTCTCTGGAGGCATATGTGCATGTCTCATTTTTGTTATCACATGAAACTTGTATGTGTCAGGTGCATGACTAACCGCGTAGTCACATGATACACGTCTTCCTGCATTAGTCCGATAATACGTTTGGTTAACTAACTGATGGAATATTTTGAAAAACGCAGTTGTTAGATCAAAAAGCCCCTCAATTTCAAATGTATCTTCTTTTCAAAGAAACTGGGGCTTATGAAAGAAGAGATAATGAGTCTTTCTTCTTATATTTTCTTCATTCCTTCCTATTTTTACCTCCTCCGGAGCGAGTGCTGCCTTCTTGTATATGTGTTTGTAAAATTAAATGCTATTTTCAGAAGCTTATACGATTATATTTGATTTTTATTATTATTTTTAGTTAAAAAATAAATTTCATATAAAAACATGTTTATATAAAGTGTAAACATAAACTACCCGTTAGAGACCATAATAATTCTAGGAAATTGTTTCTGAGTTACCAACTCACCATCAATGAGTTGGAGATAATAATAAGCCTTCGGGTTTTACAAAATAGCAAGCAGGAAATTTGGTGGGTTGTGACATACGTGCGCATTCCGCTTGTACAGAAATTGAACTCAAGAAAATCTCAATCAACACTCGGGAAACCCTTCATAAATTCATCTAAATCACATAATAATACTAAGGGTCCGTTTGGATGAGCTTTTTTTCAGTTAAAAGTTACTTTTTTTTCAAAAAAAAAAGTACTTTTATTACAAAGTGCATTTGGATGGATGACGGATTTAAAAAAAAAGCAGAAGTCATAAAAAAAGTCAAAAATTTGTTTTTTCCAAAAGTTAAAAATTTTAACTTTTCAAAAAAGCAAAAGTTAAAAGCCAATTTTTTTTTCAAAAATAAAATATTTTTTAAAAACCTAATCCAAACACACAATAGTTTTAACTTTTATAAAAAGCACTTTTAAAATAAGTAGATATAAAAGTAACTTTTTTTAAAAGTTAATCCAAACACACAATAAAACTAAACTTTAATCAGAAGCAGCTCGCTTCAAATATTACGCATGCAAAGCATGTACAGCTGATAGTTGTTGTATATTTTCCTTGGGTGTTTCGTTTTCTCCTTGCTTCGTTAGCTCTACAAACTCCATAAGCTGCGTTATCAACAGACACATTAGAATTTATTGACGAATTCCAAATTTAAGTCAAATCAGGAAATGAAAAAAAAGCTAGTTAATTGCAATGAAGACATCCTAGAAAACTCACAATCCTTCTCTTTTCATGATTGTAATGAGGCGATATATTGATGATCACACAAAACTCTGTTTATAATAAAATGTGCAAGTTTGTAGTCTCTTACCGTAGTCCGAATAATGAGGTCTGGGGGATTCTTCTGGGTGATATTGAAGAGACATAACTCTTTTTTTTTGTGTGTGGAAATAGAGACATAACTCTTTGAACAGGGAAGCAAGACCAACACAACTTCCGCATTAATTATTAACAAAAATTAAAAGCAAAAACAAAAAATATTTTCTTGATCAAACATGTTCTAAGGTTGCAGTGGCCGTTGACTCAATTGGTAATTTGGTATAATCATGTCATATGAGTTATGTTGCAATGGCCCTTGGGTAACGCCTACAAGTTGTAATAATTGGTACTTTCGATCTTCAATAATGTTCTTGGAAAGTGTTGGTTTACCTGTTCTATCCCTAATTTACAACAGGACAAAGGGAAGGAAAAATGCTTTGCTCCTTATGTTATGGACCTGAATAAGGTCCACATCCACAAGAAGTCCAAACTATACAAGCTCAAAGGTAAGCACTATAAATAAGAGCTAAAGACCACATGTATGATTGATCTCTTTCTAACCCTGTTTTATGCAATCACACAGCGCGCACACACACCCCCTTTGGCTAAGGCCGTGACATAGTGTGTAGTGATTCACTGACTCCAAGATACCTAGTAACTAGAGAGAAAGTACTAGATCCAACATCAAATATCTAACATAGGGTTAGACAACTCTGTCTCAGGCAGAACATTGGCGCCGTCTGGGGGAATAGAGACTTTTCCTTGCGATTACGTGTTTTAAATCCATCGAACGAAATGGTGAGGGCAACGAGAAGTGGATTTCGACAACCCTCAAGTTCGAATCTCAGACATCAACCCATTCCCCCCATTAGGGAGGATCCATCAGGACAACGCATCGTCCAGGATCGTCAGCAGCAACAGATCTCGGATCCCGACGCGGTGCACATCAGTGATGTACATTCTGACTCAGCATCAACTCCAGTGGTTAACCCAGATGCCCCATATGTACACGGGCTACAACCGATTGGAGAGCAGGCTGTAAATGTTGTGTCGACGCCAAACGGTGCAACAAATGATCCACGAGTGACAGATCTAGTTGTTGTTGCAGTGCTGCGAAGAATGGAGGAGATGGAAAAAAGGAATGAGCTTCAGAGAGAAGAAGATGCAAGGTAGATTCGAGAACTAGAAACTCGACTCTGGTGAGTTACCAACTCGGACCCCGAACGAGCTATAACGCAGGTCATGACTGACCTGAGGATCACGAATCCACAGCAGAACAACAATGAGCGAACCCAGAATCCAGTGAGGAACGCTAATGGCCGACATCAAAGGGTTGTTACTAACCCGGTACGTCATCAAGAATCTCGGCGTGAAGGAAGCCGAGATGCAAGGGGAACGGTAAGGAAAATAGACCTCATGCATGATAGGCATCTTCTTAGAAACCCGGATGGAGGAAGAGGTGCAACAAGGCAGATGGAGAATAGCCATCCACTGGGTGACGGGCACCCGTTCAGGAACCCGGATGATGTATCCGGGGTCTATAGAAGGAAATACAATAGGGGGCAGTACAATGATAGTCCCTTCGTGGACGAGATTGTTGATGCACCCTTTCCAGAAAATCTGAATTTATCAGAGCTTCTCAAGTATGACGAAACGCAGGATCCTCATGTGCACTTGGATGCCTTCGACACGACCATGTACATCAAGGGGATAAAAAAACCTTTGATCACGCGACTCTTCGCAACTACGTTAACAGGAGCGGTTCAAACATGGTTTTCATCATTGCCAGCGGGATCCATCAGATCTTTTGAAGAATTTGGTGGAAGATTTTTGCTAAATTTTGCTACTAGCAAAAAGCAACCAAAGTCAGAATTTGCGCTAGGGAAGATAAGGCAGCAACCTGGTGAAACACTGCAGAAATACCTGGATCGGTTTAAAATGGTCGCCTTGCAGGTTCTGGGGTTGTCTGAAAACGTACATCTGCACCTGGTGATAGCAAGGTTGCATGGCTCTTCTAGGTTAGCCAAGTCCATATACAAAGAACTAGCTCGAACCTTGGTAGAGTTCACAGCGCGGTCAAAGAAGTATTTGGAGCTCGAACAGATGGAAATCGAGAATATGGATCAGAGGCACCATCCTAACCAAATAGAGAAACCCAGAAGTCGAAGGCAAAATGATTTTCGAGGTAAAAGACAAGATGACAGAATTTCGGTGAGGGGAAGATTTGAGAAATACGCACCCTTAAATTCACCTAGGTCGCAAATCTGGAGGGAAGTGGCCTCAACGGAGATGAAGAAGGTAGATAGACCCCGGCCTTTGCTGAATCAGACCGTGTTAGACCAATCTTGGTATTGTGCATTTCATGATGGGCCTGGCCACACTACTGATGAATGCTGGGATCTGAGAAATGCGATTGAAAAGTATGTCAGAGATGGAAAACTGCGTCAATATCTGATCAGAACTCAAGGATGGAAGAACAACAGGAAAAGAAGAGGAGGCCGGCCTATGAGCCCACCAAAAGAAAAAAGATTCAAGGAAGAAGGCCGAGGCAAGAAGCTGGCCAGAGAAGAAGATGAATTTGTGGAGCCGGAGTTTGAATGCAATGTGATTAGTGGGGCTTTTGGTGGGGGAGGCGACACCATGAATGCTAGAAGAAAATATCTGAGTGAGGTGCTTTCGATACGGGAGCGACCTAAGTTTAAAGAAGTCGAACCAGAGCCTTCACTATTGTATTTCACCAGGAAAGAGTTGGAGGATGTGATGCCAGGACATGTGGATGGATTACTCATTACGGGAACGCTAGTCAATTGCAGAGTTAAGAAGATATTTGTAGACAACTGCAGTTGTGCCGACATAATCCTATGGCAGGCGTTCAAAAAAATGAATCTGGATGAGGAAGATTTGTAGCCCTGTAACACGGCCTTGATCGCATTCAACGGCCTTAATACTATTCCCAAAGGGTATATTGATCTTAGACTTACTTTAGGAACCAAAGAGGCGTACAAATCCGAAAGGGTAAGGTTTATTGTAGCCGAATTCCCTTCGGAGTATAATGTGATATTGGGAAGACCGACCATCCACAATTGGGATATGTTAGTTTCTACCAAACACCAAAAGCTTAAGATGATTGGTAAGCAGAATACGGTGATTACCATCGCCAGAGACCATAAGGAGTCTCGAGACTGCTATTTCAAATCGGTTAGAGCGGTAGAAAGCGATCCCGAACCTTCAGCCGAGGTTAAAAATAGTAGCAAACAAGACGGCTCGAGCCAGGAGAAGAAGACTTCGGTCAACATGGTGGAATTGGATATGAGGGATGATACTCAGATGCCGAGACCTGAACCCGATGGAGAATTAGAAGAAGTGATCATTGGGGAGCAGGGACAAACTGCAAAGATCGGTAAGGTCGTTAAGGGGTTGACGGACAAAGTAAAAGTCCAACTTATCGCATGTTTAAGGAACATCAAGGATGTCTTCGCTTGGAAGTCCTCAGAAATTCCTGGGTTTAACCCTGCTTTCTGTTGTCACAAGCTAGCAGTGTACCCAGGATCTAGGCCAGTAGCTCAGAAGAAGAGGAAGCTCAGCCCAGAATGTTGGCAGGTGTTAGAAGATCACGTGAAGGAATTGTTGGAAGCAGGTTTCATCAGGGAAATACAGTACACAACTTGGCTTTCCAATGTGGTAATGGTTAAGAAGCTAAATGGAAAATATAGGGTATGCACAGATTACATTGATTTAAATAAAGTGTGCCCTAAGGATGCATACCCTATGCCTAACGTAGACCAACTGGTTGATAGTTCATCCAAGTTCCAGATGTTGTCATTCATGGATGCTTATTCGGGGTATAATCAAATTCCACTACATCCGGAAGACCAAGAAAAGACAGCCTTCATTGCAGAGAAGGCGAATTATTGCTACAATGTAATGCCTTTTGGGTTGAAAAACTCAGGGGCCATTTACCAGAGAATGATGAATCAAGTATTTGCAGGCCAACTTGGCAAAAGTGTGGAAGTATATATAGATGACATGATAGTTAAGTCCTTGGACTCAAAGGTGCATATTGAAGATTTAGAGGCAACCTTTGAGAAACTAAGACAACGCAACATTCGGTTAAATCCGGCCAAATGTGCTTTTGGAGTACCTGCGGTGAAATTTCTTGGATTTATGTTGACTCACAGGGGCATTGAAGCCAACCCAGACAAATGTAGAGCCGTTCTAGAGATGAAATCCCCCACAAACAAGAAAGAGATACAACAATTGATGGGAAGGTTAGGCTCCCTCACTGGGTTTTTACCACGATCTGCAGAAACAACATTACCTTTCTTTAAGTTGCTTCGAAAGGAGGTGCAGTATGGATGGACTTTGGAATGTGAAGCCGCATTCCAAGAGATTAAGAGGCAGCTGGCTTCACCGCCAGTATTAACCAGACCAAGAGAAGGGGAGGCATTAATAATATACCTTTATGTGGGAGATGTTGCTGTCAATTCTGTCATAGTACAAGAAAATGAGGAAGGGAAGCAGCCGATTTACTTTGTGAGCTGGCTCCTACAGGGAGCAGAGCTCAGATACGAGAAGCTAGAGAAGGTGGCTTTCGCCTTGTTAACCTCGACTAGACGGCTCAGAGCATATTTTCAAGCACACCAAATTATAGTCAGATCGGACTTGCCAATTCGACAGGTCCTTCACAAGCCCGATTTGGCAGGAAGAATGATGGCATGGGCTGTGGAACTGTCAGAATTCGACATAGTTTTCAAAAGTCGTAAAGCAATCAAATCCCAAACATTGGTGGATTTTATTAGGGAGCTCACTTCAATCCAAAGAGAGAGTTCCCACAGCTCGGATACTTGGAAAGTATATGTAGACGGATCCTCTAACTCCAAAGGTAGCGGAGCCGGGGTTATCATAGAGAACCCAGAAGGTGTAGCAATTGAATACTCCTTGCAAATGAATTTTGAAACATCAAACAACCAGGCGGAGTACGAGGCCTTCATAGTCGGCCTCCATCAGGCTAAGGAACTCGGAGCACGAAAGCTGCAGGTTTACCGTGATTCCCAGTTTGTCACCTCCCAAATCGAAGGAAGTTATCAAGCTAGGGGACCATTGTTGACAAAATATCTGGACTCTGCGAGACAGCTAATAGTGGAGTTTGAAAAGGTGGAGGTCAGTCATATTCCAAGGAATGAAAATAGCAGGGCTGATATATTATCCAAACTAGCAAGCACCAAAGGATGGGAAAACCATAGGACGGTGGTTGAACAGAGTATCCCAGAACCCACATGTATCATGCAAATATCAGAGGTAGATGATTGGCGCTGCATTATCGTCAATTATCTAGAAAATAGGACGTTGCCCGCCGGAAAGGAGGAAGCTAGAAAGTTAGTTAAAGATGGAGCATCATATACCATGGTGGAAGGACAACTTTACAAAAAAGGTATCTATTCACCCTTGCTGAAGTGCTTAAGCTTGGATAGAGCAAGACACTTCCTATCTAAAATCCATGAGGGAATTAATGGCCAGCATATTGGAGGTAAGGCCTTAGCTCGAAAGCAGTTAGAGCCGGGTACTTTTGGCCGACTATGAGTAATGATGCAAAGGAACACGTGCAGAAATGTGATCAATGCCAGAAGCACGGAAAGAACCTGTTGGCTCTCCCAGAAGAGTTAAGTTTAATCACGGCACCATAGCCGTTCTTTAAATGGGGAATGGATCTTCTGGGTCCATTTGCAGCGGCTGAAGGCCAATTAAAATGGTTAATAGTGGCCGTTGATTATTTTACTAAATGGATAAAAGCAGAGCCGGTTGCTACGATCACTTCGGCTAGGGTTCAGCGTTTCTTTGAGAGAAACTTGATTTGTAGGTTCGGGATCCCAGCCGAGGTAGTTACTGATAATGGAACCCAGTTCACAAGTAAAGCCTTCCAGGAGTTGTTGCAAACCTTTATATCCGGTATCGCTTTGCGTCAGTAGAGCATCCTCAAATTAACGGACAAGCAGAAGCAGCCAATCAAGTCATCATAGAAGGATTGAGGAAGAGAATAGAGCAATCTGTTAAAGGAAAGTGGGTAGAAGAGCTATGTTATGTACTCTGGGGGTATAGAACCACAGTGCAGACGTCTACTGGGGAAAGCCCATTCAAATTAACCTATGGATGTGAGGCCATGATTCCGGTGGAGTTGGGAGAGCCGTCATGGAGAATAGTCCAAGCCCTGTCGCAGACGGAAGAAGAAAGTAGTAAGAAAGTAGCAGTGGAACTGGATTTGATAGATGAAGCTCGGGTTATGGCTCATTGCAAAAATTTTGTGGCAAAGCAGCTTGTTGCTAACTGGTTCAATAAGAAGGTAAAGCCCAGATCGTTCACGGTAGGAGATTTGGTTCTTCGAAGAGCAGACGTTGGCGGACGAAACACGACTGAAGGAAAGCTGGCTCCAAAATGGGAAGGGCCATTCAGAATTAAAGAAAGACTGTCAAAAGGAGCTTATGTGTTGGAGACTCCAAAAGGAAAAAGTATTATAAGGACATGGAATGCAGACAAGGTGAAGAAATACTTTAGTTGAAAAGAAGTGCAAATTTAATGTTTCCTTTTTTGTAATTGGAATTTTAAATTATGAATAATCGAATAAAGAAAGCATTTCTTCTAAGAATGTTTTTAATTATAAGCCGAGGTAATTGAACCCATCTTGCCAAAGGGCAAGATCGAGAGTTCTAGCCAGGCATAAAGCCCAGGTAATTGAACCCGTCTTGTCAAAAGGCAAGAACGAGAGTTCTAGCCAAGCATGAAGCCGAGGTAATTGAACCCGTCTTTCCAAAGAGTAAGGTCGAGAGTTCTAGCCAGACACAAAGCCCAGGTAGTTGAACCCGTCTTGTCAAAAGGCAAGATCGAGAGTTTTAGCCTGGCATGAAGCTGAGGTAATTGAACCCGTCTTGCCAAAGAGTAAGATTGAGAGTTCTAGCCAGGCACAAAGCCCAGATAACGTAACCCATCTTGCCAAAGAGCAAGATCGAGAGTTCTAGCTAGGCATAAAACCCAAGGCAGTGGAACTCGTCTTGCCAAGAGTAAGGCTGAGAATTCTAACCAATGGGTACGAACTTGGAAAGTAAGGGGACACCCTTAAAACCTTTTCAAAGTTTCGTAAACAAAAGCAGAAATATTGCTACAAGCAAGATACTATATAGTGCAAGTAACCCTGATCAGGTTGCTAAACTATTTTGAAAATCAGCTAAGGACGAGTTAAAATACCTATCAAGGAGTCATATTTAGTAGCAATGCATATGACATTTATCGCAGATAAAAGAGATTAATCCTCGCAAGTTCAACAAAATATCAAAAAATCAAAAAGTCATTATAAGATAAACCAGCATCCCAGCTCTTCATTCAAACTAATGGTTGTCACCCCTAAACATGTCTTGCACTTCTGCATCAAGTTGTTGTCCAGCGGCTTTAATTTTCGGGTTCATCGAGACGCCCTCCTCAGCCGCCGAATTAGGATTCGCTTCAAAAGGAACAAAAACACCACCCCGAACGTAGCCAAAGCAGTCTAGCTGATCAGTGTTCAGTGTAACCCCGAGGTTGAAATACTTCATCTGATTTATAGCATTATTAAACGCGGAACCAGCAGCCCTTTCCAGTACGGCTTGACTATGATCATAGTCATATTGCAAATCTTGAAGATCGGATTTCAGCTTGTTGATTTCCAAATTCAAAGTTGTGGTCATTGACTCAGTCTCGGCTAATTAGGACAGTTTCTCCTTGAAGTAATTAATGAGAGCCTCTTTGTTAGCATTGAGGCCAAAAGAATCTGATACAAGCTTCAAATCGGCTTGGGACTGCTCCAAAGATGATTTCAAATCAGCAGCAGCATTTGTCAAATTTTGATTCTCTTGAACCATCTTATCACGGTCGGCCTGAAGGGCATCCTTATCAACCTGGAGGGCGTCCTTCTAGCACAAACCTCTGAATACTTCTCCAATAAAAGAGAGTAAGGTTTCACTAACGAGGCCACCTTGTAAGCATACAGCTCGGCCTTTTGCAATTCTTCAACCTCGGCCCTTGAAAGTATGACGGACACGTAAAAAGAAGGTGGAGAGCGTGTAACGCCACGAAGCTCCGGGGCAACCCCGGCCTCCCATAAAGCCCCTCTCCTAAGCCCAGCAGGAAGGGGAGTCGGCGATGGGGTACCTCAGTCAACAGACACGACGACTCGAGTGGTACCTCCGGTGCCCACAGCAGGAGAAGCTTGGTGGCTACTTGGATCCAGCCAATTATCAGTGTCAGTGGTCAAATCCAAAACTGATATGTCAGGGTTGATAGTCGAATTGGAGGTGGTGGCACCTACAGAAGGGCTAATGGTCCTTTGCCTTTTGTTAGCAGGAGGAGGACAAGCTGCAGTCTTTCCTCGCCGAGATAGCACATAGTCAGGTACTTCATCTACAGCAGAGTCCATTTGATAACCTGCAAATCAAGTGAGTACAATTACGAATAGAAAAAGAAATCGGTATTAAAAGAAATGCTTTAAAATTTTTTTTGCAAGGGCATACTAGGTTGGTATTGGATTTAGCAATGAAGGAAGCTGCACTTAAATGGCCCTGCGAGCCGACATGGTCAAGTAGAGTCTTAACATTTTCCTTATCTTCCTTTGATAATCTAAGTTTAAAATCAGCCGGCCTGTGCAGATGATGCTCTCTAGACCAATAAAAGGGGAAGTCTACTTCCCCATCCTCGCCAACGAACCATGGCCTTTCCCTGACCTCAGCAACCACTTTGAAATAGGAACCTTTAAAGCCTTTGAAGGAGTCGCTGTAAACTGAGAACAGTTTCCTTGAGGGTTTGCTAGCACGGCCACGGATACTGGTCCATCCTTTTAGTTGAGGAGGCTCGGAGCCAGTACGAGGGGTATAGATGTTAAAAAAGTAAAGAAAGAGAGGAGTGATGCAAGCTATGGACAAAGAGGCACATAATTGCTCAAAAGTAACGATGTAAGCCCAGCTGTTCGGATGAATTTGAGTAGGAACAAGAAAAAGATAGTTTAGGAATTGTATTTTAAAAGGAGAAAGAGGAAAACAGATGCCAATCTTGGTAATTAAGTCACGGTAGAAGAAGAAAAAAGGTGGCTCTTTGGGATTCTGGCCTGAGCATACTGGCTCATCTTCTGCCGGGCAAAAGGTGTTGAATCCCACTGGATTACCTATGGGAAGCCCGGATATCTCTTCGGTGGGTTAGGTCGGATCTGAAACTCAGAACTTCCTCCGTAACCCAAGGAAACTGTTGGCGAAGAGTACTACTGATAGATGTGGATCCTTTCTCTGCCGGGCTCACCTCAGCCTCCTGCCCTTGGCTAGATAAGGGAATTCCCGTATTTAACTCTGCAGAAGGAGACTCCATAAATACCTAGAACAACAAAATGGGTGGATTAAAAAATAGGAAAAGTACGTAGCAAAGAGGATACGTACCCGAACTAAATAAACTACTACGGGAAGAACTTGAGGAGCTGTCCGATTCAACCATAGGAGCAGGGGTAGATGAGCCGGGATGATGTGAACAGATGCCTAAAACTAGGTTGGCCATGAAATCATTCTTCTTCCCGATAAATTGAGCACTAAGATAAACACAATTGAAGCAAGGATCTGGACTCCTATTACTTGAGCGAACGGGTATTTCTTGATGAGAAATGGGAAGAAGAGCAGGGTTGTAAATTGGAACGGGGGTTGAACGTGAGGGAAAGGAGTTTGGACTCGAGTCATGAACAGGACGTCAGGGTAAAGATTCTAAGCTACAGCGAGGATCTCGGCCTCGCCCTCGGATAGGGGGGGCGAGATGAAGACGCCCATTTACTTCCACCGCCTCGATAACCCCCGAGTAGGGCGGCTTGAGTCTCCTCCTCGGTTCGAGGTCTGCCATACAACCAAAACTTTGGACCAAGAGGCTCTGGATAAACCATTCTTCCTCTTCCGCATATCTCTCTTCCTCCTCGGCATCAATTTCATCACCACGACCAAAGAAGTGAGGGCAGGAGGGCCTCCCTCGAATAGTAAAGTTTCTCTCACCCATACCAGAAGGATTTTCAAACTAAGATATGTTGAGAAATGAACAAGCAGCAGATAATCTCATATAAGCAATACAGTGTAAATAGGCGAAGCTTAGCCAGACAAGCAAGAACAATGTGGCACATTACAGATACAGAGATGATAGAATCAGAATCGTCATAGATATACGCGTGCAACTGAATTCAATGATGTACAGGGGAAATAGTAAAGCAGTAAACAAGATTGAAGCAAAAGAAGCATGCAAAATGATGAAGAAAATGCCAGTAAACGCACCTGAGAAGAATAAGCTTCAGGAAGATTTGAGGATGGTGAGCGAAAAGGAAATGCGATGAGTGATAAGAATGCTGATGAATGATTCTGAAGAGTTGAAATGGTAAGTTAATGAGGAAACTGAAGTTGAAAAGGCTAAACCTGCGAAGCCAAAGGGCAGGGGTATTACGGTAATTTCAGGGTAGACAAGAATGTTGAGGGACGTTTTCACAGTGGGAGTTAATGCCAAAACGGCATAAGAAGAGTAATACCACACGTCGCGCTCGTTCAAAAGAGGCACGTGGAAAGGTAATCATTATATGGAAGGAGAATCGTTTCTCACATAAGAGGAACTGTTGGAAAGAGGAATCGTTTCTGGAAAGCGAACGTCATACCACACTGCAGGTGAGGAACCCCGGAAAGAGTCATGTCCAGGGTGTTCAGAAGAATCTTGGTTATCTTCTCCAGCCAAGCTGAGAAGCTGAGGTAAAAATCACGGCAGAAAGTGATAAGGCCAAGATGGCCAGCATCCGGGGTGGAAATTGGAAACTGTTATGGACATCCAGAGGCTTAACTTGGACATCACGGCATCCTGAACATTCAGTCTACCGGGCTGGGGGAAACTGTTATGGACCTGAATAAGGCCCTCATCCACAAGAAGCCCAAACCATACAAGCCCAAAGGTAAGCACTATAAATAAGAGCTAAAGATCACATATATGATTGATCTCTCTCTAACCCTATTTTATGCAATCACACAGCACACACACACACCCCTTTTGGCTAAGGCCGTGACATAGTGTGTAGTGATTCGCTGACCCCAAGATACCTAGTTCATAGGTATCTAGAGAGAAAACACTAGATCCAACATCAAATATCTAACCTAGGGTTGGACAACTCTGTCTCAGGCAGAACACCTTACTTTTTCGATTGATTAAATTTAATTTTGATAGTATAATATGATAAATACAAAAATAATGCCGCATGTAATTGACTCTCACCAAAGTGATTAAATTTAATTTTGATAGTATAATATGGATGGATGGATGAATTTTACAACCATCAGGCAACCCAATTTTGTATGCAACCGGACCAAGGACCTGAGTCACTGGAAAAGGGCCAAAAAATCTTTTGGCTAGTTTTTGTTTTCTCCTATTTGCCAGAGAAATTTTCCTATAAGGCTTTAGTTTTACCAAAATTAAATCGCCAACAGATAATGCCATATCTTTCCTATGTTTATCAGCAAACACCTTCATACGATTTTGAGCAACACGCAAATGATCCTTCAACCTTCTTAACGGCCTATCACGATGAACCAAGGTTGCATCCACTGCTTCAACTCGGACTAAACCTTTCTGATATGGTGGAATCATAGTGGGAACCTTGCCATACAAAGCTTGGAAATGGCTCATACCAATGGATGAATGGGTGGCAGTATTATAATGCAATTCTGCCCCACCCCAAATACAAAGCCCAACAGTGGTTCTCATCACAACAAAAAGCACGAATGTACTGCTCAAGATACCTGTTAGTCACTTCCGTTTGCCCATCTGATCAAGGATGATAGGATGTGCTAGTTCGTAAGATTGTGCCACTATGTTTAAAAAGTTGAGTCCAAAATTGACTTAAAAAAAAGGATCACGATCAGAAACTATTGTACGGGGGAACCATGGAGCTTAACCACCATATCACAAAACAGAATAGCTACCTTTGCAGCAGTGTAGGGATTGGACAATGCTCCAAAATGAGCATACTTAGTTAGACGATCAACAACCACAAAAATTACATTAAACCCTTTTGACATGGGCAATCCTGTAATGAAATCCATACACAAGTCTTCAAATACTCCCTCTGGTATGGGTAAAGGCTGCAGCAAGCCCAATGGAGGAGCAGTGGTTGTTTTAACTACTTGACATGTATGACATCCCTTGACAAATTCAGTCACATCCTTTCTAATACCAAACCAATAAAAAGAAGTTGTTATTCTCAACAGTGTGCGTGTAACTCCAGTATGTCCTCTAATAGGAGTGGTGTGTACTTCCTTCAAGACAAGCTGACGTAAAGGAGAATGGGAACTTAACAGGAAACGATGCTTATGGTAGAGAATTCCATCTCTATCCACTATATTACAGTCTACAAGCTCATTGGCAAGCAATTTCTGCCTAATTCCAGCCAGTTTAGAATCATATTGATTTTCAACTTTGATTTGGTCTACTATATTATATGAAACTTCTGACAATAAGGACAAGGATATACCTGGTTCCTCCTCAAAACTTCTTGATAACGAATCAGCTACAATGTTAGTTGAACTAGTCTTGTATTCAATTGTGAAATCATAACTCATTAGCTTGCAAGCATACTTCTGTTGCTCCACTGTTTGGACTATTTGGGTGAGCAGCTCCTTCAAGCTCCTATGGTCTGTCTTGATGATAAATTTGGATCCCAAGAGGTAATGGCGCCATTTCTTTACTACTTCAGTCAGAGCATATAACTCCCTGACATATGTAGATGCTGCTCTAATTCTAGGGCCAAGCTTCTTACTAAAAAAGCAATGGGATGGTTATTTTGCTGCAAGACAACACCTATGCCAATGGAGGAGGCATCTATTTCAACAATGAAAGGAAAGGAAAAATCGGGCAATACCAACACCGGTGTTTTTGACATTATCTCCTTCAACCTTCCAAATGTCGTCTCTACTGCCTCACTCCAATTAAAAGGTTCAGATTTTAATATGTCCGTCAATGGACCTGCAATAGTAGCATAATGTTGAATAAATCTTCTATAGTAACCAATAAGCCCAATAAAACCCCTCAATTGTTTCATATTTTTTGGTTGAGGCCAATTAATCATTGCAGAATTTTTTCTCGAATCAGCCTTCACACCTTCTTCTGATACTAGATGTCCCAAATAATCGATTTCAGAAAGAGCAAAACCACATTTACTGAGCTTGACCATGAAACGATTCTGTTGCAAACACTGCAAAGCCACGTTAAGATGTTGCACATGCTCCTCTAATGATTCACTGTAGATTAAGATGTCATCAAAAAAGACTATGATGAACTTGCGCAAATATGGTTCAAACATACTGTTCATGGCTGCTTGGAAAGTTGAGGGAGCATTGGTTAAGCCAAAAGGCATCACCAAGAACTCATAATGTCCCTCATGAGTCCTAAAAGCAGTTTTTGAAGTATCTTGTGGAACTAGCCGAATTTGGTGGTACCCGCTTCTCAAATCTAGCTTGGAAAATACACCAGCCCCTTTTAGTTCATCTAAGAGCTCATCTATTGTTGGAATAGAGAACCTGTCCCTAATGGTAATCCCGTTTAAAGCCCTATAATCTATACACATCCGCCACGAATTATCATATTCTTCACCAGCAATACAGGAGAAGAAAAAGGGCTTTTGCTTTCCTTAATAAAACCAGCAGCCAACAAATCTAAAACTTGTTTCTCGATCTCCTCCTTTTGATGGTGAGCATACCTATAAGGCTTCACATTGACAGGTTTGGCCCCTTCTACTAGGTGTATAGCATGATCACACTTCCTAGATGGTGGTAAGCCTTAGGGAAGTTAGAACACAGCTGAAAAATGAACCAAAATATCCCATATAACAGTAGGGACTTTCGATTTAATCTCCAACAACTCAGGCAGTACTGAAGACTCCCAGTTTTCCTCCACATTTTCAATCATATGCGCACAATTAGCAATGACATTTTTCTGCAACACACCATTTGTATTCCCTTGCAATTTCACCCTACCGTCCTTCCAAACAAACTCCATTGACATTTCCTCGTAATCATGAATAACTCTTCCCAAAGAACTTAACCAAGAAATGCCCAATACCACACCCAAACTAGTCAATTCTATCACCCACAAATCAGTAACAAAATTAAACCCTTGTATATTTAGAGAAACTGCCAAACATTTTCGTTTATAAAGAAGAAACTCCCCATTCCACAAAAATACTCGCATATTAGGAATTCGAACATAAGATAATCTTATATCATCAACTAACCTCTTTTGAAAGAAGTTATGTGAACTGCCTGAATCTACAAGAACAAAAGTGGGTCTCCCATGAAATATCACCTGGAACTGTATGACTCGAGGATTCTTTTCTCCCTCCAACGAATGCAATGCAGCTTCCTGAGGTTCTCCTTGTACTTATCAAGTTGCCACACAATTTGCTCCTCACCATCAGCTCTCAATTCTTCCCAATCACCAATCATCAACAACAGCTTAGCCTTGCATCTGTGTTTAGAATTCCACTTCTCATCACAGTAATAGCAAATGACAAGTTCCCTCTTCTTTTGTAGATCCTTATGAGACATCTTTTTAACCGTTGTAGGTGCGGGCAATGCAGGAAGCACTGGTCTCTGCACCGGTGAAACAGTGGTTAAAGGAGCTGGTTGATCGAAAGGGTAAGAACCCTTGGCAAAGGTTTTCTTGGTGCTTGAAGCAAAAGTAGATCGAAGCTCTGTGTAACACCCCGTGTATACCCGGTTTGTTAACATGCCATCGTATTAAGCCACGCTTAATTAAAAATGCGGAATATCTTTTTCTTTTCAATTATGACGTCATTATCATTACCAAGTTGAATTACTTAATTCATTTTCAAACAATGCTTGTATGTAAATTGCAAAGGACAGCTAACTGAAATATCTCAATATATAAATAACTGTGAGTATCTAAAATCACGGAACTACAACACGTAGCCCGGACATAATCCTGATACATTATTACAACCCCAATCTAAACTCAAACATAACGGAAATCAATGTGGCATGGACAATTCCCATGCTCATCAAATAAGACAACAAAGCCAAACATAGTCTCAATAACAGCAACATGATAATAACAAGCTAATAGCATATCATCAGCAGATATAATCCAGCATCTAAACATATCATCATATAAACCACAATATCAGCTAAGCTCCGGCCTCCTGCCGCTAGAGGTCTCAACCCCCGCATTACCTGAACCTGAAATATGTGCCGCAAATGTGGGGTGAGATCACTAAACAGAAATCTCAGTAAGACAAGGGGTCCTCAAGGATCTTCCACCCCAAGCTCACTTACATGTGCAATATAAGTTCTAAAAGCAGTAATTCAATATCAGTTCCAAAATCAGTGCAATGCAGCAGATAATCATGTCATGTGTATTATAACTATTCTACTGATCAGAGAAGTGCAGGAATACGTATATTACCCACACAGTACACGCCCATGCCGCACCCGCCCATAGGACAACCCTATGGCTTCCTGTCTCGGCGAAACACCACATACATATCATAAGCATTTTGCACTTAACAGCTCCAAAGCATTTCAATAAAACAGTACATAAAAATACATCATGCATATGAACCATCCCCCTATGGGACATGGTGGAACAAACAATGGCTAAACCGAGGACACAAAAGCTTACCTTGCAAGCTAACAATCCAAGCCAAGAGTCCAACCCAGCTCAAAGCCCAAACACAACAGAATCACAATCTGTTTTGGACCAGCAATCATATCAATAATCATACACAACAAGCATAAGACACAAAGACAACGTCTTTCCTTGACGTTTCATGTCTTAAGACTTCTCACAAAGCCACAAGCCCTTAATCCCTTGATTCTGACTTAGTTCAATTATTACAGAAGTTCAACTTAACCAATCTAGGGTCCACAAACCCCAAACACAGTTCTGTATAAACAGTGCAGCTACTGTTCTTCAAAAACTCAGAATATCCGAATATTCATCGGGGACATATCCGGATATCAATATCCGGATATCTGTTTGGCAATATCTAGATATCAATATCCGGATATTCAGAACCCCACATTCGGATATCAATATCTGGATATCCATATCCGGATATCAATATCCAGATATTTCTAACCCAATATCTAGATATTTCGCGGCAGAACTCAGATTCTGCATTTCGCGAGATATCACTCCAAAGGTTCGACTTTTACCGATTACAGAAGCTTAAACATGTATTTCTAGGTGTGTTTAACCTTACCCAACCTTAAGTTATGATCTTTAGCTTGTTACATGCATCAGGATTCCATTTTTAACCATTAAACTCAAGAACAAAGGTGATGATCATACCACAAGCTCAAAACAGAGGTGAATGATGCTCTTGGAGCTCACTTGAAGCTCCCAAGGTTCTGACTTGAAGGCAAACGAAAATAGCACAACAAATGTTGGTTCTTTCTCACCAAAGATCACTCCTTGGACTTCAAAATGCCATGACAATGGCTTCACCCTCACAACTCAGAAAACACAGCACCTTAAACCCCCAACCAGAGACCCAAGGTTCAGAAACAAGGCTTCTAAACCACCCACAAGACTTTATCTTTCACACACAATGAGGTTTAATGAAGGAACCAAGAGGAAAAATGGTCTCTTGGTTCTCAAGTGAAGGGAGGAAGATGGTGGCCGATGGAGAACACAAGCTTCAGCAAAGGAGGCACGCAGAAGGCTGAAATATGGCCTAGGTTTTAGTGCAAGTTTGTATTTATAGTCGGTTTACACTTAATCGCATTGTATTAGCGCTAATTGCTATTCTTAGCAATTAAATCCCAAACTTAGGATTCAGAACCTACTCATTTTTCTAAGATTTATCATATTTTTATTTTATTTTTCGCAGCACCTTTTCGATACGCGCTTTTCCATAGCCAGTATCAGTCCTGGCACCAGTTCTCATTATTTTAACTTGAAACTTGAAATCACAGTCCTATATATTATTCTAGTGACATATACACACTTTTTATAATTTTCTGGGATATTTCATCGGTACGCATTTATACCGAGTAGCAGAACCGGTATCTGTACTTTTCGTCAGAAAAATGACTTTCAGCATAATTACTTCCTATAATTATTTAAGCCTTATCATAATTATTAGAGTCAATTATGAAATCATTTCCTAATTTCACATAATTAATTAATTAACTTCCTTAATTAACGGTGCGAGTTCTTACACTTTGCATGGTGGGCCTCGTAAGTAATTGCCAATTGCATGTCTTGGTGAAGACTTGTAGGAACATGAAGCTGAATTGCTCTTCTCAACTCAGGTTGCAAACCCGAAATGAAAAAACTCATTAAGACTTCATCAGAAAATTCTGTCACCTGTTTAATTAGGGCCTCGAAATTTTTGATGTATTCACTCAAAGCTCCATCTTGAGATAATTTGGAAAGCACACCTCTCAAATCAGTGTATATTGTTCCTCCGAATCTTTGTCTCATCGCCACATTAAGATCCTCCCAAGAACGAATACTTCCTCCATTAAACAGCCATTGGAACCATGGCCCCACCATACCTTCCATCTTCGTCCCTGCAAGTCGAACTTTCAAGTTTTCTGGAATTTGCTGCAGCCCAAAATACAACTCGGCCCTAAAAAACCACTCATTAGGTCTGTCCCATTGAAAATAGGAATCTCCATTCTGACGTTTTTAAGCAAAAGATGTGGATCATTGTGGTCCAAACGAGGTTTCCCTAAAGGACCAGGAACGAAAGAGAAGAGCGATGATCTTCTTTTTATTGTTGGACTTGCAGGTGTGCTTTGATTTTTGCAATTTGGCATTGCAATCTTGGGTAGTAATGGTGTCCAGTTCCCGATTACCTGTTTTTACCATCTGGGAGAAGATTTTTACACACTATTTCATTATATATTTTGTTACGGCACTATTTATTTAGATAATAGAAGAGAATTATAATTTAAGTGGATGGATATAGATAGTTATTAGACACCACATTGTCAAATAAGAGAAAACCTTCCCAAATGAGAGAAAACCTTCTGTGGTGAGGATGTATATACATACCTGTAAAAAAAGATAAGATTTTAGGATATGAAAGAAAATAAAAAAAATATACCCAAATAAATACATAAGATGTATTCAAAAAATTTCCCTCCAATAAACCAAAGAAAAAGTGATCGGGCTGTTGCTCTTTTTTGGGTTGCGGGGTTGTATGTCACTATTTTTTGTGCTTCCGAATCTAATAGTCCCCACGAGTAAATCGTTTGAAATATGGACTTTATTAATCTCATGTGACATAAGAGAAGTTCTCTTATGTTATAGAGATAGTTATGAGTGAGACCCACTCACTTAAAGAAAAAGAAAAAAAATAACGTGGAAGTCGATGTATGTGTAGGAGAGAAAAATACTCTCCTAGAGCATAAGATAATATTTTCCCTTGAAATATTGGTTACTGCTTTAATAATAAGTTTTTTTTTTTAAAAATAGATAAATAAATTCCCCTTTAAACTTGAATACATGTGTTTTGGATTATTTTCAAGGGCCTAATTTCCCTAACCTCCATTATTAAAAAAAAAGAATTTTTTGGTATTGCTTTTTTTATAAGTTAATAATACATATAAATAATATTTTGCCATTTTTTACGATTTATTTTTTTAGTTAGCATACAAATACTTAACGAATTAGGAATCGCTTTTTTTTAAAAAAAAATCCAAAGAAATACTATAATTAATTACTCAAAAAGTAATGGGTTTAAAATATGAAGGATATGAATATTCTCTATTGTTATTTAACAGATCATATTATGTAAGGTGATCTTAATTAATGAATAAATTATCGATAGTAATTTT
The DNA here is from genome assembly GCF_033153095.1 of Gastrolobium bilobum. Classification (NCBI taxonomy): domain Eukaryota; kingdom Viridiplantae; phylum Streptophyta; class Magnoliopsida; order Fabales; family Fabaceae; genus Gastrolobium; species Gastrolobium bilobum. The sequence goes on along the minus strand of NW_026897458.1, from coordinate 263,140 downwards.
GTAATCTTTTATCTTAATATTTTTTCTCTTTCATCATTTATCACTATTAATTCATTTTTGTATAGTTGAGATTATTTTCATACGATATAATCATATTAAATAATGGAGAATGTTATATTTACAAATATTTTATTTATAAACTCTTACAAATTACATTATGTCTGATCAATCATATTTCAATCAAAAGTGTATAACTGATCAATTTAGTAAAATTTGTAAAAAAATTTGTAAACATATTCTTCCCTTTAAATAATACGCGAAAAAATTTGCGAATGCCAAGAAATTGTTAAAAATCCCAATTAAGTAATTAACTTGCAATGATAAAAGGACCAAGTGTGCAGGCGCCAAAAATAAAAAAGGGAAGGCAATCCGTGTGGTGTATGAGACAACCCAATCGTGACCGTCAGATTTAGCGCACACGGATCGCTCCAATCGAAAACTTTCACTCCCGCGCAATAACAACCAATCTTAAAATCTTCAAGTTTTCAATCTTCCCCCAAACCCTTATTTTTTCTACTATAAATCCCGCAATTCACACTCCATTTTCTTCATTCTCCGCCAAACATTGCCTTGTTCTAGGTTTTAGCGATGGCACGTACGAAGCAAACAGCACGCAAGTCCACCGGCGGCAAAGCCCCAAGGAAACAGCTGGCAACCAAGGCGGCGCGTAAATCAGCTCCGGCCACCGGTGGAGTGAAGAAGCCGCACAGGTTCAGGCCAGGAACGGTCGCTCTGAGAGAGATAAGGAAGTATCAGAAGAGCACGGAGCTCCTGATTCGAAAGCTTCCCTTCCAGCGTCTGGTTCGGGAAATCGCCCAGGATTTCAAGACCGACCTTAGGTTTCAGAGCAGCGCCGTGTCGGCGCTACAGGAAGCCGCGGAGGCTTACTTGGTAGGGTTGTTCGAGGATACCAACTTGTGTGCAATTCATGCGAAGAGGGTCACTATCATGCCTAAGGATATTCAACTCGCTCGTCGCATTAGAGGCGAGAGGGCTTAGTTCTGATTTTAATTTCTTTATATCCATTATTGCCTTCTCTTTAATGTGCTCTTGTCAATGTCAAAATTTGGTTCTGTAAAATGTGAATCTGCAAGTTGCTTCTTCTTTCTAGTTCTATGTTATATGGTTATGTTTTATTTTATTTTATCTTTTTCTCGTTTTAAATATTTTCTTATTAAAAAAATTATATGTTAATTTTTTTGGTATACTATTATTTGGTATCTGATCATTAACTGGTGTTAACTAATATGGATTTGGGACGTACACGCGGCAAAACTTTTTTTACTGAGTTTTAACAGTTGAATATTAAGGATTTGAATTTGAAATTAATGGCTAGGCTTAAACTATTGTCAGTTGATCCATGTGGTTGCTGATAAGAATTTGTTTAGTGTGAACATAAATAAATCGTTAGAGGCCATGGTTCGAGATAATAATTCTTTTGGTTTTATTAATAGCAAGCAAAAATTTTGTTGTTTGCTACTGGGATGCGTACATAATTATGATTTGCGGGTTATAACAGTTGTGGGTATAATAAACTCGTACAAAAATTGAACAGAAAAACATCATCATCCCCTGAAGCCCTTCAATACTAATCTACGAAATTATACGAGACTAACAAAAGCTAAATTTTGATCAGAAGCTTTATTGTTTTCGTCCAGTTGGTGTAGCCAGCTCGCTTCAAGCATTACGCATCCAAAGCATGTGCCGCTGATAATTGGTGTAAATTTTCCTTTGTTTTGTTTTTCCCTTGATTCATTAGCTCGACAAACTCCCTAAAAGCTGCATTATCAACAATCACATTAGTATTTATTGTTCAAATCCTGTTCTTGAACCTTACACTTCTTAAGATTGTTATACCCTGAGATACATTAATGATCGTACTAATCTACGTTTCTAATAGGGAAAAGTTCACCAATGCCCCTGTGGTTTGCTTCAGAATCACTTATGTCCCTGTGGTTTTTTTTCTATCACACATGCCCCTGTGCTTTGTAAAAAAATTAAAAACCACAGGGACATATGTGATAAAAAAACATACTATTTTACAAACCACAGGGACATATGTGATAGAAAAAAAACCACAGGGGCATAGGTGATTCTGAAGCAAACCACAGGGGCATTGGTGAACTTTTCCCTTTCTAATAAACTGCAAGCTTGAAGTCTCTTACCGTAGTCAGAATCATGAGGTCCAGGAGATGCTTCAGGGTGGTATTGAATAGACATGATTCTTTGAGCAGGGAAAGCAAGACCAGCACAACTTCCATCATTAAGATTGATATGAGTAACCTCCACTCCTTCTGGCAGTGTGGTGGGGTCAACTGCATAGTTGTGGTTCTGCCAATTTATTATATATCAGTTTATGATGATACAAGGCCATGAGAAAAAGAATAAAATACTCACATAAGAGGCGAAAAGTTAAAAATATAACAAGGAAGCTATCTCAATTGACTTTAATTTGTTTCGAAGACATGATTGGCACAACAAATATAGGACCGCACATCACTTCAACATATTTGCTGCTACGTGTAGAATTTGTTATGCTGTTTTTTTACCTCATCACAAGACTAAAGGTCCAATCACGCCCATGAGTTGATACAACATGAACAAGAACTGAACTGATGGTAATGATTACCATTACATAGTTTTGTCTACCATCAGTTACTATTATTGTGAGTTCCGGTTTAATTTTGTTTTCTTAAGGGGCGAGGTCCCAACCCTCCTAATAAGGCAAAAAAAATATGTCTATAGAAAAAGTTCTTTTTGTCTTCCCCAGCAAACCTAACGATTCAAATGGATTTAGGTATAGTATGGTGGAAAACTAGGAAATAAAGTGACAGAAAAACATCCATTAGTTCCCATACCTGAGCACTAATTTCAACGTGGCCAGTTCTAAGGTTACGAACGGGATGGTTTCCTCCATGGTGACCAAATTTCATCTTGAAGGTTGTACCTCCTAAAGCCTGGCCAAGCAATTGATGGCCCATGCAAATTCCAAAAACAGGCACCTTTCCAAGAATATTCTTTACTGTTTCAACAGCATAAGGAACAGCAGATGGATCTCCAGGGCCATTGCTGAAAACGACCCCATCCGGCTTTATCTTCAAAGTTTCTGATGCCGGCCATGTAGATGGAACAACAGTGATTTTACAGCCATAAGATGCTAGGCGCCTAAGTATATTATGCTTGATTCCAAAATCATAAGCAACAACCTAAAATTTCGTTCATCAGCATGAAGCATATATTAAATTACCCAATAATCAACAAAAAGAAAGAGACAGTACCAACAGCATACTGCATATACTTACATGGAAAGTTTCTCCGGGCCCTTTATTGGAAGTAAAATCCCATTCTTCCTTTGTTTCATCAACCCACTCATGTGGAGATTTGCATGATACTCCACTTATTAGATCAACACCTACAAATATGAAACAGCAGCTATGTAGTTCCACTTTTAAAAACATTTACATAACATCCAGCACTCATAACCTTACCAACAATGTCCCATGATTTAGACATCTGAACTAGTTCCTCATCTGTTTTGGAATTGTCAGTGCTCAAGATACCAATGAGGCTGCCATCTTGCCGTAATCTGCGTGTGATTGCACGTGTATCAACATCATCTGTTGCATCCCAAAGTACCATCAAAGTCAACAGCAAAAAACAAAAGTTATGCAACAACGAGTAATGTTCTTCCCACAACTTTTTATACAAATTACTTACAAATTCCCATGATATTCCTTTCTGCTAAGTAATCACCCAAAGCTTTCACACATCTCCAGTTTGAGGTACTGAATAAATATTCATTGCAAAAAGACAGGAAGAGTAAATAGACTAAGTAAAAGCTCAATCAAAGGAAAATATTTCCAGAGCAAGAGAATAGAACCTGATACTCAAACTTCTAATTACTAGACCAGCAAGAAAGCACTTCCTTGATTCCTCATCATCTGGATAACAGTGAATCAAAAAGTAGTTTTTAAATGGCTTCCAAGCACAAGGATTAAAGGACTCAGGAGGAATTAGAATATAAAACACAAACCAAAATTTATGCCAGTATTCCCAATATGTGGATTTGTCATCAGCACAAACTGGCCAGCATAACTAGGATCTGTCAAAATTTCTTGATACCTGATGATCACACAAATAACAAAGTAAACAAACATCCATTTATTTAGGTTGAAAGCAAGCCATTAAAAAAAGAACAGATCCTAAGATACATAGTTTGGCTCACCCAGTCAATGATGTATTAAAAACAACTTCACCAAATTGGGTTCCTGAAGCCCCAAATGATTTTGCTTTCCAAATTGAACCATCTTCTAGCACAAGTCTAGCATCTGAATTTTTCCAAGGCCTTTCTCCATTACCTATATTTCAAGCAAATAAAGCTGCATCAATTTGGATAATAATACCCAATACTAAAGCCAAACAGAGGCAATACAATTTTAATTTCCATGTTACCAAATGCACCATAAAAGGGTGAAAAGAAAACGCTTTCAAAGCTATTGCAAAAAAAAAAAAAAAAAAAAAAAAAAAACGCTTACAGAATATTAAAAAGGTTACCCGCATAGCATCTAACAGAAAAAGCGGAAACTTTTGCAGCGCTTGGTGGCGACTTGGAACCAAAGCGGTTTGTGAGATTATTCAGAGTCACAGTGAAGACCAAAGCTTTTGTTGTCGCCATTTTCGCACCGTTACAGAGATGTCTGTGAAACCACCCTCGGTAGTGTCTTAGCGTGTTCAGCTAGGTTTTTTATTCTCAATTTCAGGGACCACTTTCTTTTATTATTATTATTTTTTTAAAAATTGATATATCGTTTTTAATGATAGCACTTGTAATGTCATACAAACTATCTTAATAGTTACTTAATTTATTTTCACTTTAGCTTTTCCTGAAAAAGCAATTTCCAATCAGCAATTGATATTTTGTTTGCCCAAAAAAGCTGCAGGAATTAAAAAAAAATTCCGGTAAGTATTTATTATAAATCTTCTTGAAATGATAAGATTTTGTCTTATTTTACTTTTTTGATGTTGACCTTGTATTAACTAAAATCTGCATAAATGTAATAAAATGTACTTTGAATTATTCATCAAACATAAAAATAATTTGGTGAGTAATTAAATAAATGACAAGTTTTAGAAAAATAATTATAAGAGAATAATTATTAGACTTTATGTTTTTATCATAAGGACGTTTGGTCGAGGAGAAATATTTTGACTACTAGAGAAATGTAATTACTAGGGAAATGGTTGAAAAATGAGTTTGGTAGGAAAATGTAAAAAAAATTGTTTGGTTGACCGAAATATTATCAGGGAAATTTATTTAAATTTGCAAAATCTATGTTCGGGAGAAACTTCGCACCTGTTTTTTCACTTCCCAGTTATCTCAAAATACCACATCTCAAGTGGTATTCTATAACAGTGAATTTCATCCAAAAATCAACACAAAAGTCATTTCCCCATCTATCCTATTTGCCTAGTATTTTTGAAAAAACCTGAACCAAACGTAATATTTTTCAATATCCACTTACACTTTCCCATCAATCCCAATATAAACCTTCAACCAAACACAACCTTAAAAGAATAATAATGCATACTAATGTCTATACCGTGCCAGTATATTATTGAAAAAACTAAAATGTTTGAGCAGAAAACACAAATTAAAATAATTTTGGAGAAGCAATTAAGTGTATATTAGTAGCAAGGAATTGGAGAAACTTATACGCTATGAAATACCGACACTTCAAAATTCCTGACGTGTCGTGTCCGACACTTTTCGACACTCACCGACACTTCGGCACTTCCCGACACTTCAATACTCGTTGCAAAGACTTAAAAAAGATTCAAAGGTTACGTTGCGTTGCATTTTGAGTTTCAACTATTAGATTTCTTGGATTACGATTACTATATTATTGAGTTTAATATAAATATTTGGGATATCTTATATTTCTTTGCAAAATTGATGAGTATTATAAGTTTAACTTTATATTTTTGTTAAATTATTGAATATTAAATATAATATACACTATATAAAGTAAAAATATTATATAATATCAAAACGTGTCCTAACGTGTTAAAAATTTAATATTTTTTATAATTAACGTGTCGGAGTCTCATGTCGTATCTTGTGTCCCGTATTAGTGTCGATCCAAGATAGCTTATATGGGATTATCTGATCAAACTTTCTTGCCTCTATTGTATAAAACAAGAGCTATAGCACAAGCCTGAAGACTATGGTCAGGATGTAGATACCCGAATGATGCCCGTCACAATCTAACGCCAATAATACCAGCTATACGAAAGCTCCACGTACACCCACTCAGTAATAATAATTAATCATTTAAGCATGTTTCAAATATCATCCGGCTCTTGAGTTTTAAAAGACAAAGCGGAGAGTATAACAACAAATACAAATTTGAATTAAAATATTCGCTATCATTTTTTAAAAATAAAATAAAATCAATCAAGTCAAATTGACGAGGATGCCCTACAAGTGTCCTTTCAACGTACATAACAAAAATGAACCGATAGTAAGCATTTGTGAATTAATAGAAGATGATTGAAAGGAGAGAGAGAGACACACGTAGAAGTCTATGACAATTTGACAATTTCACACATAAGAGGGACAAACTAATGAAATTAGAAGAAAGAAAAAAAATAAAGGAAAAAAAAGAGAATACATTTTTTTAATCCACATGTCATTCTCTTAATGGGAGGAGCACAAAGTCTAGGTGCACCCAAATTTTTTTCGTTACATTGTGTTTTATAAAAAGAGCAGTAAAATTGATTGAGTATTGAGTCAGCATTAACAAACAATACTGACATACTCTGAAACTAACTGAACGAATAATTCTGTACATACAAGAGTATACTACAACAATACAGTTCACTCAATATATTTTAATACACTCCCTCAAACTCAGGACGGTTGGATATAATCAATTACCCAGAGTTTGTGTTGAAGTTCAAAACATTTATTAGGTGATAATGCTTTAGTTAAAGTATCAGCTATATGATCTTGAGCTGGAATGTGCAATATTTGTAAGTTTTAAATTATACTGAAATGTGGAATATGATAGATCATAAATACCTTCAGCCATTGCTTTCTTTTTGTTTTGAATAGTTTGTGCAACTGATACAAAAATCTTCTATTGAGTCTTCAAAACTCTTCTCTACAGCACAAATGGTGTGCAACTCTATAGTAGAGTGAGGTCAAGGACTCATGAAGCTAAAGATGCACCCTTTTATAGATTCCTCCATCATAGAGTTTGTACAAGTGTGCACTGAAGATAGACTCAGTTGATGGCAAACAAGAACCAAATGAATGGTTGATGATTACAAACTAAAACCAAAAGTAGATGAACCACTTCAATAAGTGATGAATAAGTGGACGACATAAGTGAGGTTGATGGAAGACCAAAACCATATGGCAGACCAAGACCAAAATTAGGTACTCCATTATTCAATCTATTATCATTAGTGGACAATGTAAGTGGACCACATAGGGTCACACCACTACTAACACATTTTTACTGACATTCTCCCACTTGGTCCACATAGACCGTCATATACTATAGTGAGAAACAAAATACATGAATCATGGCGATAAGTCCTATAATTTATGTGAGTATTATCTTCCATGTATTACATTGTATTATATTTCTCAAGCCCATATAACTTAATGAATAAACCCAATGTTTATATTGAGTCCAAACTTTATTAATAACTTAAGGGAGCTATACTTGGTGAACAATCACTCATCTTAAATCTTTCCAAAACTTTGTTGATATAGATCTCTTGAGATAAACCAAGAACACCCCTTATTATGTCTCTATCTATCTTGATGCCAATAACATAAGAGGCATCACCTATATCCTTCATACCAAATTTTTTAGAGAGAAATTATTTTACCTTATACAGTAAACCCTTATCATTGGTTGCAAGTAAAATATCATCCACATATAGAATAAGAAAACAAATTTTGCTCCCACTGACCTTCTGGTATATACATTGATCCATGATGTTCTCTACAAAACCAAATGAAGAGATAACATCATGAAATTTTAAATACCATTGACGGGATGCCTGTTTCAATCCATATATAGATTTGTTAAGCTTGCATACCAATTACTCACCATCACTAGAGGAAAATCCTTCAGGTTCTTTCATATAAACCTCTTCCTCTAGAACTCCATTGAGAAAACTGTTTTCATATCCATTTGTTGCAACTCTAAGTCAAAAGTGCAACTAATGCTAGAATGATACGAAGAGAATCTTTCATAGATACAGGAGAAAAGATCTCCTTGTATTCGATTCCTTCTTTCTGATTAAATCCCTTGGCTACGAGTCTTGCTTTATATCTCTCAATGTTGCCTAATGAGTCTTTCTTAGTTTTGAAGACCCATTTACATCCAATGGCTTTTACACCATCAGACAACTGAACAAGATCCCAGACTCCATTAGTTGCCATAAAATTCACTTCATCTTTTATAGAATTATAGCAAAATTTTGATTCTTTAAGATTCATGGCTTGTGAAAATATTTCAGGATCATTTTCAGCTCCAATATTATAGTCAGCTTCTTGTAAATACACAACAAAGTCACTCGGTATCGCTGATTTTCTTATTTTGGTAGATCTTCTTAATGTTGTTTAATTATCTTCTTGAGGAAATTGTTGTTTAACTGGTTGATCAACAATTTCTACTTGTTCCTCATGAACAACTTGATCTACTAGATTATCAGCAGGTTGTGGATCTTGAATAATTGGTTGTACTCGGTTGAGTTGGAGGAGTATTAAGAACAACCAATGTCCAACTTGAAGTGGATGGTTGAGCAACTGAATAATCCTTCTGGCTCAGGATCAAAGAAAAATAAAGGTACCTCAGTGTATGAATGAGAATCAATTTCAGATTCTTCACTCATAAACCAAGTATTATAAATAATATGAACAACAATTTAAATAAAAAAGAAAAATAAAGAATGATATATTAACAAAATCTAAAGTGAAATAGTTTCAAAGACAAAATTTAGTGTAAACTATCCCCGGCAACGACACCAAAAACTTGTTGGGTGCTGATACTCTTAAGGACGTTCCCTTTACTTAGTCCATCAAGAGAAAACACATCGTTCTCTAGATATTAACCCAGTCGCGCAAGTGCACATATCAAGTAATGAGTGGGATTATTAGTGGCCAAGTTATCGTTCCCACGAGGATAGTAACTCTATATAATACTTTGAACTATTCTGAAAAGAATTTGAAATATAAGTAAAGACAGTATTGAACTATTTGGTCTTTCATTCCCTAGTGCCTTGAGGACGTTCCCTCTAGGTGGTAGGTTCAAATTGAATCTAAACAACTTCTCGCGTTGTTATGTATTAAATCTTTCTTGATTTCAGGAGGAACGACAAAATCATGGGAGATTTGGTTATATTGTCACAAGATATTAAATGCTGAAAACTTAAAGATAACAACAATTAAGAGAAAACAAGATGGGTGATTAACAAAAAAAAATAGTTTTAACACAAGAAACGGATCCACTGTTCCATTCTTAAATAGCTATGTTCTCAACTCAAGACTTAACCCTTCTACATTTGTTCAGGTCTTTTCACTGCCAACTCTGATTCCTCACCTTATAGACTAAATGACTCACAAGTTTCCATATTCCTATGACTCCAACAATTACTAAGTTCAGAAACTTCAGAGAACGAGGTGGTCCCTTATTTCTAAGGTAACTAGTAAGATTGTTTCCACAATCCTACCTTCCTCCTATGATTAAGCTGTCTGAAATCCCTTCCTTAAGGAAGTTTCTTTCTCAGTTTGCGTTCAATTTCCATTGATACCCAAAGAGTTAAAATCACTTAAATCACAAAAATACAAAAGCTCCAGTACAAGAGTTTTGAACATAATTCTTTAAGAATTTCACAGTTTTTCCATTCCAAAATAACTTAACCCGTGGCTGAAAACACAAACATAATTATTTCAATCTGAAATCACATAGACCCGAGATTCAATTTGAAGATAAAGAGTAGAAGAAAAGAGAAATAAAAAACATATATTAATAAGAAACAAGTTTACACTACAAAGAAATAAAATGGAGAAGTATAGATATTGCTCGTGAGGAGTCTCAAATGGTGAAAAGGAACGGGGAAAGAGTTGTTGTCACTTAGATTATTGCTAAAACTATACAAAAAAAAATACAGAAACTTAAAATACACTAGGTGATCTCTTCTTAAGGAATTCGATGATTTCGTCGTGTGGGATTCTTCTATTTATAGGCTAAAAGAATGGATGGCAATCTTATGATTCTTCTTCAGCTATTCCTTGATTGTATGGAGAGGCGGTGGACTAGTACTCTGACAAGTGAAGCAAGTTGTTTGATGAGATGACTTAGGGTTGAGAATTGCCTTTTTTATTCTGAGACCTCCATGCCTAGTTTTTCTCTAAACCAATGAGCACTCTTCGTTCTCTACTGTACACGTTTCCTCTTACTTGATTGTTGTAAGAACCCGCACCGTTAAATTAGGTATTTAATTAATTAATTATGAAAAATTAGGAAATGATTCCATAATGGACCCTAATAATTATTATGAGGCTCTAATAATTATAGTAAGTGATTAAGAATGCTGAAAGTCGCTTTTCGGAAGAAAAGTGCAGATACCGGTTCTGCTAGTCGGTATAAATGCGTACCGAAAAAGTATCCCGAAAAATTATAATAAGTGCATGATAATTACTAGAATGATATGAAGGACTTGTAAAACGAGTTTCAAGTCAAAATAATAAGAACTGGTGCCAGAAACTGATACTGGCTATGAAAAGCGCGTACCGAAAAGGTGCTCAGAAAAATATAATAAAAATATGATAATTCTTGTAAAATTGAGTAGATTCAGAACCCCAAGTTTGGGATTAAAATTCTAAGCGTAGCTTTTAGCGCTAATACAGTGCGATTAAAACTTAATGAGACTATATATAAGAGTGGCACATGATCCTAGGTTTATTTTGGTGCCTCCTACGTATGTTTTCTGAAGGGCCAGCTGCTGCCTCTCCATTCCTTAGCCTCCCTTGCTTGGAAATGTCCCAAGTCTTCACCTTTTCTAGCATTTTCTTCATCTTTAGCTTGCTATACACTTGAGAGCAACCTTGTGAGGGTGTGAGTGCTCCATTTTCTGAGTTGTAAGTTCTGTTTCTAAGTGTATGTGGGGCTGACTTCATGGTGGGTGTTGTGGGAGCCTTTGGGATGGCATTTGGTTGATCCAAGGGGCTATCTTGTGAAGAAAAATACCCACCTTGGTACCATTTTCGTGCACCTTGCTTTCTGAACCCTTGGAGACTGTTGGTGAGCTCCAAGAGCTGTCTTTTTCTGAGTTTGAACCTTGGGTAAGATTCCCTAACCTTGATCATGAGTTTAAGTGGTTAAAAATAGAATCTTGATGCATATAACAAGCTTAAGTTAATAACTTAAGGGTGGGTAATCTTAAACACACCTAGAAATGCATGTTTAAGTTTCTGTAATCGGTAAAAAAGGACCCTTGGGATTGATATCTCGCGAAATGCAAAATCTGCATTCTGACGCGAAATATCCAGATATTTGGTTGGAAATATCCGGATATCTGATATCCCGATATTTGGTTGGAAATATCCGGATATCGGATATCCCGATATTTGGTTGGAAATATTCGGATATCAGATATCCCGATATTCAGTTGGAGATATCCGGATATTTTGGTCTGGACAGCAACGAACCTACTTTAGTAAAAATTTGTTATCTTGGGCTACATAGCTCCAAATTGAGTGCCGCCTGGACCTATGTGAAGCTAACATATAGGGCTACAACTTTGTAAATTTTAGTAGCCATTGGATCAGTGCTTTGATCGCAGTATCTATTCTAAGTCGCGTTTTGGTTGTTGGAAATTCTGTTTGCAGCAGTTACCTTGCGTAAAACATAACCGGAGTTATACAACTCCGATTAAGACATAAATTATATCGTTGGAAACCTAAAGATGTCTAGTTTAACATGGTAAAATATTAGAATATGAATATTGATATAATTGTTGGTCTAAAACAGATTGTGATTGTGCTGTTTGTGAACCACGAGCTAGTGTGGACCTTGGTTTGGGTTTTTAGCTTGCGAGGTAAGCTTTCGTGTCCTCGGTTTAGCCATGTTGTGGTTCCACCATGTCCCATGGGGGTATGGTTATATGCATGCTGTGCTACATACTTTTGATGTTTTAGAAATGCTATTGAGCTGTTATATGCTAGTGCCTTGTTGATATGCATGTGGTGTTCCACCTATACGGTAAGCCTGAGTATGTGGTACATACAATATGGTGAGGCTGTGGGTGAGGTGCAAGCGGTGTTCCTTGTACTATATGTAGGTAATAGATGTATTTCTGCATTTCTCTGGCCAGTAGAATAGTTTAGACACCCATGGCATGAATATCTGTTGCACTGCATAGTTTTGGAACTGATATTGATATAAATGCTTTTAGAACTTATATTGCACATGTAAGTGAGCTTGGGGTGGAAGATCCTTGAGGACCCCTTGTATTACTGAGATTTCTTGTTTAGAGATCTCACCCCACGTTTAGGGAATGCTTATTTCAGGATCAGGTAATGTTGAGACCTCAGGCGGCAGGAGGCCGGAGCTGAGTTAGATATTGATGATATTATATGCTGACTTGTTGGATGCTGGATATGCATACTGCTTTTATGCTTTGAGCTTCATTTTATGTTTATGATTATCTTGTTGAGACGCTGTTGATTTGGTGAGCATGGGGATTGTCCATGACACATAGACTAGTTATGTCTTAGTTTGATTTAGAGTTGTAATAATGTATCAGGATATTGTTCGGACTACGTGATGTAGATCTGTGATTTAGATACTCACATTATTTATATATTGAGGTATTTCAGTATATGTCTTATTGCAATTTACATTCAGGCGATATTTTAGGAAATTTATTAAGTAATCAAGTTGGTAATTGATAATGACGTCATAATTGAATAAAAAAAATAATATTCTGCATTTTTAATTAAGCGTAGCTTAATACGATGTAATGATAACACTACCAGATATATACAGGGTGTTACAATTGTTGTACTCCTTTCTGCTTTTTGGAAGCTTCTTTTCAACGTTTCCTGCAAAGGAGTCTGAGAAGAGGTTAGTGGAGCAGGTGTACAAATAAGTCAAACTGTTTCTCTTTTTCTTTCATTATCAGCTGATTACATCATCATCTATTCTCTTCTGGTGCTTATGTTCTCAAGATCTGGGAACATGTTTTTATAGCAAAAATTGGTTACTAGTTGACGAAACGGATGAAATTTTACCATCAAAATGGGCTAAAATGGGATCGATTTTTCATCCCATCAATCACCATTGAGGAAAGCATTTTTGACATCCAATTGATAGAGGGGCTAGTGACGGATAGCTGCCATAGAAATAAAGAGGCGAATAGACATCATTTTTGCCATAGGAGAAAATGTATCCCCATAATCTTCACCAAATACATGAGTGTATCCCTTGGCCACCAATCGTGCTTTGAGATGATGCACCTATCCATTAGGACCAACCTTGACAATAAATATCCATCTATATCCAACAATAGATTTTCTAGAGGAAAGAGGAACCAGATCCCAAGTACCACTGTCATGAAGTGCACACATCTCGTCGATTATAGCCTGTCGCCATCCAGGATGGGATAATGCCTCACCTGCAGTCTTAGGAACAGATACAGAAGACAAAGAAGAAAGACAAGCAAAATGTGATAGAGAAAGGCGATGATAACTCATATTTATTGAATACCTGGGTAGAGGATGAATATTATGAGTACCTTTCTGGAGAGCAGTGAGTAGGTCAATGTCAGAGGGCGGGACCGAAGCCGCAGGAGTTGATGATGACATATCTGAGTCCATAGGAACCTCATCAATGTATTGGGGTATGGGTGGATGTGATCGACAATGATAAACCTAGAGAGGGGGATCTGGTGCTGGGATATATGAAGAAGTTACAGTAGGCGATTGTGGTGGGGATTTGGTGCCGGAATATATTGAATTGGAACAAAGGGTAAAGGTAACTGAGTATCAACAGCGTCATCCGGAATGGAGGTGGAGTAAAAAAATGGCACAGGCTCAAAGAAAGTAACATCCGCTGCGACAAAAGAGCGATGGAGACTGCGAGAGTAACATCGATAATCTTTTTGTGTCCGGGTGTAACCGAGGAACTCACATTTGAGGGATTTGGCAAACAACTTGTCACGATTGAGGCCGAGTTCATGGACAAAACAAGAAGAACCAAAAATACGAAAGGTAAGGAATGTAGGGGCTAATGGGGAAACAAGATAAAGTACGGTACCTAGTTATTAAGGATAGAGGAGGGCATGCGATTAATAAGATAGCATGCGATGAGAACAACATCACCCAAAAATTGATAGGAACATTCCCATGAATTAAGAGTGTCCGAGCTGTTTCAATAATATGACGATTTTTTCTTTCAGCAACCCCATTTTGTTGGGGGTGTGCGCACATGATGTGTGATGAAGAATGCTGTGAGAGCTCATGAATGATTGAAATGGTCGAGACAGATACTCACGAGTAGGGGTAAAACTGGGCCGGGTCGGCCTACAGGGGCCTACGACTCGGCCTACATTAGGCTAGACTTGACATAGTATATTTTGTATAATAGGCCGGGCTCGGGCTTTAAAAAAGCCTGTTTAATAAAAAGGCCGTAGGCCCACTTTCAAAAGGTCGAGCCTATAAGCCTACAGGTCGGCCTATATTGTACTATTTATTTTAAATAAAATAAAATAAAATAGAGTAAGTATGTCTTGAAGAAAAAAAAAATATAAATTTAATCAATTGCAATTATTTATAACTTAATCATATTCGATTATTTTTTAATAGAAATCTTACTTTATTTCTTATATAGGAGGAACCAACATCTCAACATGTTAGATTGTGTATATGAATATATTAAAAGATTTTTGGCAGAGGTTATACTTATTACAAGCATCATGATGTGTTTGTTGGATTCATGTAGTTATTTTAATTTACATAGTATGGATTTGTTTGTTGGATCTGATGAAATATATGTTATTTAATTTGAGCATTTTGCTTTTGAAAATGACTTAAATACATATTGTATTAGTTTTGTTATGATTCATGATTCTGTTTGGACGTTGAAATTATGACTTTTGGTGTAGCAACAGAATTTGAGTACTTTGTAAAGTTGATTCATGGTTCTGCTTGGAAGTTAAAAATCAACAGGCTAACGGGCCAAGCCAGGCCATTTGTTTTTTTCATAAACGGGCCAAACCAGGCTAACAGTTAGACTCATACTAGGCTTGGGATTTTTGGGACAAATCTCGGCCCAACCCAGCCCACTTTCACCCCTACTCACGAGCATTATCACTACAAAAAGTACGGATAAGAATACCAAATTAAGTAGGAATTTCTAAATAAAACTTCTGAAATATGGAGAACAACTCAGAGCATTTTTTCAGTAAAAATAACCAAGTGTTTCGAGAATAATCGTCAATAAAGGTAACAAAATATCTATAACCCCGAGTTGATTCAATACGAATGGGTCTCTAAACATCTGAGTGAACCAAAGTAAAAGGAGAAAAGACACGACGATTGACTCTATCATGAAAAAAACATCGAGTATGTTTCCCGAATTGACATGATTCACATTGCAAAGTAGACATCTTGGGCAGACGTAACACCATCTTATGTGACTTTGTAAGATTAGGATGACCCAATTGAGCGTGAATAGTGAGTGGAGAATCTAATATAAAATAAGCATGAGAGGAGTTGGAGGGCAGGTAAAGGCCATTAGACTCAAATTCGCCGCCAATTGTCTTCCCGAATTTTGGTCCTGTAAAACAATAGAATTTTGGGTAAAAGAAATGAGACAATCAAGAGAACGTTTTAAACGGCTAATGGAAAGGAGATTAAAGGGTGAACCAGGGACATAGAGCAAATTATCAATAGTAATGGAGGGAAATAGATGTACTGTTCCAATCCCATAAGACTGAACCTAAAAACCATTAGCCATAGTGACAACATGCAAATAACCAGAGGTAGAAAGAGAGGAAAACAAAGATTTATTACCAAAAATATGATCAGAGGTACCAGAATCAAGAACCCAATGACCAAATGATGAACTTTGAGTGAAACCAACAACACTATTACCTGTATACACAACAGTAGCAGTGGAACGAAGGATTGTGAATCGAGAAATATCTTGAGGATGGATAAATGATCTAGAATCAGCCATAGATCAAGAACAGTTTGCTGAAACAAAGATTTCGTGAACAGTAACAGAAATAGGAGAAATGCTTCGGAAGGGCCGCAACGGGCTTGAAACCATAAGGTAAGGATCAATCTGAACACGGAAAGGGAGGGCGATGCAGATGGAGCTCCATGCGTTGTCACGTGCCACTATAGTACTGGAAGCCACGCATATGTTTCACGCACGTGAGGGCGGGTTAGTGTGAATTTGGGAGCGGGCCTTGGACAAAAAGAACCGCCTCATTGTAATGATCATAACTGTGGGTGGCTTGCTGGAAAAAGTGCCAGAAAAATGATCGGTGGTGGCAGTCAACGACAATCAAACGGTGGTCCACAACGTTGGCAACCTCTAGTGATGGTGGGTCTTACAGCGTTGGATAGATCACCTTCTTATGAGTCCGTTGATGTACTTTTAGATCAGAACGACCGTCGGAAAAAATCTTCGGTGGCGGATGATGGCCAAAAACTGATGATGATGACAGTTTCTGAGAAGGATTTTACTCGGTAGACAATGGGTTTACCGAAAAGATGAGGATCTTGTTAGACTCTGATACCATGTTGAATATTAGGAACAAGGTGATTTATAAGTTATCTGTGTGTCTCAACTACACAGCAGAAAATATGCTATATAACTTAAAAGAAAGAAAATACAAAGAGATATACATGATATGAGATTTCTATACTACTATTCTAAACTATTATTTACAACAGGCTTGATCCACAGGAAGGATATCGTTAACTACATATTCAGAAATTATTGACAAGAGCTACGTTCGCAACATCTTGTCTTGCTTCAGCAATTCAAGATATTTAGAGGTGAGTGTATTACTTTCTCGATCTTCCTCAGAGGCATACTTGAGAGGAATCTTAGGTTTTACCAACAAATGTTGCAGTTGATACATTGCAGTCACAAGCAATAATCTGGCTCCAGAAAAAGAAATTGTTCTCTATAAGCTTCGCTGAAACTTGAAAGGTAAACAGAGAAGGAGAAGACGAAGTCATCTTGTTATCCATTGATGAGGACTAAGTGTTTTTGTTTTCCATTTGTGAATCGGAGTTCGACCTTGACGATTTGTTGTTCGATCCAGATTCAGTGTTTGTTGCAGAAGTCATTGATGATATTCACTATGGTTCTGGCCCTCAGAAAGAGAGATTTGATACCATAATTGATAGGTGTTCCTATCACGTAAATGCAGAAAGAAGAAGATAAAGATGAGACAAAGGAGATGAAAAAAGAATTCTGTTTCTTATTTCTTATTCAATGCCTTTTCTTTACATGTTGTTCTCATCTTATATACTGATGAGAGAAAGCTATTCGATTACACAGTCTGTTATGCCTTCCTAACTAACTAAATGCCTCATGTGTCCACATCATCACGAAATCTCACTGGTAGTTTCTTAATACGTTTTCCTCTTCCCATTGCAATGTTGTCCTCTTGAGCTTCTGTTATTGTTCCCACGTGCATATCTTGCTTTATTCTCATATCAATACCCTCTCCATCACAAACAACCTTGTCCTCAAGGTTGAAATGTGGGTATTATTCATAGAATTGTCCCCAGTCCTCCCATGTCACGAGCTCATGTGGCATGCCTGTCCATAGCACTTGTACTTGTTCGCAGGTTGTGCCATCATCCAGAGAAGTTCGTTTTTGAGGTATTTGGTGTGGTTCCAAAGTAGGGTGTCCAGTAGTAAATGTATCTGGTAAAGGAAATGGTTTGATCATAGTATCTCCCTTAAATGGTTTAAGTAAGGAGACATGAAAGGTGTGGTGTATTTTTGCTACTGTTGGAAAATCCAATTGATAAGCTACTGCACCAATTCGTTTGAGAATAGCAAAGGGACCAAAATACCTCCCTGAGAGCTTGTTGGACATACGGTTGGCCACTGAGATTTGACGGTAGGGTTGTAGCCTCACCCAGACCAAGTCTCCCACCTTATACTGTATATCTCTTCTATGCTGATTGACATTCTTTTGCATGGATTGTTGGGCATGTTGCAAATTTGCCTTCAATGCTATTATTACCTCTTGTCTGTTTCACAACATTATGTCTACCTCTTCTATTGAAGCTGAAGAAGGTAAGTAATCTAACATTGATGGAGGGTCTCTCCCATATACAACCTTGAATGGTGACATACCTGCTGAAGAGTGGAAAGATGTGTTGTAGCTGAGTTCTGCCCAATGCAAGTAGTTGAACCACTTTCTGGGATAGTCCGCAACAAAACAACGCAAATATTGCTCCAATGTACGATTTACCACTTCTGATTGTCCATCAGATTGAGGATGGTAAGCAGTTGTCCTCTTTAGCATCGTCCCACTCAACTTAAACAATTCTGTCCAAAACTTGCTTAAGAACACTAGGTCACGATCTGGAATGATTGATCTTGGGAACCCATGTAGCTTACAAACCATCTGCGAAAACAACATTGCTACCTTTGCTGCATTGAACTTAGTAGTTAGTGCACCAAAATGTGCATATTTGGACAGTCTATCCACTACCACTAAGACAGTAGAATTCCCCCCTTTGAATTTGGTAGGCCTATGATAAAATCCATAGTTATATCCTCCCAAATTTTATCAGGTACAAGGATAGGTTGAATCAAACCAGCAGGAGTGTGAGTGGAATATTTAGACTGTTGACAAATTAAACAATAATTTACAAAGTTCTTGACATCTTTGTGTAGTCCTAGCCACGTGAAGGAAGAAGAAGTTCGGGCCAATATTTTTTGTATTCCATAATGACCACCAATTGGAGTGGCATGTGTTTCATGTAGAATCAGCTGCACCAATGGTGAATTCGGATCAAGTAGTAGCTTCCCTCCTTAGAGTAACAGTCCATCTATGATTTCCATATTCTTGTGCTTGGGCTGGAGCTTCAGTGCCAGATACAGCTGTAAAAAATAATTGGATTCTTAATTTTCTTTTCGCAAGGCATCTAATATGTCAAAATGAACAGTGGCTAGCATCTGTAAAGAGAACACAGTAGGGTGTTTAGAAAGGGCATCTGCAACTCGATTTTCTTTCCCTGGTTTGTACACGATGGAATACTGAAAGCCCAACAATTTAGCCATGTAATATTGTTGTTCTGGAGTTTGCACCACTAGATAAAGCAATGCTCTAAGACTCTTCTGATATGTTCGAATGAGGAATTTCCTTCCAAGCAAATATTGGCGCCACTTCTTAACTGCCTCTGTGATTGCATAAAGTTCCCTCACATAAGCTGATGACTTTTGCATTCTAAGTGACAATTTCTTGCTGAAATAGGCTATTGGATGTTCTGTTTGGAGTAACACTGCTCCAACCCCTAAATCAGAGGCATCAGTCTCGATTACAAACTCTTGATTAAAGTTTGGTAACACTGCTTCAACATAAGGTGCGATTCTTAAACGTTGAGAATCATTCATTTCATAAAAATCGAAGAATTGTTCCACTTTGAAGATCCAATATTGAGCATCACTTGATCCATCAAATCGAGGAACTTTGAGTCTGAGATGACGAGTTGCTTGAATGTCATTCTGATTTGTGTTCTTCTGTTGGCCCTCTGTTGCTGATGACGAAGAGCTCCTATCATGATAATTGTCGAAGATTGCATCAATTTTGCATGTGAGTTCCTGAAACTTCTTGTTCATATGTTCCTTCAGAATCTCGACTTTAGATTGGGTCTGATCGAATCGATCATCCATGGAGCGTGATCTTGTCTCTGGAGGCATGATTTCAGATGAAAGCGCCAATTGATAAGTGTTCCTATCACGTAAATGCAGAAAGAAGAAGAGAAAGATGAGACAAAAGAGATGAGAAAAGAATTCTGTTTCTTATTTGTTATTCAATGCCTTTTCGTTCCATGTTGTTTTCATCTTATATACTGATGAAAGAAAGCTATTCGATTACACAGTCTGTTATGCCTTCCTAACTAACTGCCTCATGTGTCCACGGCATCACAAAATCCCAGTGGTAGTTTCTTAATACGTTTTCCTCTTCCCATTGCAATGTTGTCCTCTTGAGCTTCTGTTATTGTTCCCACGTGCATATCTTGCTTTATTCTCATATCAATAATAGAAGATGATTGGAATGAGAGAGAAAGAGCAAAAGAGCGAGAGAGAAGTCCATGATAATCTGAATATGAAGAGTGAATTGATTGTTTACAGATGTGTTACATTGTGCTCTATATAAAGAGTAGTAAAAACTGACTTAAAGCCTGTTTAACACCTTTTTTTAAGTTAAAGTTAAAAAAAACTTTAAAAATAAAATTATAAGTTGTTTGACGATTATATAAAACTTTTAACTTAAAAGTTATTTTTTTAGAAAAAATTATTCATTTGAAAAAAAAACTAATATAAATTAAAAAAAAGCACTTCTAAGAGTTTTTGGCTTTTTTTTCACTATAAAAAGCTCTTTTATTATAAGAGCTTTTGTAAAATCGTGCTTAGCTTAGTTTTTGCTTACAAGAAAAAAAAAACAAAAAAAAAACCTCACAAACACTTATTATTGATTCAGCACTAATAAACCGTACTAACATACTAACAAACTCTTAAGCTAACTGAAAGAAAAATTGTTTACTTACAAGAGTATGCTACAATGGTACAACTCACTCAATATACTCTAATATGAATAACTTTGTAATATAAATTTATATATAAAAAATTAAATGTGTCAATTTAGACTGACCGGATCTATTTGGAATTATACTAATGTGAGTTGAACTAGTTGCGAACTAACTTACGACAATCATTTATAGTTCATATTAGGGAAAACATTTTAAATCATTTGTTTAACTAACTTATATTTAAAAGTTTAAATTCATTGTTATTACTTGAAAAGGGTAATCAGAAAAATATTATTAATTGTTTAAATAATCTGTACAAAGAGGTCTCTATTTATAGAGAATGAAAAAACCTAATACTTGACCTAATGGGCTTGCCCCAATACAACAAATAATAATAATTAAATAATCAATATTTACAACACTCCTCCTCAAGCTGTGGAATAGAAATTTATCATTCCCAGCTTGCTAGTAAGTTCTTGAAATCTGTCTGAAGGAAGTCCCTTTGTTAATAGATCAGCCAATTGACGCCCAGTGGGAATGTATGGAGTGGTAATCAGCCCACTATCAAGTTTCTCTTTGATGAAATGACGGTCAACCTCAATATGTTTAGTCCGATCATGTTGAACTGGATTATGAGCGATACAAATAGCGAACTTATTATCACATAGCAGCTTCATAGGTCCCTCATATTTTATTTTGAGATCATCAAGTACAATTTTCATCCACAATAACTCACAAATGCCTTGAGCCATAGCTCGAAATTCAGCTTCTGCACTTGATCTGGCGACCACATCTTGTTTCTTACTTCTCCATGTCACCAAGTTACCGCAAAGAAACATGCAATAACCAGTGGTAGAACGACGGTCAGTCACGGATCCAGCATAATCAGCATCAGTGTAAACTTCTAAAGAGAGATTGCTGTAACACCCCGTATATATCCGGTAATGTTATCATAATATCGTATTAAGCTGCGCTTAATTAAAATGCGGAATTACTTTTTCTTTTCAATTATGATGTCATTAACATTACCAACTTGCTTAATAATCAATTAATAAAACATCGCCTGTATGTAATTGCAATAAAACAGCTAACTGAAATACCTCATAACATTAAAAAAAATAATAAGTGTGGCTCTAGTCACGGAACTACAACAACGTAGATCGGACCATCTAACAGTTTATACAACTCCAAACTACAAGTACTAACAGAAAGTGTCATGGACAATCCCCATGCTCACTCAAATAAGGCAACATGCCCAACATCAGTCTCAACAACAACATAATTATAAAAGGCATAAAACATAATTAGCATCAATATCCAGTCATGCTAACAAATAAGCAGAAGCAACATAATCAGCTAAGCTCCGGCCTCCTGCCGCCTGAGGCATCAGTACCCATACTACCTGATCCTGAAATAAGCATTTCCCAAACGTGGGGTAAGATCTCTAATCTAGAAATCTCAGTAAGTCAGTGAGTCCTCAAGGATCTTCCACCCCAAGCTCACTTACATGTGCAATATAAGTTTGAAAACACTTTATCCTTTATCATTTCTAAAACAATGCAATGCAGCAGATAATCATGTCATGTGTGTCAATACTAATCTACTGGCCAGAGACAGTGCAGGTATACGTCTATCACCTACACACCGTGCAAGTACCACTTGCATTCACCCCGGTACACCGTCTTGTATGGCGCTACATACTCAGGCTTCCCGTCAAGATGAAACAACATGTAACGTTCAATCGACATATCAAATATCCAAAAGCATGTACACAACATGCATAAACCATACCCCCATGGGACATGGTGGAACCACAACATGGCTAAACCGAGGACACGAAAGCTTACCTCGCAAGCTAACTCCAAAAGCCAAGAGTCCACAGCTCAAAGTCCAAACACAGTAGATTCACAATATGTTATGGACCAACAATACATCAACAACATGCACCACAAGCATACAACTTAAAGACAACGTCTTTCCTTACGATTTACGTCTTAAGGCTCCATACCAAGCCATAAGTCCTTAATCACAACGATTCTGACTTAGTTCAATAATTACAGAAGTTCAACTTCATCAATCTAGGTTCCACAAACCTCCAATAGCCTACTATACACACAGCACAGCTACTGTTCTACGAAATCCCAGAATATCCGGATATTCCTCGGGACCATATCCGGATATGCAATATCTGGATATCTCACTGGGCATATCCGGATATGCAATATCCGGATATCCAGAATCCCATATCCGGATATCTATTATCCGGATACACAAAACCCATATCCGGATATTTCACGACAGAATGCAAAAAATGCATTTCGTGAAGATATCCTTCCAAGGTTGGGTTTTTACCGATTTAAAGCACCTAAACATGCATTTCTAGGTGTGTTCAACATTACCCAACAACAAGTTATCATCATTAAGCCTTAACATGCATCAAGCTTTCATTTTTAAGCATTAAACTCATGATCAAAGGTGACAAGGCTTACCAAAGCTCAAACTCAGAAAAAGGGTGCTCTTGGAGCTCACACAATAGCTCCAAGGTTCTGTCTCTCACAGAACACGAAAATACACACCAATGAGGGTCCTTTCTTCACAAAGGTTGCTCCTTGGAGCTCCAACAACTCAAGGAAGAAGCTCACACACTCCCACAAGGCAGTCCAGACTCCAAACAACCTCCACACATCCACCACACTCAGGAAAAGAGCTCCTTTCACACTCACAATGATCTCTCCCACTCACCCAAGGTACAAAGTGAAGAGAAAAGGAGGAAGAGAGGTCGCAAAGCTCACAAAATGGTGGTAAAGCAATGTAACAGTGGAACCAACAGCTGACCAACCCCTCACCCACGTAGAGAAACTATTTTCTAGGGTTTTGTGCCCTTAATAAGGGTATATATAGCCCACTTAAAGATTAACACACAGTATTAACTTTAATTGCTACGCTTAGCATTTTAATCCCAAACTTTGGATTATGAAACTACATAGTTTTCTAAGATTTATCATATTTTTCTTATAATTTTCTGAGCACTTTTTCGGTACGCGCTTTTCCAAGCCAGTACCGGTTTCTAGCACCAGTTCTCATTATCTGGACTTGAAACTCGTTTTACAAGTCCTACATATTATTCTAGTAATTAACATGCACTTATTATAATTTTCCGAGATACTTTTTCGGCACGCATTTATACCGACTAGCAGAACCGGTATCTGCACTTTTCTTCCGAAAAGCGACTTTCAGCATTATTACTCACTTACTATAATTATTAAAGCCTCATAATAATTATTAGGGTCAATTATGGAATCATTTTCTAATTTTTCATATTTAATTAATTAAATACTTTAATTAACGGTGCAGGTTTTTACAATTGCCATCACGTCGGAATAACAAGCCTTTACCAGGGGTAGCTTTAAGATACTGAAGAATTCTCTCTACTGCCTGCATGTGTTTCTCCTTTGGATCGTGCATAAACTGACTGAAACACTAACAACATAAGCTAGGTCTGGTCTAGTATGAGCCAGATATATCAATTTCCCAACTAGCCGTTGATATTGGCCTTTATCAACTGAAGGACTCTCCTCTTCATAGCCTATCTTGTGGTTCTGCTCGATAATAGTATTAGAGGGTTTACGCCCGAGCTTTCCTGCTTCTTTGAGAAGATCAAGAACATATTTCCTCTGGCTGATAAAAATTCCTTTCCTTGAATGAGCTACTTCTGTCCCAAGGAAATATCTCAGTTTCCCAAGGTCTTTGACTTCAAACTCAGAGGCAAGCCGTGTTTGCAGAATCTCCACAAAATCATCACCTGTGATAATAATATCATCAACATATACAAGAAGCACAGTAAGCTTCCCATTACGGGAGTGCTTGAAGAAAAGAGTGTGATCTCCTTGACTCTGTCTGTATCCTAAGGTCATCATAACCTTAGTAAACCTTCCAAACCAGGCACGAGATGACTGCTTCAATCCATATAAGGCCTTTTTCAATCTACAAACTTTATTTTCTCCCTTCACAGAATCAAAACCAGGCGGGATTTCCATGTAGACTTCTTCTTCTAACTCACCATTTAGGAAAGCATTTTTCACATCAAATTGATTTATATCCCAATTGTAATGGGCAGCAAGGGATAACAAGACTCTCACCGTATTCATCTTTGCAACTGGAGCAAATGTTTCTTCATAATCAATGCCATAGGTTTAAGTGTAAACTTTGGCAACTAACCGAGCCTTGTATCTCTCAAGAGTTCCATCAGAATTATATTTCAGGGCATAAATCCATCTGCACCCTACTGCTTTCTTTCCATCAGGTCTATCAATAACCTCCCATGTCTTATTTTTCTCCAACACATTCATTTCCTCTTGCATGGCTTAAGCCCAATTCCCATCTTTCAAGGCTTCATGTACTGATTTTGGGATTGCAATAGAGTCTAGTGCTGAAACAAAGCTTTTGTGCTGCACAGAAAGATTAGCAGAGGAAACAAACTGAGAGATAGGGTATTGAGTACAAGAGGGACAGGAAGAACAAGATTTCTTGGGAAAATATCTTTTTCCTTTTCTAAGAGCAATGGGTAAATCATCAGAATCAGTAGTAATGGGTAAGTCATCAGAAGTATTAACATCATGATCAGAAATTTGAGATTCAGGACTTACAGTGGTTCAGACGATTGAGGTTGTTGCTGAGGCAATGTGGGCTGTTTCCTTCTTTGATATACCAACTCAGGTGTCATAATCTTCCGTATCTCTGGTGTACTTGATGTATCAGTCACAGAAGGATCAGTCACAGGAGGATCAGTCACAGGAGGATCAAACACAGGAGGAACAAGAACAAGAGGAGGATACACTGACACAGGTAAAGGAGTAGACACTGAAGATTCAAACTCAAAGAAGGGAGGTGATGAGTTTTCTGGTGAAGGATTCTCCCCCTGAAGATGAGGACCTTGGAAAAAAGACTCAGATTCCTGAAATGTAACATCCATAGAAACAAAAAATTTCCTACTACCAGGGTGATAACACTTGTAGCCCTTCTTATCAAGAACATAACCAAGAAAAACACATTTAATAGCCCTAGGGTCCAACTTACTGCGATGATGTTTATGAACATGAACAAAAGCAACATATCCAAACAATCGTGGAGGAAGACTCATAGTTGGAATAGAAGAGAAAATAGAAGTCGTAGAGTGAATAGGACTTACATGGTCAAGTACCCGAGTGGGTAAACGGTTGATCAAGAATGCTGCAATAAGAATAGCATCTCCCCAATAGTATTTGGGTACATGTGTCTGAAACATTAATGCACGAGCCACTTCAAGAAGGTGACGATTTTTTCTTTCAGCAACCCCATTCTGTTGGGGGTGTCAACACAAGTAAGTTCATGAATCATACCGTTATTTCCTATAAATTGAGAAAAACTGTGATTAACATATTCAGTACCATTATCTGTTCTTAGTCTCTTATTTTTTTACCAAATTGGGTCTCAACCATTTTATAAAATTGAAAGAACAGTTGTGGTACCTCAGACTTTTCACGCATTAAGTAAACCCAAGTTACACGAGTGCAATCATCAATAAAAGAAACAAACCATCTATTTTCAGAAGCATGAGGGACTTTAGAAGGACCCCAAACATTAGAATGAATAAGATCAAAGGGTGCAACACTCTTAGTAATACTAGAAGGAAAAGACACACGATGATGCTTAGCAAATTCACAAACATCATAATGAAAAGCCTCAACAGGCTTAGACACAAACAATGATGGAAATAAGAACCCGCAACTGATGTATGTGAGCCATCAGCTACATCTATTGTATGAGTTTCA
Organism: Gastrolobium bilobum; assembly: GCF_033153095.1. Taxonomy (NCBI): domain Eukaryota; kingdom Viridiplantae; phylum Streptophyta; class Magnoliopsida; order Fabales; family Fabaceae; genus Gastrolobium; species Gastrolobium bilobum. The sequence goes on along the minus strand of NW_026897458.1, from coordinate 236,512 downwards.
ATGGTGGGATGATAAGAAGTAAATGAGTCAGCACTACAAGCCATATGATCACTAGCACCAGAATCAACAACCCAAGAATATTTAAAATCATTACATGAAGAAAGGAAATAATAAGTTTTGGAGCTCATACCAGTCATAGTCAAAGCACTAGTATCAGATGGCTTACTCAGAGAATCAAGGATGATTCGGAGCCGTTCCAACTCATCTGGACGAAATGCAGGTTGGGTCTCATTAGGTGCAGAAGTTATTTTAGTAAAATGCGGTTGACCACGCATCCTAGCCATCTTTTCTAAGACAATTGCTTTCCATGGAGGCGAAAGCATAGATCCTTGATATGACTTGTTCTTTTACAATAAGAACACCATCGATCATCTCTCTTAGGTCTAGAAGATGCACCATCAGAAAACTTTGTAAAGGAACTCCTTTGAGAAGAGGCCATACTGCACAAAAAATGGTCAAAGGATAACACCAAGAAGCCAAAAAACACAAAAAATTTCAAACGACGTCCAATCTGAGAGGAGAGCACAGATCCAGAAAGAGGATGAGGAGAAGATCAGAAAATTTTTTGGCCGTAGCTGGAAAAAGTGGCCCACGCGCCTCCACACGCCGGTGGAGGTGTCTGCGAGTGGGTCTCACTCGCTGGGAGTGTGGCGGCGCGCGAGAGCGTGTGCGGCGGCCGCTGGAGCTGAAATTTCTGCGGCGAGGTCGTCCGACGATCGCGAACCTGTCTTTGGCCGGTTGGAGTTGAAAGGTCGCCGAAAAAGTGTCCAAAACGCGATGAACAGTAGCAGCCTTGTGTTGTTTTGGGAAGATCCGGTCGTCAAACGATTATAACACGTCCGTAAGCTGATAGATCAGAGAAAAAGGATTTGAAAACTGGTCCTCTTGGTCCAAAAGGTCCACCAGAAAAATTTTCCGGTGGCGGCTAATGGCGGCAAGAGGCTAAGAAAGAAGGTTTCTGTTTTAACGGAGGTAATTGCGGAAGCAGAGCCCTTAGGATCGAGAGCTCTGATACCAACTTGAAAAGGGTAATCAGAAAAATATTATTAATTGTGTTAATAATCTGTACAAAGAGATCTCTATTTATAGAGAATGAAAAAACCTAATACTTGACCTAATGAGTTTGACCCAATACAACAAATAATAATAATTAAATAACCAATATTTACAACAACTTTAATATTTAATAATTAGACTAATAAACTATAATATTTTTTATCACTCATAATTATTGTTTTTTTTTTTTGGAGGTTCTCATAATTATTGTTAAAAATTTAGTGATCGGTACTGATTATTTTTTTTCCAATAACTTTGTTCTTATAATACTGTTACTTTTGGTAAATTATAACATGAATATTGTCAGCCGGCGAAATTGATTATAATCAATGATTATTTTATGACGGGAATTTTTTCGGTAGGCATTTCCTTATAGAAAAAAACATTAATAGTACTCAATTAAGTTATTAATCATTTATTACTTATCAACTATATATATTGAATACAATTTAAAATATTAATATAAGAGCCAATAGATATTTGATATCTTATTCGGAGTAGACCCTTACATTACATGTACTATAACAATTCACTTTTTATCGCACATCGATTTTTTTTTTTGGGGGAGGCGGGGTAGCAGCATGCATTTTGCTTAATCTCACGAGATTATTTGCAGCTTCTAGCAGTGTTGACTAAATAATAATAGAATTAAATAAAAATGCATTTAGCACATATATTTTATCTTCTCTTCTCAAAATAAAAATGTAAGAAAATAAATCCTTTTATTGTGTAAACAAGAGTCTTTTATATCCAAAAAGATAAGTGTTAACATATATTTTTTAAAAACTACAAAATTTTACATGTGAAATATTACAGATTAAGTAATAAAATTATGAATGACATAATAAAAATTACAGATTCATAATTATTATAATTTTTCCATTAATTACTTTATGATTTTTTTTAATTTATAGCTTTTATTACATAATTAATAATTTTAAAAAAGTTAATCCATGAATCGCGTTTTAATACGTTGTCCTAACCTGTGTTATAAAACTCAATAAATGCATCATCTAATCGTCTGAATAACATAACAGACATTTTTTTTTACACAGCACTAATTTTTTTATCGTATTTCATCATTTTCATGCACTAACCACATCACGTCAGCACTAATGCTTCTTTCATCACCTCTCACGTGGTATTTTAAAATGATTTCTTTCTAACATTTTGAAGAGGTTAGACAATAGACATCTGGTGAGTGACTTTGAGGTTTGAATATTATGGCAAATGCTTCATCAATATTGCTTATACGAAAGTACAATTTGTCTTTTCAAGTTTAGACTATATTTCTGATGGATGAAGACATCTGCAATTCTGCATTCGTTTCTCTCACTCACTGTTAGTTGTTGAGATGCCTTTTTTCAGATGCAATGTCAAAATGATTTTTGTTTCTACACTTTGTTGTTAGAAGTCCAATGTCATTTGTCTTTCAAAAAATATTTGGCAAAAGTTTAATATTTCTGCTTTTACAATGAATACATTAACTTTTTTTTTCTTTTTTTTCTTTATAATAAGATCATTTATTTTTAAGAAGGTGTGACAGAAATATTTTTCTATCGTAAAAGGAAAAATATTTTTTTCATAAAATTATCATTACCCACTAGCGCGGTATGTTTTATGTTGTCACTGTTAAAATCAGATTGAAAGTATAATTTATTGTCATGTGAACAAGGAAATTATTATTGCAGTTTTATACAATGTTTTTGCTGGCTTATACTTCTTTTTACTTGTAATTTTCATTTTGGATTTAAGATATGAAAAGGGTTATGATCTCTCGTGTCCAAGATAAGAAGGGCCAAATTACACACAGTTGAAGGTTGAAGATTATGGACCTCAAGGTTGTTGTAAGATAGTCTGGTATAATGGTGGAATAGTCTTTTCCATGAAGTGTTTATATTGTAGCTTTGGCGCAATGGAAGTGACTGGGAGGGTACCTGCAAAAACACTTCAACGCCAAGTCAGTATCAATACGAAGAGTATATTATTTAACTGAGAGATGTCTATACCTGGGTTTGTACCCTCTATATTTATAGTGTGCTATGTGTTGTCCTTTGTAGGCGGCATTTCTTCTTATTAGTGATTTAGGGTGGCTGTTCTTCTATCACAGTTGGTGCCCTTCAAGTTATTCCTTGATGAACAAGTCTAGATGCTAGTCTGTCTCCTTAGAGTAGTGGCAAGCTAGAGCTGTCCCACCTATACTGGCTCTCATGCGCAGTGGACCTTATCAAATCTATATGGCCTTCCTTCGTCCTTAAGTTTTAGACTGTAGCTTAGCGCGATGGTATGCGCAATGAAGGTGGCCTGCGCTATGAGGATGGTCCGAGCAATGAGGATTGTCCGCACAATGAGGACATTGCGCCCATCGCCTCTGGGTCCCTCCTGGGCCTTTAACTATTGGGCCTATATTTTATCCGAATCAGTAGCCCTCTAGCTTGCGACTCATGCTTGCAAGCATGAGGTGGACCAACCAAGAGTATATCTCTTGATCTCCTCTGTAACGCGCAACTATTGTCTTCTATTCACTACACCTTTATGGTGCTTGCTAACCTTCTTCACTTAAGTACCATCACTAGCCAACCGCTTAAGAATGGATGATGTGACCCTAACAGTCAGAAGCATTAAATTACGTGGGGTGGATCGTGGGATGATTTTAAGTTTAATCCGTTCATCTTCTCCACATGTGCCCCTTTTATTACCGTTTTACCTAGCACTTTTTACTCAAATTCCCCTTAGTGATTTTTCATATTTGTATCGCTTTTCTTTTGTGGAGGGAAACCTCATCGAGCAAGAACTTTCTTCTGGATTTCAACAGAGTGCCATCCTTCATCCTCCAAACTCCAAATCTCCTCCATCGACGCGTCCTACTTTGGCATTTTTCAAGAAGCATTTGACCCACATATAAATTCAAGGTATGTGCTTTCATTTCTTCTTCCCCTTATTGCACTGGTTCATCCTTCTTTTGGTTTTTCTGAGTTTTTCTAGTTTTTATGGGTCATTCATAGGGGATTATTTTATTTATTTTTTGAAGAAAACTTCTGATGAAGAACACCCCCACACTATCTTTTTTAGAATGACTGAGAGGTCAGATTCAACGAGTCCCCCTCCGAGAGCATTTACTAGGTCTAAATCTCTTAGAATCGGAGAATGGTGACTAATGGGTGAAGAAATTTCACCCTGGGAAAAGGCTGAGCTTGTGGGAAGCCTCCCTCCAATGCTACGGGGATATAGAAAATGATCCTCTTCTCGAGGGTCTAGGCTTGGTGCAAAAAGATTTCGTGGTACATTAAGAATCTCATCTCAACAATGCTAAATTCCTCCTCCTTTGAGGTTTCCTGTGCCAAATAACCCTAGAAATCATATTTCCATTTCAAGTGATTCCAGCCTTAGCCCCACGTCCACTCCGCGCGAACCAACTCCAAAACCAACTCTGGATCCCACACACTAATCGCGCAATCATCCCACACTTTCACCGCACAATGATCCTGTTTCAAATCGCAGTCCTAGTCCCATTCCCCTTAGCGTTGTATACCCTGTGAGGTATCCTTTTAAGAAATGCAAATTTGAGGAAATATCCAAGAGTTATTTTTTAGTTCTTCCTATGATTCTTTTTCATTTAACACATATTTCATTTCTTCGGATATCAGGGATATTATGGCCAAGCGCAACGCTTCTGGTGCAAGCACTTCTGATTTGTGAGATGCATCTAGATTAGATTGGGTTTCGGATTACATGAAGAAAATAATATCCTATTATAGTTCTACTAAAATCTTGTGCTAACTAAATGAAGCTATCCATTTGACCAAAGATAATAGTTCAAATAGTAATTGAGAATTATCTGTTGTCCCTACAGATGAGCGCGTCTGCGCGCGGATGATCAGCCTTAGCATTTTCTCATGATGTACAGTTACTATTTCATGTCTCTTTGCGTTTGCCTTCCTTTCTCTCCTTTTGTTGTGAAATTATTGTAACACATTCAAGTGGTGCCATCTCAACTACATCCAAGTTCGAGTACATGAGATGGTTTGTGATGAATCAAAGTGATGATGTGGATACAACGTACACTTGATGATTCCACGTCAACAACGTTTTGATGATAACAAAGAGAAATGATTCAAAGACGAAGCAATATCCAAAAAGCAAATGTGAAAGCATGCACCAAGTCTCAAGCATCAATCCAAGTCCAGAATCTCAAATGGTATACTTATTTAGGACTTAGGATAAATATGTAAAGATGTATAGATACAAAGCATTGCATGAACTCAAGGTCATTCATCAAACATATATTTCAAAAGCATGCATCCTTAAAAGAAAAGTAAAGACAAATGGTTTCATATGTACAATATTGGTTTGGAAGAAGTACCTATGTGATACAAACTTTTCTAGATAATTTCCATAACCAATAACATGTATTACACGTCATAAAAATCATTTGGAAAGAGTAGAAACTCAGAACTCGTACAAAAAGGCTGCTGCTATGAAATATCCGGATATTCCACTTTGAATATCCGGATATCCAATATCCGGATATGGAACCAAGAATATCCGAATATCCAATATCTGGATATGTGCCCGACAAATATCCGGATATGTACGGATTACAACGGCTATAAACGGCTAGTTTTCTTAGGAGATGTCATTATAAATACCCACATCAGCTGGGATGAACAGTGCACAACCCTAGATCATTTATTGAAGGTTTATTACTCCTGTTAGCCTTTTATTGCTCATTAATTACTTACTTTGATCATTGCATACACTTGAACTTATCTTTCCTTTGAAGTTATACATCTCTTAGTTCTTCAATTTGTCCAATCTGTACTTTGAGAGTACTTAGCCACTTCTAATCACCTCAATATTACTTCTTGATTTGAGAGGGGAGTGAACCCTATACTTGAGAGGTTACCAAATTCCTAAGTAAATTTGGAGTGAAAAATTGTGAGGCATCAAGAGCCCGAAGTCTTGAAAGATTGTAGAGGTTTGTCAAGCACCCTCAAGCTTGATAGTTAGTGAAAATAATTGATCGAGCGGCTTCAGTCTGGACGTAGGTCACGGTGGTGGTGACCGAACCAGGATACATCTGGTTTGCAATTTCTCTAACCTTTACCTCTTTACTTTATTATTGAAATTGCATCTTTAGATAGTCTTTATTCATTCGCTTGCTTACTTTGTTAATCTCTATACTTGCTTTCACACTTAGATTTTTCCTAAATAAATCACTTTATTGAAGAAATAGTCTTTAAAATTTCAAAGAAGGCTCTTTGCGAAAAGATTTTGTAAAACTCAATTCACCCCCCCTTTTGAGTATCGAAGCCACTTGTCCAACAAGTGGTATAAGAGCTTGAACTCTTGTATAAAGAGCTTAACCGCTTCAAGAGAAGGGATGGCTTCTTTGAACCAAGATATGCCCCTTGAGGGATCTTCTAGTACTAGACCTCTTTTTTTCAATGGCGTCGATTATTCCTATTGGAAGAGTCGAATGAAAATATTTCTTCAATCTAATGATTTAAGAGTATGGAGTATAGTTGAAAAAGGGTATACACCACCTACTATAAAAAATGAGAAAGATGAAGATATTCCTAAAGATATAGATAATTACACCGAAGATGAAATTAAGAAAGGAAATTGGAATGCTAGAGCTCAAAACTTGATCACAAATGCCTTAGGTCGTGATGAATACTTTCGTGTTTCAAATTGTAAGAATGCTAAGAAAATGTGGGATATTCTTCAAATAACCCATGAAGGAACTAGTGATGTTAAATTTACAAAATTAAATGCACTCACTAGAGAATTTGAAATGTTTGAAATTCATGAAAATGAAAGTATTCAAAGCATGCAAAAAAGATTCACACACCTTGTCACTCATCTAAATGATTTGGATAAATCTTTTACTAATCTTGAGTTAATTGCTAAGGTGATGAGAAGTGTGCATAATAGGGAATGGCTACCCAAGTTGACGGCTATTACGAAATCAAAAGATTCGAAAACCATGGATCTTGCAACCTTGTTCGGCAAGCTCCAAGAATATGAAATGGAGCTAACCAGAATAACCTTGAAGGAACAAGCCAGCAAGAAAAGTAAGGGAATTGCCTTGAAGGCCTCAACACCAAGTAAAGAGAAGGATGAGGAAAAACAAGATGGAGATTCCGAAAATGGTCTTGACGAAGATGAGATGAGTCTCTTCGTAAAGAAGTATGGAAAATTTTTTAAGAAGAATTTTTCAAAGAAATCCGCATTTCCTCTTAGAAGAAGATATAAAGATGAAGGATCCTCACAACTCACCATCACTTGCTATGAATGTGGAAAAACCGGTCATTACAAATCGGATTGTCCAAATATTCAAAAGAAAGACAAATATGAAAAGAAGCAAAGCAAGGATAGAAGGAACTTCAAGAAGGCTTATCTTGCTTGGGATGACGAATCTAGTTCTTCCGATGATGACTCTAAGGAAGAAGCAAACCTATGCTTCATGCAAGATGGGAGACCACAGGAGAAATCAAGCAAAGGAACTCAACATATATGTCTCATGGCAAATGAGGACAAAAATGAATCCGAAACCGAGGTTTGCTTGAAGGCTAAATGGTACTTGGATAGTGGTTGCTCAAGTCACATGACGGGAGATGTAACTAAGTTCCAATCATTCACCAAGAAAGGGCATGGACACGTTTCCTATGGAGATAACAACAAAGGAAAGATCCTCGGTATTGGAAAAGTTGGTAACTCCTCCTCCGTTTCTATAGAAAATGTTTTGCTTGTTGAGGGCCTTAGACATAACTTGCTTAGCATTAGTCAATTATGTGATAAAAATTATAAAATTATTTTTGACTCAACCTCTTGTAAAATTGAGAGTCTAATTGATGGGCAAGTTAAGTTTCTTGGACATAGAGTGGATAACGTTTGTATGATAGACTTAGATGGTATGCCTTCAAATGACGATAAATGTTTGATTAGTAAGGAAGATGACTCTTGGTTATGGCATAGAAGAATAACACACATTGACATGGGTCAATTGAGGAAATTGATATCCTTAGACTTAGTGATTGAGTTACCAAAGCTCAAATTTGAAAAAGATAAAGTTTGTGACGCTTGTCAAATGGGTAAACAAGTAAAGGCTTCTTTTAAATCAAAAAATATTGTTTCTACCACAAAGCCTTTACAACTTTTACATATGGATCTTTTTGGACCAACTAGAACCATGAGCTTTGGTGGCAATTACTATGCCTTGGTCATTGTGGATGATTATTCTCGCTATACTTGGACTTTATTTCTTACATATAAAAGCGATGCTTTTAAATCATTCAAGAGACTAGCCAAGCTTATTCAAAATGAACAATCTTCAAATATTGTTTCAATTAGAACCGATCATGGTGGAGAATTTGAAAATCAAGAATTTGAAATGTTTTGTGAAGAAAATGGTATTGAACATAATTTTTCCGCTCCTAAGACTCCACAACAAAATGGAGTTGTAGAAAGAAAAAATCGTGTATTGGAAGAACTTGCTAGAACGATGTTAAATGAAAATAATCTTCCAAAATATTTTTGGGCGGAAGCCATTGGCACCGCGTGTTATGTTATGAACCGTGCTTTAATTAGACCTATTTTGAAGAAAACTCCCTATGAACTTTACAGAGGAAGAAAACCCAATATTTCATATTTTCATGTCTTTGGTTGCAAATGTTTTGTTTTAAATAATGGAAAAGAAAACCTTGGCAAATTTGACTCTAAAACCGATGAAGGCATATTTCTAGGATATTCACTTATAAGTAGAGCTTATAGAATCTATAACAAAAGAACAATGGTCATTGAAGAGTCTATTCATGTTGTATTTAATGAGACTAATAATGCCTTGCCTAGAAAGGAACTTTGTGATGATGATGTTATAGAAAGCATGGAAAACATAAACTTGAATGACAAAGAGGAAAATGAAAGGCAAAAAGAAAAGGAAGCAAACAATGAAGAAACACCAAGTCAACAAACCAATGATGGAAACAATATACCACAAGATTGGAGAGTAGCTAGAGGACACCCCATTGATGCGTTAATTGGTGATATATCCAAAGGGGTAACTACTAGAAACTCAATTAGAAATATTTGTAATCACTTAGCCTTTGTTTCTCAAATTGAACCTAAGACAATAAATGAAGCAATTATTGATGAACATTGGTTCTTGGCAATGCAAGAAGAACTAAATCAATTTGAAAGAAATCAAGTTTGGGAACTTGTGCCAAAACCAAATGATTATCCAATAATTGGAACCAAATGGGTCTTTAGGAACAAGCTTGATGAAAATGGCATAATAACTAGAAACAAAGCTAGACTTATTGCTAAAGGATATAATCAAGAGGAAGGTATTGATTATGATGAAACTTATGCTCCCGTTGCTAGATTAGAAGCTATTAGATTACTACTTGCATTTGCATGTATAATGGATTTTAAACTCTTTCAAATGGATGTTAAAAGTGCCTTTTTAAATGGTTATATTCAAGAAGAAGCATATGTTGATCAACCTCCCGGTTTTGAAGATCTTGATTTACATAACCATGTCTTTAAACTCAAAAAGGCCTTATATGGTTTAAAGCAAGCTCCAAGAGCATGGTATGAAAGATTAAGCAAATTTCTTTTAGAAAAAAAGTTTTTCAAGAGGAAAAGTGGACACAAATCTTTTTATAAAGAAGAAAGATGATCATCTATTATTTGCACAAATTTATGTTGATGATATTATCTTTGGTGCCACTAATGTTAATCTTTGTGAAGAGTTTGCTAATCTCATGCAAAGCGAATTTGAAATGTCTATGATGGGTGAGCTAAATTTCTTTCTTGGTCTCCAAATAAAGCAACACAAGGATGAGATATTCATCAATCAAGCTAAATATTGCAAGGAGTTACTCAAAAAATACGGAATGAATAACTCCAAGGCCATCGATACTCCCATGGGTACATCTTGTTCTTTAGACAAGGATGAAGGAGGTAAATCCATAGAAATTACTAAATATCGAGGTATAATCGACTCACTTCTATATTTAACCGCAAGTAGGCCTGATATTATGTTTTCTGTGTGCATGTGTGCTAGATTTCAAGCTAATCCTAAGGAATCACACTTAAGTGCCATAAAACGAATTATGAGATATCTTGTAGGCACTTCACACATGGGATTGTGGTACCCTAAAGGTGCATCATGTGAACTAATAGGTTATTCCGATTCCGATTTTGCGGGTTGCAAATTGAATAGGAAAAGCACTAGTGGCACTTGCCACTTTCTTGGTTGCTCACTAGTTTCTTGGCATAGCAAGAAACAAAATAGTGTAGCATTGTCCACGGCCGAAGCGGAATATGTGGCGGGCGGTAGTTGTTGTGCACAAATCATATGGATGAAACAACAACTAAAGGACTTTGGGGTTGATCTTGGTCACATCCCCATTAGGTGTGATAACACTAGTGCCATCAATATTACCAAAAATCCCATAATGCACTCAAGAACCAAACACATTGATATTAGGCATCATTTTATTTGAGATCATGTGCAAAACGGTGATTGTATTTTAGAATTTGTAGAATCTTCAAAACAATTGGCCGATATTTTTACCAAGCCTCTCCCAAAAGAAGTGTTTTACAATTTAAGAAGAGAAATTGGTTTGATTGATCCATCATATTTGTGAACTTGTATGGATAGTTCCTTGGCTTCGATATCTTCCTTGAACTTGAATTGCTTTAACTTTTTCCACTCTCCTAAATAGTTATTTTATGTGCCTCTTAATTCCTTGCTATGTTTTGTATGCCATATGTCATGTTTTGTTGGAATAAGAGTATACTTTCTGGTCTTTTTCGCATCCGTCTGGAAATATCCGAAAATCTCAAAGTGAATATCCGGATATCGTGAACCCAATATCCGGATATCCAATATCCGGATATCGTGAACCAAATATCCGGATATTTGTCGCGCTGGAGGTTTTTAAAACCAGTAACCGTTCGATCTCCTTCATTTCTTTTCTTTCCTTCTCAAAGCCCGACACCTCCTCTTCCTCTCTGGTCCTCACCCCACATAAACCGCGACCTCTCTTCATCATTTTTGTGCTCATTACACTCTCCATCACTTTCTTTCCTCCTCTTTCATCACATTCTGCCCTAAGCTCCGGGAAATTCAGGTTTGTTTTTTATTTTTCTTTCCTTTTGAGCTGACAAACCGGTTCTGCTCCTTGGTTTCATTCTCCGTTCTGCTCAATTGAGATCACCGTGCTCTCTCTTTCAGTTTTCATCTTTATGGCTGATGGTGCCCGTGAATGTCGGTCAAAGAGGAGAGCTGACGCCGCTGCCTCTCCCTCTGCCCCCGCTGCTGCCGACGTCGATCGTTTCGGCTTCGGGTATCTCTTCGATGGCAATACGTACATTTATTGAGAGGTTCTCTACCCACCCATCTTGGAGCCGAAGTATCTGGACGTCACTTTCTTCACTGCTCAGGGATTTGATATCTGTCAGATTCTCGACGCCATCAGCCTACGCCAGTTTGCTGCGCTCCGATGCTCTTACTCGGAGGTGCTTGAGCAAGAACCTCGAGTACTCTCATGGCACGTTACGGTCTCGCGTCAAGGGAGTCGACATTATCATATCCCCAGATGATTGGGACGAGCTTGTTGGTTATACTTTTCAGTGGGATGATGACGAAGTGGCGACTGTTGTTGAACCGATCACTTTTGATGGCATTCACTTTTCTGATTTTCAGTCTTACGATCGTGCAGCTTTCGCGACCACTATTCTTCGCCCTAGGACTGCACGGACCATTCTGGTCCGAATAGGAGCTAAGAAGCTGACCATCTCCGCCCGCATTCTTTTATATGTGATATCGCACATCATTCTCCCTAGGCATTCTAATCATGCCATTGTTCAGGAGAATGATCTCTTCACTATGTGGGCTATCCGTAATCAGCTCCCCATCGACTGGCGCCATACTTTTTGCTCTCAGATGCGAGAGGCATCACATGGCTCCACTGCTCACTTGCCATACCCTATGGTCATACAGCGCATTATGGAAGTGAAGGGTGTCCCTATGGATGGTGAAGCAAAGAAGAAGCTGTTGACGGGTCACCACTGCTTCGGAGAGAAGCTACTTACGAAGGCGAACATCATCCGAACAAATGGTCAGTGGCAATGGGATGATGAAGCCCTGTACGGAGACCTATGATGCACGGACACTGACACGAGACACGGGACACGACACGACACGACACGCCGACACGTTAATTCTAAAAAATTGCATATTTCGACACGTTGGGACACGTTTTGATATTAAATAATAATTTTAATATATATAATATAATTTATATTTAATAGATATTACGGTTCATAATAAGTCATATAACCAATCAAATATTCAAATTTTATAACATAAATATAAATAAAAATAATTTTTCGTACCTTATTAATTTTTCATGTAAAATTTCATAACTGAAAAAAATTGATTTATAAATAATTTTTTTTATTTTTAATTAATAAAATAAAATTACTTACAACCAGCACCCTCAGTCGCCTGCGCGGAGACCCACACATCTCACCCTCACTCGATCCTAACCTTCCCATCCCCGTTCTCACCAAAGACGCTCCCATTTCCATCAACCAATCAAACAACACCTTTGCTCCTACCCCGCAAGGCACTCGATCATTCCTCCTCCTTCCCAAGCTCCCTCTAATCGTTTACTTCCATGGGGGCAGCTTCATTTTATTCACTGCAGCCTTAAATTTCTTTCAAGATCTCTACGTAAACCTCGCAAAAGAACACCGATTGCCGATAAAATTTCTCGTTTGTTGGAGAAAAAAAATTCTCATCGCGTCTTGCCCCAGAACATCGATTGCTGGCTGCGTACGACGAGGCTGTGGAAGCGCTGCTGCACTGGAAAAAAAAAAACGTGTCCAAGCGTGTCCGAGCGTTGACCGCGTGTCGAAAAAAGTTGACTGCGTGTCGGAAAAACGTGTCGGAGCGTGTCGAAGAGTTGACCACGTGTCCCAAAATGTTGACCGCGTGTCGGACGCGTGTCGGAGCGTGTCCGTGTCGGACACGTGTCCGACACGCACATTTTGAAAATTTTTATGTGTCGGTGCATTGGAGACGGAGACGTCTCTGATGATGAGATGGACGAGGCTGTGAGCGCTCCGCAGGCTGCTGATAGGCCTGCAGATACATCTGCTGCTGCGACTCAGCTCCCCTCGCTCCCTCCGCTACCACCCCCACTTGCTTGTCGACTATACTCTACGCATGACATCATGGTATATCTTCATGCTTTCCGGAGTGAGGTTTCTGATCGCCTCACTCGCATTGAGACCACTTTTGGTCTTACCAGTACTAGTGGTCCTTCTCGTGATGCTGATGGTAGTGCTTCAGATGAGGACACATCTGGTGATGAGGAGATCCCTACTGCTTCTGGCTCCGAGGACGACTCTTAGTCTAGGATTGTACTCCTTTTGGCTAGACTATGCATTTTTTTTTGGACGCTTGTACTGCTTTTGGCTGCTATTATGTTTTGAGTACTAAGCTTATCTACTTGATGTATGTACCGCTTTTTGCTTAATGATATGCATCGTATTTTCTTTGAAATTTCATTACACTATCTTCTTACTTGCATACTCTTTTCACTATTGGATTGCTTCTTTTTGATATTGCCAAAGGGGGAAAAAGATACACTAAATTGTGAAATATTCAATTAGTCAAGTTGCAAGGTAAATAGGGGGAGATATTGAAAATAAATAATTGAAATAACCTATGTAATGAACTAAGAGGGAGTACTATATTTCAATTGAATGAATTTATGCAACACCAACTCTTTTTCTCAATTTAAAGTTTGTCATCATAAAAAAGGGGGAGATTGATGAATCAAAGTGATGATGTGGATACAACGTACACTTGATGATTCCATGATGAACCCTTAGTTCATCAGGTTTTTGAGCATGAATTAGTATAAATTTGTGTGATTAAATGGATGAAAAAGAGGTCAATGTCCTATAAATTCCTAAATACAAGTTCTGGAAGTAGTATTGAAAATTTACATTGTTCTTGTAGGGAATTGAAGCTCAAAGAAGCAAAAGAGAGAAGGAAGAAGATTATGAAAATTGGAAAATTCTAAGTGTTGGGCGCTAAAATGCCCAAAACTGAGCGTTTTAGTGCCTTGCTGCACAAAAGATGCTGGTGCTGAACATTAAAACGGCCAAAACTGGACGTTTTAGCGCCCAAGACAGTTAAAAGCAGTTGGTCATCCATCAAGGTTGAGCGCTAAAACGTCCAGAAATGAGAGTTTTAGCGCTCATGTCAGTTTTCAGTTGTAATTTGTAAATTATAAAAGGACAAGGGACCTTCACAAGATGATCATCAGATGCAACTCTCTCATATCCATTCTCTGATATTCTCACTTTCCCCATCACACTAGGAGAAGGGAGATCAGGTCAGATCTTTCATAGATCTGATATGTCTCCTCATTTTCTCTGACTTTCCAAATTCTTAGGACTTAGTATTGTAATAGTTAGTATACTTCTAATTGTACTTGAAGATTGAAGACTCAACTATCATGACAATGGAGTTTGATCTTTCTTCTTCTTCTCTTGTTATTATTTGTATTATGTCTGAGTAGAGTCCTTTGTAGTCTGATTCAATGGAACTCAAGTTTGAATTTATAAATGGTTAATTAGATGTTTTGTTTATCTATTATGTGATTGTATGAAGTTGTCTTGATTAATTCTTCATGTTGAGGAATAGTGTAGAACAGACATGTTTACATTGTTTCTCTATTTTTGACAACTTCATCATCAGTGTTCTAGTAGTCAAGGGATTGATGCTAGGATTCTGATGTGTTCTAAAGACCTTAGTAATTAATGCATGTATTGAGAAAGGAATCACCAAGGGATTGGGGTTTCTGATTAATGTGTCTATCAGGGTAGTAAGGGATTACATCTTGAGATGATAAGAAAAATGTTGATCAACATCACATAGTAGATAATTCATAATGGAAATTGGTTCATCTATAAATTCATGTTTGAGGGAAAATGACATCTGACTACTTGTTTAAATTATAAGTACATTTTATTTGTTTTATCAAATCTTAATTTTATGCAATTCAACTTTATTTCTGGTGACAAGAAATCAAGCAATCAATGATCTTTTGGTTGATTCAACTCAAATACATATGGTTAGTCGGTGCTTGACACAAATCCTTGTGGGGACGATCTTTACTCATCATTTTATTACTTGTACGACTAGTACACTTACTAGATCCGCAACATTCCACGTCAACAACGTTTTGATGATAACAAAGAGGAATGATTCAAAGACGAAGCAATATCCAAAAAGCAGGATACATCTGGTTTGCAATTTCTCTAACCTTTACCTCTTTACTTTATTATTGAAATTACATCTTTAGATAGTTTTTATTCATTCGCTTGCTTACTTTGTTAATCTCTATACTTGCTCTCACACTTAAATTTTTCCTAAATAAATCACTTTATTGAAGAAATAGTCTTTAAAATTTCAAAGGAGGCACTTTGCGAAAAGATTTTGTAAAACTCAATTCACCCCCTCTTGAGTATTGAAGCCACTTGTCCAACAGTTTGTACAGCCTATGGCCTATTCATGTCGCCTGAATCCTTCCTGTGTTTGTTCAGCATTTTCAGTTCTCGCAAAAGCTGGGTATCATTTAGACAAAATACCTACCACAAATTTTGCGAAGTGTATCTTAGAAGAATGCACAACTAGAACACTGACTACTTTAAAATTTATCCTCCAAGGGATCACTAACCTTTCTATTTAAATGAAGAAGACAATTATCCTCTCTTCCTCTTATATTGGACCAGATACCCATATGAAGAATATAAGCTGAATTATACATTTGATGACCTTTATGACTACGAGAAAGCGACCGTCACTACCTTGTGTGATATCGCGCCTAAGGCATCAGGCAATGTCTTGTTAAGTGCTTATACTATTTTGAATGAGTACACAAAAGAGGGTGTTAGAGTATTCCTTGGTAAATGTTTTGCGCCATTGTCCACTTTATTGATTTTGGATTTTGCGGATTTATTCTCTTATTGCCGCTAAATCGAATTGTGTATTTTCTTTTGCAGATAGCACAATATCTCATAGAATGAAGCAAATTGAGATGATTGCAAAGAAAAGGGCCGAGGGATTATCTAGCATTTCTGGCACAAACCAGTCTCCTTTTGGAATAATCACCTCGCCTACTGTTGGGCAATTTAGCCAAGGTGTATCTCGCCTTACATCCCCTGATCCAAAATACCATAATCTGGCGAAGCTATAGAAAGGGAAAAAAGTGTTTAAAAGGATACATAGCAGAAAGAGAAGGTGAGAGGAAAAAAGAGGAAGACAGATGATACCGTATATTCCTTTGGGGATACTGCTCGATGGGGCATATTGCAAGATCTTTTTGCGAAAGGGAAAGAGATTGGTCATTTGATTGAGGACATGACTGAAGCGGAATGGGAGCAAGAGGTGAAAAAATAGATGTCAAGTAACAACAGTTTACGTCTTTAACAGGTATTGTGCTATACTCACAATGTGTGCCTTACTACTTTTGATAAAGAGTTATATTATAAATTTCTTTGATAGGTACTGTGTCCTACTTGAAATCCCGTATTGCTGTGATAAACAAAGTTATCACTGAGAAAGACGATGCTATAAAAGCGCTTGACAAAGCCAAGAAAGAAGCGGAGAAGGGGATGACAAACATGGCCAAAGATCTTGGTGAATTAAAAATGAATTATGCAACGTTGAAGATGCAAAAGGCAAGCCTCTCAAACCAAATCAAAGAGCTGGAGAAAATTGTCACCACCCTCAAAGAAAAGAAGGAAACTTTAGCAGCTGATGTCGCGAAATATCAACAGCTTTTTGAGGAGGAAGTTGTCAGCACTTTTAACAACATTATCAATCATGTGCGCTTCTTTAACCCTACAGTTAAGCTAGAAAATGTCCATTATCTGCATTTCATCAAAAATTGGCAACTGATGAGGCTCAATGAGGAAACTAATGAAGAGGAACCAGTTGAGTTGATTAGCTTGATGGATACCGAACTTCCTCCAATAAATCCATAGAATGTAACTGTCGGTGATGCAGATATTCAGACTGATGTTGCTGATGGAAATGAGGCACGCGACATTTCCATACAAACAATATAATTTTTTACTCTGTAATTTGTAAGCGCAACTTGTACCGCAAATATATTATGCCCTTGGGTTTGTAAACATGGTGTGTGCCGTGTAAACCTTAACATTTTCATTTGCTTTCAAATATCCTATACAATTCAAGTCATTTTATGTATGAAAATTTATTTATTACCTGGTTTTGTGGGTTAAATTGTACCCCTTATTGTCGTGTTGGAAACTTGAAGGCTTTAACTCTCTTTTCTTCCTTGCAGATTGAGAATGTAAGAACCCGCACCTATAATTAAGGAATTTAAATAAATAATTATGAGTTTAATGAGATAATTTCATAATTGACCCTAATAATTATGAGAAGGCTTGGATAATTATAGAAAGTAATTAATAATGCTGAAAGTCATTTTTCGGACGAAAAGTGCAGATACCAGTTCTGCTCCACGGTATAAGTGCGTACCGATGAAGTATCCCGAAAAATTATAATAAATGTATGAATATTCCTAGAATAATATGTAGGACTGTGATTTCAAGTGTCAAGTTAAAATAATGAGAACTGTTGCCAGAACTGATACTGACTATGTAAAAGCGCGTACCAAAAAGGTGCTGCGAAAAATAATATAAAAATATGATAAATCCTAGAAAAATGGCTAGGTTAAGAATCTAAAGTTTGAGATTAAAATGCTAAGCGTAGCTATTATTGTTAATACTGTGTGATTATTTTAAGTGAGTCTATAAATACAACTTTTACACAAAACCTTAGGGTTTTTTTTTTTAAATCCAGCGGCTGAGTGCGGCTTCCCTTTGGGGTTTCTTGGAGTCTTAGCCTTCTCCTTCAAAGTTTCCATCTTTCTCCTCCTCTCCTCTATTGAAAAATCACCCAACCATTAAAGCTCTAGTCTTGTTGAAGGAGAACCCATTGTTCAAGGATTTGGGAGCTTTCTCAACCTCTAAAGCTTCCATTTTTATTTTTTTTTCTGTTCTCAAAAGAATCAAGATAAACTTAACTATCCCTTTGAAAATTTATGATTTTGTATTCGTTAAATTACTGTGCGCTACCTTTCTTTCCTTACATGGCCGTTGTGTTGTCATTTTTTTATGTTTCGGTTTCGGTACGGGTGATTTCAAAATGAAATCTCTGATCCACGTTGGTCCAAGTTATTGCTTTGGTTTCAATATGCGTGATTTCAAAATGAAATCTTTGATTCACGATGTTCCAAATTGTATATATATATATATATATATATATATATATATATATATATATATATATATATATATATATTCACGATGACTTCCTGGTTCTTTTATATATATATATATATATATATATATATATATTGTTAAGCTTCGTTTAGAAAATAATACACAGGGAGACAAAGTCGTAAGAAAAAAAAAGAAAGAAACATGCTTACTTGGTCATGGTCTTCGAAAACGGAAAACGTTATATATATATATATATATATATATATATATAACATTATATATATTTATATTTATATATAATTAATAAATATATTTTGTGGCTATATATATATATATATATTTATAAGATAATAATTATCTAAAATTAAATAAGTTAAATGATATGTCTTAGAAAGGATCTCCAAGTTCGAAATGAAAAAGAAAATAATATTCGATTGCCTTGGAATTTTAGAATATATAAATTGATACTATGATGGTCATTGAATCAGATTTGTGAGTGCATTGGATTCTATTTGTGGTGTGAACCCTTGTGTTACCGAGTTCGAGTCAGAGGGGCATACGAGTACAGGTAAGCTTTCGTGTCCTCGGATTGATTTGTTGTTTGTTCCACCGACTTCCATGGGAGGGTGATTTATATGCATGGTATGCTTTTATGAAAATGTTATATGCCTGAGATACATGAATATGTCTGTAGATTACTTACACAATCAGACTGCGACTCTGGTGTGTAAGGCATGTAGTGTATGGAAGTGATATTGTTTACTTACACAATCAGACAGCGACTCTGGTGTGTAAGGCATAAGACTGCGACTCTTATGTTTAGATGGATCGCAGACGTGCATAATCTCTATCCTGTTCCCTGGCCACTCGAACCACATTTGCATACATAACATGATTACTGAGTTAAATGTTAGCTCGTTGAGCAAGAGATTATAATGTCATGAAATATATGCGTAACATGAACATGCATTGAAATTACTGTTTCGAACTTATATTATGTATGTAAGTGAGCTTGGGGAGGAAGAGCCCTTGAGGACCTCTTGTCTTACTGAGATTTCTTTTTAGAGATCTCACCCCACGTTTGGGGCACATTTTTCAGGATCAGGTACCTCGGGGGTTAATACCTCGGGCGGCAGGAGGCCATAGCTGAGTTGAGATTTATGCTTTCATGATGATATGCTTGGATGCTGACATGTTTTACATTCATTATCATGTTATTGGATTTGAGACTCTGTTGGATTTTGTTGCCATATTTGGTGAGCATGGCGATTGTCCATGCCACACTGATGTTAGTTATGCTTGTAGTTTTGAGTTGTATAAACTATCAGGATGGTCTGGTCTACGTGTTGTAGTTCTGTGACTAGAGACACAATTACTTAATATATGAGGTATTTCAATTAGTTGTTTGATTGCAAATTACATACAGGCAATGTTTTGAAAATGATTAAATAATCAACTTGGTAAATGATAATGACGTCATAATTGAAAAGAAAAAGTTTATTCCGCATTTTAATGAAGCGTAGCTTAATAACATGACATGATAATAAACTGGGTATACACAGGGTGTTACAGAGAGCTTGAACCAGTTAAGGCTTGACGTAGTGGAAGTTTTAACTTGTCAATGGTTGTACCTCCTTTTTAGTCTTTGCGCATTGAATGTTTTAACCAGTTAAGGTTTTGCCTTCCTTTTATTCTTTGCGCATTGAAAGTTTTAACCAGTTAAGATTTTACCTTCCTTTTCGGTTGTGTACTTAGACGATCCATAATCCTGTAAATCTGAAACTCTCTTGGAAATAATATTAATAGTAAAAAACTAAATACACCAAGTAGAAGATACTAAAACAACTAATAATTTTAGCTATAAAACAACTTAAGTTTATCTGCATTCCAAGTGCGCGAGATTGCAAGTCTTGACAAAGTTTCAATGACATATGCTTCCTTTTCAGTTTTCCCTTGAATGCGGTAAAGACCTTCCCAATTGGCAGCTAATTTTCCTTGCTGAGCATTCTTGTTGCCAATATAAGCTATTTTAAGAACTAAATCCCCAATCTTAAATCTTCTTTGGAAAACTTTTTGATTATACCTTGCAGCAATCCTCTTCTTCAATGTTACCTCCTTTATATGAGCCATTTCGCGCACTTCACCAATTGTATCTAAACTTTGTAGTAAGGTATGATAATTGCTTGCATCATTTGCATGGAGATTTCTCCAAGACGGTTCCCTTCTTTCAACTGGAATTATTGCCTCACTTTCATATACCATTCTAAAAGGAGTTTCACCAGTGGTTGAATGAAGAGTAGTTCTATAACCCTATAAGACATAATCAATATGTTCAGGCCCATCCCCATTAGGTTCTTCCATATTTCTCTCAAGTCCTCTTTCAAGGATCCTATTTACGGCTTCAACCTATCCATTTGTTTGAGGATGCTCAACATATGTGTACCTATGTTTAATATGCAAATCCTTAAGAATTTCATTGAACTTTCTATCTGCAAATTGTGTTCCACTGTCAGTGATGATGGTATGGGGGACTCCAAACCTACAAACTTCTTGCGGTAGAAAAATCTCCGAATCTTATTAGATAGTTGCTAATAGTTCAACCTCGATCCATATTGTGAAGTAATCTATTGCCACTACTAGCCATTTTAACCCTCCAACAGCAATAAGGAAGGTCCAAGCAAATCCATTTCCCACTGATAAAAAGGCCATAGGGACAACAAAGAAGATAGCTCTTCAGGCGGGGCATCATGAATGTCAGCGTATTTCTGACACTTAACACAATACTGGACGTGCTTTTTTGCGTCTTCTTCCATTGTGGGCCCAGAAATAACCTGTGCGAAGTAATTTGCGTGATAAAGATTTTCCTCCCATTTGGTGACCATTTAATCCTTCATGGACCTTGGATATAACGTATTCAGCTTGCTCTGGAGTTAAGCATTTAAGCATGAGGGAAGAAAATCCCATCCTGTAAAGTTGGCCATTGATAACAATATAATATGAAGAATTTCTTACCAACTTTCTAGCCAAGTTTGGGTCGCATGGAACCTTGCCTTTATTAAGGTAATTCAAAATTGGAGTCATCCAGTAGCATTTCCTTCTTGATCCTCCCCTTCATCTTCAATCATTGGATCTGCGCAACTTGATGGCTTGACTCTATTCTTCGTAATGACCATTACCACACTTGGATTAGGTACATTCTGTTGTATCACTGACCTATTATTTCCAGGATTCTTCGTACTAGCAAGCTTCGATAATATATCCGCTCTGGCATTTTTCTCTTGTGGAATATGATGGGTTGGCTCTGTTCTTTGTAATGCCATTACCACACTTGAGTTAGGTACAATTTTGTTGTATCACTATTCCCATGAGTATTGTCACATTTATATTCTGACTCGAAATTGAGACATTTCATTATAGAAAATAAATTTCTTATCATTTAAACTAATTATTATTATTATTATCTCACCTTTATTTTTAATTTACTTTTGATAACTAGTTAACAACTAGCGATATAAATGGGCTGGACCAGACCAGACTTTGACTTAAATAGATTAGGTATGTGTAAAATACTTTATGTTTGGCCTAGTATGGTAATCTTGTATAGGCCCAAATTATAAGTTTGGTGTGATTTATATTTTTTAAAAAAGCTTGCTATGCCTATTAGACATTTAATAATCATTAAAATAATATTTTTTTTAGAGTAAATACCCTCTTGAGTCCCTAACAAAAAATATGATCCCCACTTTAGTCACTTACAAAAAAAAGTTAGTCTCGAGGTCCCTAAGAAATTCAAAGTGGACCCATTTTAGTCCTTTTGAAGGACTAATGTGGGTTTTTTTTTTTGAATTTGTGAGGGACCACGATTTCAACTAAATGGGTCTACTTTGAATTTCTTAGGAATCTCGAGACTAATTTTTTTTTGTAAAGGACTAAAGTGGGAATCGTGATTTTTGTTAAGAACGCAAAATGATATTTACTCTCTTTTTTAAAATAATATGATATAAGACAATCTTTAGACTTATAGGCCTGACCTTGAAAAAGAAAGTATGTAGCTTGATTTTTAAAAAGACTTTTTTAATGCTCGAGCCTATTCTATTTTATTAGATATAATAGGTCAAATGTCATAGGTTTCTAATAGGCCGTTTGATCTATTTACACTCTTATTAACAACGCTAAAGAATATGACTAAAACCGGTTGCATCCAAACATGTCTCAAGGAATTAACCGGGGGAGTTTTAGAATTCCCTCCGCCATGAAATCCCAAATTCAAACTAAATGGGACTGATTTAGTTAGTTAGTTTTTTTTTTTTGTTGGTAAAAAGACTGATCTAGTTCTTTAACTTACAATGTATAAGCTTTGTTTTTCGAATATTAATCTGATTTAAATAAACTGAAACCTATATTTACCATTAGAACCCATTTCAATCCCCTTTTTGGTTAAGAAATTTCGTTTCAAAGGCCTGTCACGAGTGCTTGACAGAAGGAGTGATTCCTTGGCTTTCAAAAGCACAAACCTCCGTGAAGGAGTTATAGGAAACAAAAATGTGTTGTATGTTTTTCTTAAGCAATTTAACACATTATGTTTAGCATAATTTCTAAAACTTAATCTTGGCCCAAAAAATTCACAACACACCTCAAAACAAAAATCAACCGACAACCAGGGGTGTTAACGAGCCGAGCCGAGCTTTGGTCTTAAAAGGTTAAGTCTGTGTTTAAATGTGTTAGCCTGACCAAGGATGTTATATGTTAAAAATATAATTATCGGCCTCTGACATGACTTATTTACAAAAAATAAGAGTCTGGTTTAGCCTGTTTACAAAAAATAAGACGACAAAAATTTATCCAAACAAAATATACAATAAACAACACTAGTAATTCCATAAATATTCATAAATTCAATGTATATCCAAACATTATAATATAGAACAAAATCATTCAAAAAGTCTGTTTAACTAATAAAATGGGATGAAATGGATTGAGGAGAAAGAGAGAGCTATTACAGGTAGTATAAAAAATATAAAAAAAATAAACTAGGCCAGCTTGAGAGGCTCTAAGACTGAGATTTTGAATTGGAGCCTGAGGTTTTTTTATTAAACGAGTTTTTATACAAGTTCAAGTCTGGTGCCAACAACCAATTTTAGACATATAAAATCAGGACTTCACGAGCCGAGCCAAAGACCCCATAACTCCAGTGTCAGCTCACAACAATTGCCAATTCACTCCAGTGTTAGTACCGGTTTTGGGGTTGTATTTGTATGTACATTAAGTTCTGTTTTTCTTTTGTGCATATTAGTTTTAAGAAGACGGAGATTTGTTTGTTTGTTTTTTTTTTTTTGGGCTTAGGGTAATCTTATTTATAGGTTTCTGCTTAGGATAACCTGCTTGTTAGGATTAGGATGCTCTAATTGATTATGAATAAGACGTTAGTTATCATGTTATTGGGCCAAGGGATCGGGTTGTCTCTGAGTTCTTATCAGGCAAGTTCCAAAAACAAAAAACAAAAAGAAGCACACACAGGAACTGAAAAAATAGCAGTGTGTCTAGAATTAGGAAAGTAAATCAAAATAAAAAATAATTGAATATTTTGAAATCAAATATTCAATAACCAATTTTTTTTTCGATTTATTTAGAGTTGTTTCACTTCTTGATTCTGTGTTTATATGCTCAATGGTGTGATTTGTGATTCATTAACATATTGTTGCTTCTTTATTCCACATGTGATAATTTCTTAATTGTCCAATAAGTTTTTTAAATAAAAGAAAAAATATATATTTTCTATTCATTTCTTCGAAAATCTATTATGATCAAAATTAATCAATTTATAACATTTTTTAATGCAAAATAATTTCTAACTTTGCTCAAAAGGGAAAAAAATGAGCCAACATTTACTAGTTTGTTAATTGGTTTAATATATCTCATATTGTAGGAGATAATATTATTTTTTAGACATACATAAAAATGGGTGGGATCCATATTTTCTTTTTCTATTTCGTCTTTTCACATGAAGCCCACATTAGACCCACACACTTTTATGTGTATGTAAAAAATAATTTTATTTTTTATAACATGAGAAATATTAAACTCATTTGTTAATGATCCCATTGATTAACTTTTTCTAAAAAAAAAAACATGGTGGGCCTCACATTGTTCTTCTGTCTGTGGAAGATAGAAAGTCTCTCAGACTTAAAGCCCTTTGTTAATGTAGATAAACTTGTAACCATTCAATATGCTATTTTAGTTGTAGCAGAAGATAAGATTAATTTCATCGAATAAGGTTGTTTCTACATTTAAGTAACATATTCAATTGTTGTTACGTTAAGAAGATCGGTTAGAGACAAGAAGCATTCTTCTCGATTGACTGACTTTGTAGCTTGAAGTATATTTGTATCAGTAATGCTTGTATGTAGTCATTAGGTGGCAAAGTAGTTAGTTCACATGTGTTAGTGGTTGTCTATAGTTAAGAGACAGTTAGTTAGTTAGCTTACACGTGTATAGTGAGCTGTCGATTGGGGATTAATTGAGATAGTATAAAGATACATTGTAAGACACATTGAAGAGCATCGATTAAAAATCTGTTACATTTTTCTCTGTTCCTTCTCGTTCTGTGTTTTCCCTTCTTAGGTTCTTCAGAACCTAACATTGGTGCTTTCATTCCAGTCTCTTGTTCTTGTCATCATGACGAGGGTTCAAGAACTATCGGAGGAATTACATTCCTTTTAGCAACACGTGGACACAAATTTTGAAGAACTTCGTATGCAAGCGACAAAACAAGCTACGAAGTCCAGAAATCAGTTTTCCTTGTTGGTCACCCAGATGCAACAATTACAGAAAGCCGTTATAGCTAATCAGGCGCAGGAGCATGATTCGTCCAATGCCAATACTTCCTCTGCTTTTCACAATTCGCATAGATCAGAATCCATGGATCATCGTGCATTACTTAAGGGTGTTCGCATGGAGATACCAGTGTTCAATGGTCATGATCCTAATAATTGGATCTTTAAAGCAGACCTTTTCTTCACTCTTCAACTGATTCCAGAAGAAACAAAGGTAGCTTTAGCTGGGTTAAAAATGGATGGTATGGCAGCTTCGTGGTTCCAATGGACTTTCAATACAGGTAAAGCTCGTTCTTGGTGTGATTTTGCTTCTGCACTTCGCCAATGATTTGGTATGTCTGGGTTTACAAATTTAAAAGGAGCTTTGTCGAAATTGACCTAAACCTCATCTCTTCGTAAGTATATTCAACAATTTGAGGCATTGGTTAATCAAGTCCCAGATTTAGATGATGATCTTCTCATGAATTTTTTTGTTTCAGGCCTTCAATCTGAGCTTCACAGTGCTATTCAATTAAGGGAACCTATATCCTTGCATCAAGCCATTCAACTTGCCATGGCTTATGATGATCACTTTGGTGATTTAAAGAATTCTTTCCAAGGTGCACCTAAAAATCCGTTCCTGTGGCTGGGAGAATTACTATGGTGCCAAATACGTCCACTTCTCATACTGGACTTCCATCACCAACTTCAAATACACAAAGGTTGGCTCTTCCAGTTCCTAACCAAGTGAAAAGGGTATACAATGCTGACTTACATAAGCGGAGAGAGTTGGGTCTTTGCTATACTTGTGATGAAAAATGGTCTTCCAAACATATTTGTAAAAATAAACAGATGTTGTTGGTGGGAGAGGATGATGAATTAGACAATGCTTTTGAAGAGGAACAATTTAGTGAGCATATTGAAAATCCTGTTGGTGAATCAAAGGATGCATCATTACATACGTTGAGAGATAATAATCACTATCGTGCCTTGATGTTCACTTCTACCTTGAAAGGTATGAATTTTTCTGTATTAGTTGATTCTGGTAGTACACACAATTTCATTCAAAAGCAATTAGCTATTAAACTGTCTTTACCTATGTCACATTCACACAGAATTCGTGTGTTCCTTGGAAATGGTGATGTAATGTATTCTGAGAGAAAATGTTTAAAGGTACCACTGTTGATTCAGGGTCATGTATTTGCGTGTGACCTTTAGGTCTTGGATTTAGCTGATATTGATATTATATTGGGCATGCCATGGTTGGAATGGTTAGGCAAGGTTACTCATGATTACATTAGTAAATCAATGGAGTTTGTTTGGGAAGGAAACTCAATTTCTTTGCAGGGTCATAATGAAGCTGTTGTGACTGCTAATATGAATGCATTCCTTACCAATGAGTGAGCAATGTGTAATGCTTTACAAGTAGAACATGATCCCCAAATGCAGGCTACAAGCATGCCTGAGTTGACTAAATTGAAAGCTGAAATTCATCCTCTTCTATGGTCCATTTTGTTGAAATTCCGAAAGGTGTTCTCCTTACCTAGTGGATTACCCCCATTCAGAGGATTGGATCACTCCATCCATTTAGAGGAAGGTACCAAACCAATCAATGTCAAACCTTATCGTTATGGCCATAGTCAAAAATCTGAAATTGAGAGACAAGTATCTGAATTGCTAGTAGCTGGTTTCATTCAACACTCCCATAGTCCATTCTCCTCGCCAGTTTTGCTAGTCAGAAAGCAAGATAAATCATGAAGACTTTGCATCGATTACAGAGCTCTTAATGCAGTCACAATTAAGGACCGATTTCCTATTCCCACTATTGATGAGCTACTAGATGAGTTGGGAGGCTCTACTATCTTTACAAAACTGGACCTACGAGCTGGATATCATCAAATTAGATTGCTGCCAGCTGATTCTCATAAAACAACCTTTAGAACCTATGAAGGCCATTATGAATTCTTAGTCATGTTATTTGGCTTGACAAATGCTCCTGCAACATTCCAAGTTGTCATGAATCATTTGTTCAAGCCTTATCTTAGGAGATTCATCATAGTTTTCTTTGATGACATATTAGTTTTCAGCAAAAATATAGAAGAGCATGCTCAGCATCTGGAATTGGCTCTTCAATCATTACAACAATATGATTTTTTTGTTAAGCTCAATAAATGTGCCTTTGGTCAGAAATCAATTGAGTATTTGGGCCATGTGGTAACTGATAGTGGTGTGTACGCTGACCCAAGAAAGATTTCAGCCATGCTTCAATGGCCAACCCCGAAAACTGTAAAACAGTTAAAAGGTTTTCTTGGACTCACTGGCTATTACAAGCGATTTGTTAAAGGATATGCCTCCTTGGCTCTTCCATTAACTAATTTGTTGAAAGGAGCAGCTGTCTTCACTTGGTCTACAGAAGCTGAGGAAGCTTTTATTAAACTCAAGGATGCTATGTCTCATACACCAGTTTTGAGGCTACCTAATTTTGAGGAGCTTTTTGTGGTAGACACTGATGCATCAAACCATGGTGTGGGTGCAGTGTTGCTTCAGGGTGAGCATCCCATATCTTACTTCAGCAAAAAACTATGTCCAAGATTAACAAATGCATCTACTTATATCAGAAAGCTATATGCAATAACTACAGCTGTTAAACGTTGGCGCCAATATTTGTTAGGGTCCAAATTCATCATTAGAACTGATCATAGAAGCATTAAGGAACTCCTCACTCAAACTATCCACACAACAGAGCAACAAAAGTATTTGTGCAAACTGATGGGATACTCCTTTCATATTGAATACAAACCTGGCCATGCTAATATAGTAGCTGATGCATTATCACGTGTGTTTGATGAAGAGGGTGCTTTGAGAGTTTCTGTTTCTGAACCAGAGTTTGATCTTCTTTCTGAGATTAAACATCAAAATGTGAATGATCCTCAACTACTACAGATTCATCAGAAGTTAAAAGATCACCAAATGGTGATCCTGACATGTTGATCCGTGATGGGTGCTTTTGTACAAAGGTAAATATTTTCTTAGTTCTTCTTCATCATTGATTCCTTTGTTAATGAATGAGGCTCATTCTTCGCTAATTGGTGGACATGCTAGAGTATTGAGAACCTTTCTGAGATTGTCAGCCACTTTCCATTGGCCATCCATGAAAAAGGATGTTAAACAATTTGTTCAGAACTGTCATATATGTCAACAGGTCAAATACGAAACGTCTAAGGTTGCAGGGCTGTTGCAGCCTCTTCCAATTCCAGAAGGAATTTTTCAGGAGTTGTCAATGGACTTTATATCAAGATTGCCTCCATCAAAGGGATTCACAACTATCCTAGTGGTAGTAGATAGACTATCTAAATTTGCTTATTTTGGTTCCTTACCAATGTCCTACACAACATTTACTATGGCACCTTTGTTTTGTGATGTGGTAGTAAAAATTCATGGTTTCCCTCGTTCAATATTAACGGACAGGGATCTCATTTTTTTAAGTCAGTTCTGGAGTCATATCTTCAAATTAAATGGTACTACTCTAAGGACAACTTCTTCATACCATCCACAATCTGATGGTCAGACGGAAGTGACCAACAGATACCTTGAACAATATTTGCGCTCCTTCTGTTATGAACAACCTCGCTCTTGGTGCAATTTTCTGTGTTGGGCTCAATACTATTACAACTCAACCACTCACTCTGTTATTGCCATGTCCCTTATCAAGCTGTTTTTGGGAAGCCTTCAATCATGATACCATTTTATCTTAGAGGTTTAGTTAAAGTGGAAGCAATTGATACAATGCTTCAGCAACGTAATGAAGTCTTAGTTCAACTCAAGGTTCACTTACAAAGAGATCAGAACCGTATGAAGGTCCAATTTGATAAACATCACAAGGAGCGCTCATTCAAAGTGGGAGACCAAGTTTGGGCTCGTCTACAACCTTATAGGCAGGTAACAGTTGAAAGACGAGCCAACCACAAGCTTGCTAAACATTTTTTTGGTCCTTTTGAAGTACTTCGCGTTTTGGGAACTACTGCTTATGAATTGAAGTTACCTCTTGGTAGTGAAATTCATCTAGTGTTCCATGTATCACAACTCAAACCGTGTGTTGGATCTGCGCCAATTATACCAAATCCACTTCCACTTTCAGCTGTGGACAACAGACCTGTCCAAATGCCAGTAGCTATATTAGGCATGCGCCAATCTTCGTGCAACGGTCAACAATTGCGTGAGTTTCTTGTTCAATGGTCCAACACGGTTCCATAAGATGCTTTGTGGGAGAAAGAGGGAGAATTGTGTAGCTGTTATCCGTCTATCGACCTTGAGGACAAGGTCGTTGTTGAAGGAGGATGGAATGTTACGTTAAGAAGATCGGTTAGAGACAAGAAGCATTCTTCTCGATTGACTGACTTTGTAGCTTGAAGTATATTTGTATCAGTAATGCTTGTATGTAGTCATTAGGTGGCAAAGTAGTTAGTTCACATGTGTTAGTGGTTGCATGTAGTTAAGAGACGGTTAGTTAGTTAGCTTACACGTGTATAGTGAGCTGTCGATTGGGGATTAATTGAGATAGTATAAAGATACATTGTAAGACACATTGAAGAGCAGCGAATAAAAATCTGTTACATTTTTCTCTGTTCCTTCTCGTTCTGTGTTTTCCCTTCTTAGGTTCTTCAGAACCTAATAATTGCTCAACATCTTTATAAGATGATCTCTTTATCAATAATATTCAGCAAAGTTTTATGCAAAACTTATTATGTGATCGGAGTGGAACTTCTAGGAACCTTAGGTGACCGTCTTCTGATCGAACTTTGCCTTCTTCTGATCAGAGCATGAAGCATTGCTCCAAATGACTAAAGAATGCAGCTCTCAATTTGTCAAGAATTTCACTCAACCCAATACTGCATGAACAAATAATTCGCAGGAACCTTCACTGGCAAACAATGTTTAGCCTCCAACTGTTATTGAAAAATTATTGGCACTGGGGGATTCCTCCCAGTTGTCCATTGAAAAATTCTTTGGTAACATGAACTTGCCCTCTCAGTGGTTGATTTATATTTCTGCATCCCAATATATGACGGGGAAACTTAATCTATTGTCTAATGTTGAAAATATTATAGCTTCTTCTATTTATTTGCAAGATAGAACCAAAACTTATTCCATTAAATGTGGAAATGTTGTTTTCAATCCCAAATTTTCCATCACAGATGTGCTTTACGTTCCATATTTGTGTTGCAACTTAATTTCAGTGGCCAACTTGTACAATAAAAAAAATATCAATTTGTGTTTACTGATAACAGATGTTTGTTGTAGGATAAATGCCTGAGGATACAAATTAGACCGGGTGAATTGATAATGTTGGTTGACCAACTTGTTGGGAGGAGGATATTTGAGAAATCTGAGAAAATTTAAAAAGGGTTTGATGGAAGACACTACTTTTATTTCTACTCAATCCTTTTTTTTAGGTTGATAGAAAATGGTGGAGTATACACTTGTTTATACTAGTGAAA
Organism: Gastrolobium bilobum; assembly: GCF_033153095.1. NCBI lineage: Eukaryota > Viridiplantae > Streptophyta > Magnoliopsida > Fabales > Fabaceae > Gastrolobium > Gastrolobium bilobum. The sequence goes on along the minus strand of NW_026897458.1, from coordinate 205,800 downwards.
CCTCCTTAGTTAATGGCTAGAATTATGCTTACACATTTCTCATCTAAAGGCTATTAGTCCTTCTCTAAAATGTTCCGCAATCTAATAGTCGAAATATCAACTATGGTAGGTACAACTAATTTCTACAATTCTAATGTAGTAGCCTAGAGTATATTATTCTAGATTTTGGGTTGAACAATTCTAAAAGATGATTCCATAGAGGTTGAGACAAATAGTTACAGAGTTCAATGGCCCAAAATTCAGTTTATCATTCAACACGCCCTTGTCTAATCCCTTCTTTTTGTTGTTGATAAAAAGCTATTCTCATAGACTGTAAAGAACCACCCCAAAAGCTAGCTCAAAGGGTGGAAGTGCCCAAGACCTTATAAACTCCACATTAGTTGCACATACAACCAATGTGGGACTATATATCTCAACACGCCCTCTCACACGAGAGCCCTTTTTGGGCTTGAAGCGTGGACAATGCAACAGGCTCAGCCTACCTGTGCTAAGAAATTCCACAAGAGAAAGTGGGGGGCGACGAGGCTCTGATACCATGTAAAGAACCTTGAGGTCACCACCCCAAAAGCTAGCTCAAAGGGTGGAAGTGCCCAAGACCTTATAAACTCCACATTAGTTGCACATACAACCAATGTGGGACTATATATCTCAACATAGACATTGGTCAATTGCACAATAAGTCTAAATTTTCTTCTCTTGCCATAACTTTTATTCTTTATGGTAAGTGACTCAAATTTCCCATATAATATAAGAAATCTATCCCCCATTTTCTCTCTCCAAAACCATTGTTCTCATTCTTTGCTCGTACTAGCATTTTCTCATTTTCTGTCTCGCTTTCCATCTATGTGTATGTTGTGATCCTCCGAGTTAGGAGCATTTGGATCTAAGGGTGAGAGGAATGGTTTTGACATTTGTTAATTTGGCCATAGTAAAGGTTTTCGACAATTGGAGCAATGGCTAATGTGGAAGCCTTAGGTATGAACCGTAACCCTCGTCTCTACGATTTCTTCTCTTCCAAGCATTTCTCTCAAAATATCTAATGATTCTATACAACACAAAGTCTCTCATTTTTACATAATTAAGTTAATTCCTTTTTCAGTGTTGTGGAGGATACAATTTGAATTGATAGGTTTTTTTAACTAATACTCAAACTATCGGGAATGGATTCTCTTTATCTTAAAATTTCACATGAGAGGGTCATGTGAAATTTGTATATCTATCTTTTTCTTCATTAATATTGACATATTATAATTGGACACCACATATTTAATGCAAGTGAAGAAAAGAGATAGACATAAATTTTTTACATAAACAAGTCTTGTGAATTTTTGACATAAGAGGATCCACTCCCCTCAAACTACCCTTTCTATAATCAATAAATAGTTTGGGTTTAAATTTACAGAAAAAAAACATTTACGCAGTTGCTGTAGAGATTTTTATATGTCACACACAATGTATTCCCCGGAGTACATAGACATATTTTTTTAAACGAACTCTATTGCAAGACCTACTTCTTCTTTTTTGGGACACACGACTTTATTTGTGAGGGTGGAAGATAAAATTTTCTGCAGCAACTGTAGAAAAATTAAATCCAAATTTATATATTAATAAAAATCAAAATGTTTTCAATATTTCTGCATTAATTATTGTTCTTTCTGTTGCTACTCATATAGTCATTGCACCCTTCACAAATCATATATGCAAATTTTGATCACACAATACATTTCAACATGTATTATGATGCTTGAGCTTCTAGTTGCTAGTTTGTCGTTGAAACATTTTCTTATTTAATCTGTATTAAATTTTGTTGTTTTATTTACATAAACAAACAGAGACGGACCTTTTATTGAGTATGAATGAAGATTTACTACCGGTTAACTTGCGTGAGTGAGAGGAAAATGTGTAAGTATTTTAGAGTGGGAGGCTTGTGTTTGTAGGGGGGTTGAAGAGGTCATAGGGGTGTAAATGCGCTGGGTTAGGTCAGACTTTGGCTTAAATATGTCTGATATGTATAAATTATTTTAATTATGACTTGGTCTGTTAGCCGGATATAGGCCAAATTATAAGTTTGGTCGTTCTATATTTAAAAAATAAAAAGCCTGACTATATCTGTTAACCTTTTAAACCTACTAGACATTTAAGAATTAAAACAATTAAAATAATATTACTTTATTCAAAATTATTTGAATAATAATTTTTTTATTTTATTTAAAATAAATAATATGATATAGGTCAACATGTAAGCTTATAGGCCAAGCTTTATAAAAGAAAGCATATGACGTCTTTCTAAATAGATTTTTTTTAAGACTCGAGTCTAGGGATGTTAAAAGAGCCAGGGGCCTTTGGCCTAACTTGTGTAGGTCTAGGATGATCCGTCTATTTTGGTTATTGGATATAGACTTGAAATTTTTTGAACTTGTGTAAAAGTCCATTTAATAAAAAGGCCTTAGGCTCCAATTCCAACGTCCGGCCTTAAAGCCTATCAGGCTGGCCTGATATACTAACTTTTATTTTAATTTTATATTTTTTATACTACTCATTTATTAAACCACACCTAATTTTCACTTTCTCTTCGTGGTCCATCATCATTTTTGTTGTCTTATATTTTTTTTAACAGGCTAAGTCAGATTTTTATTTTTTGTAACTAAGCCAAGCCACATGCTGATAATTATATTCATAATAGGTGTAGGCTAGGCCAGTCTGACACATTTAAACACAGACCTAGCCTTTCAAGACCAAAGCCCAACCTGACGACCTGATCCGTTAACACCCCTACTTGAGTCAGTTTTATTTTACTAGATATAATAAGACAAGTCTATCTTGATATAGGTCGGGTCGTAGGCCCTAATAGACCTCCTAGTCCATTTACACTACTAATTGTGGAGCATGTTAGCCTCTACTCTGAGTAGTAGAGTTTAGTCCTTTTGAGAATGCTTGTTGGTGAAGCTTTGCTTTTACTACCACAACTACTGTGGATTTGGCACTGTGTGGCATTGCTTGTGACAATCTATTGAACATTATCGGAGCAATTTAGTGGGTTATTTGTGGGGACAACAACCGTTTTGCCACTTTTTGGCAAAGTATATACCAAAATGTTAGGTTTTAGAAATATTTTTCCAAAATATTATGGCCGAAGTCTCGCTCTTGGGCCTAACAAGACACTTTTGGCTAGGCAGCATAAAGTTGAAGTCCCGCTGTGAGGCTCAGTGTACTAGTGGTCAACCCATTGATTATATAAACGGTATCATCTAGTCTCATCACAATCTGTTAACATCAATGTTATCTTTATCCCAAACTAATTAGGGTCACCATAAGAAAAACACCATTTCGCAGCGGTTAAAATGATATTTTGCGACACTTAAAAACTGCCGCAGAATGTTTCACACAGCTATTACCAAATCGTCACAGTTAGAATTGTCGAGAGCTATTCCATTTCGTCTAACTGCCATCATAACCGCCGTATATGTGTTTGGAGGCGGTTACAATGGAAGGCATATGATGGGAAGATGTTATTATTAAGAATTCTGTGGCGGTTTGTAACCGCCCTCAAATCTATGTGTGATAACAGTTGTGTAACATCAAGGGCAGTTTTGAACTGGCATTGAAAATATTAAAAATCATCAAGAAAACTGATTAAAGGCGATTTGTAATCGCTGTAGAAAATGCACGAATATATTTTTTTAAAAATAACATTTAATTTTTATATAGAGTTAGTAATTAATAATTTAAATCCCAATTGAATTTGAATTCTTGAAAAATATTCCAAATACTGATTTATTAGCAATTTCTTATATAATTGGAATAAAAATATTCCATGTGTAACTATCCACAATATGAATAAAAATAATTGGACAAAATAGTAACTAATGGTTATCCAAAAAATTTATGGACCAAAATAGATAAAATGTTTCCATCTTATAATATTTAAGAATGCAATCCATATTTGCATGGTAGTAAAGAGTGTACAAATCCATTCATAATAAAATGCATTCAATAAGTCTTGTTTTTACCAAGCAAATACAATTGCCCAACATTAAAAACAAAAAATTCCCTCAAGTGAAACGTGTAATCAATAGACAATATATATTGCGTTTGCTAACAAAAGATACCCATTCAAAATATTCATAGCACTAAGGAGATTGTAAAATAAAAATAAGGCATAGGAAATTGTTTTTGCTGAGATGTTTGATGAGATAATTGTTCTAGAGTTTAAATATCATTTTGGTGATCGTGCTTGAGTCTGGGGTTCATGGCTAGCCATAGAAGAATGCCTAGCTGGGGAGCCCAAGTCTTCAACCTACATTCAAGCCTAGTATAATGTTAGAAAAAAAAAGACAATTGAACAACTATATAAACAAAAAGCGTAATACATTTTCAATAATATTTCAAAAACATGATGCTCTATGGTCATGCCATGCCTAACACATGATCAATACAATTCATCATCATCTTGTTAGCTCCTTACTCTTGCTAACTTTATTATCGTGCATAATTTCATACCCAATAAACAAAGACTCACTTTGCAGCAAAACAAACATGATTGAAGCAACAACCATTCACAAGCACAACGTGCAATTTCATAGCATAAGAGAGACACAAGGCATCAATCAGCTCACTCATTGACACATAAACACACAAAACAAACTATAAAATAATGAGTCTAATCACCAGTGGACAAGCCAATAACATGAAACATTCCTAATAACGATTTGATTAAGAATCAGAAATCTAATGTTGAAACCATATTGATCAAGAGAAATTTTTTGAAACTTTAATAAGTACTTGCATTCAAAACTACAAAAAGTATACAATCGGGCAATAAGGAATGAACAAATTCAAAAGACCAGGAGTGAGATCAACATAATCATAACCACCATACGATTAAAACAATGCAACTTAAATAAAAATCAATGAAAGCTTATATAGTGAGAATGTACCACATCAAGGCCAGGGATTATAACACCGAGAGGGAGTTGCGCTCCCAAGCTCTGCACCATAAACAAAATTGTCTGCTCCAAACTTTTCATTCATGGATTCAACTCTATTATTTCATTGTTATTGGTATCAGCTGACCTAGATGTAGAGGCCCCAGGTGTACAACTAGGCTTGAAGACTTGACAATGGCAAACTCCAAGGCCCATCCCCCTTATATAATCAGGATGTTCCTTCCCAAAAACACGAATATATGCATCCTCCTATGAAGAAGCTCCCTCACATAGCCAGGATGTTCATTTACTATATCATTCTTGTGTCTAGAGTTCTTATTTTTAAGGATTCAGTGGTAATCAAATATTTTTACAAGAGATATCAAATCTCTTAATTTTAGGGATTAAGCAGAATCAAATTCATATTTTTCACTTATTATATTATTAATTTCCTTTTTTTTACATGCAGGTGAATCCTCACCCACTAATCATGTGTTAGATCCATCAACTCACACAAATCAATTGTTAACTTTTTTATGCACTAAGGATACACTCTCACCTAAACCTCTAATAAAATTAAATGAGAACCCACCTCGTCATCCAAGACAAGTCAACCTCACCTCCATTACACAGCAGTTTGTCTCTAGACCAACACAGATAGCTCCTCTGTTCACATAGTATCACAATAATTCTCCATTTTCAAAGAAAACGAAGATGAAACCAGCAACAATGACATTAATCTTAGATAAATTTATACTTTCCTCTATTTTCCACGATAACCAATCAAACTTCACCTCCATCTCAAGCCATAGATCCTTACCAGCACCTCGATATCATTCATAACCCCATAGACACAAACCCTTTAAAAAATTAAAAAATAGCTAATAATAATTACCTGTAGAAGGAGAACCATGAAAGGATATAAAGAGGAAAGCTTTCAAATCAATGAAGAACCAACAAAGGGATAAGAGGAACAAGTGCTTAATCCTTGAAAATCGAAGGGGTATGTCACAAAAGAATCAGGAACAATAAATTAGGGTTAGAGCTTGTGAATCTGGAATTAGGGAGCAACTCGTGAAGAAAAAGGAAGAAGCTTACATAGAGATTCTTTCAGTTTCAGGTAACTTCAGCAGCCTGATTGATCATCGTGTTCTCAAGTGATGAGATGTTTTTCGGCGAAGTGAAATGGTGAAATGTGAAAGTGAAAAGTGAAAAGGGAAAAGGCGATAATAATTTTGGGAATGAAAACTGTGTGGGAAAGGAAATTAATGGAGGGATGGAAAAAAATCATCATTGAGTATATAAATATAAATTCATTCAGGACAACAAAACTTACTAAATGAGCATAGTGGTTAAGATGAGTGTAGAGGAGAAGTGAACAAGGTTCGAATCTTGTCTTATGCTATTTTGTAACATTTCAAATTTAAATTTTTTTTATTCATAATGTTAATGTAAATTATTATATTTACAAAATAAAAAATAGAAGCTATTTCATTAAGTATTTTTAAATATTATTTTAAATATTATTAAAACATGCCATTTTCTTTTTCCATAAACTCAAATAATTTATTGAATAAAAAATATTTATGATTCACTTTTATTTATTCATAATATTCACGGGCCCAAGCCCAAACTACTAAAAAAATAGAAAAACAAAATATGTCAGAGGCACACAATAGTACCAAATCTCTATGGTATATATTAGCCCCTATTGGCTTTCTCTGCGCCCCACCAACAATGAGTCATCATATGATTGCGAAGTATATATGAGTCATATCCAACAATTAATGTATAAATCGATAGACAAAGATAAACAAGGATGTTCTTTGTAATGTTTGGCAACTTGCAAAGATCAACGATTGTCCCCACGCACTAACATAAACTTTTTAGCGTGTTTTTTCCTCACTCGCAAACTTCTCGAAAAATTTCTCAGGAGGTCACTCATCCCAGAATTACTGCAAGTCAAGCACGCTTAACTATGGAGTTCTTCCGTTTCGGGCTACCGAAAAGTAGATGCATCTTGTTAGTATAGGTAGTACCAATTAATTCTTATAAGCTATCCTCAACTGTACCGTCCCATACCAGCACAGTCTCTAGAATCTCTTTTTTCGGGTGTTGATTTGGTTCATTCGTGTACCCCCGCCGCTAGAAGCCTACCTGGAGTCGCTCCTTGTCAGTGCCATTTCGCACCAGCGATCACTTCCCGCCCTCGTCAGCGCCCGGGATGTTACATGGCCACCAGCTTCCGCCTGGTTCGTTCATAAACCACATCGTACTAAGAGAGAGGCCCTTCTCTGATACCACTTGAAGCAAGCACCTGGAGCCGCACAACATTGACCTATATGGTATTTCTTGCACTTTCCACATTGTGGAGTAAAGTATCTATCATTCGATCCAACACCCGGGGGTCCACCCCTCTTGAACTGACCCGACAGTTGCCTCACTTGCAACACTATACCTTTATTATTTCCTCTCCAATTTGAACCAGACAGATTAGCATTCTTCTTCATCTCTTGCTCACGAGAAGCATTGGACTTCGGGTACCTCCCATAGATAGTCTTTACCCTTTTACATTTGGTAACAAGATCTGCAAAGTTTCGCATTGCCGTATTAGACATACGTTTTACTATTTTCTCATTAAGTTCCCTTTGAAACTTGGCAGCCAGGAAATTTGGGGTAGGTAAAACCCCGCCATAATTAGCAAACTTTACAAGCTCATTAAACTTCGCCACATAAGCATCCACCGACAAGGTGCCTTGCACCAATCTATCAAACTCTCCCTACTTAGCTTCCCTAGGATCTCTAGGAAAGTACTCTTAATGAAACAAGTTTTGGAATAGTGGCTAGGTCATTTCTTGTCCTTGTATCTCAAATGGTCTCGAAGTATTGCACCACCACTCGTGTGCCTCACCTTCCAACATATATATTGAGTACCTCAGCCTCTGAGGATCCTGACACCTCATAACTTGAAATATCTTCTCTATGCCTTGTAGCCATGTAGTAACAACCTTAGGATCCTTAGACCCAAAAAGGATGGAGGCTTGTGTTTTCGGAAAGAGATCAGCCTTCTCTCTTCCGTATCCGCCGCTTCAAAGTGTTTAGCAAAAATAGTATGTTGACTAGCATCACCAATGTGATGACTAGCCTCGCTTTCCCCTTGTTGAGGAGTCATAACAGGTGTTGGCGTAGGTGTAGGAGTCACCGTAGCCATATGTGGAGGAGAATCATCCCTCCTCTGGGCATTTCTCTCAGCCCTCATCTCAGTGACGAATGTTTAAAGCAACTCTTGGTTTGCTTTCATGAGATTCTCAGTAGTATTCCTATTAGCAGCAGCTTCATTCTGCAGAGCAGTCAACACTGCAGCTATAGGATCAGGCTGAACAAGAATTGCATTCGGTGCCCCGTGATTGCCACGAAGCCTTCTCATGATAATTATACATGTAACACAAAGGAATGAGCTGATCAGACCCACACTAAGAAATCACATATACAGTAATCATAAAGAGTCTATAGACAATGACACAACACTAAACACAATCATACAATCTACGGAGTTCCCTAAGAAACTGTTCTGATATCATAAAATGTAACGCCTGACAACTTGCAAAGATCAACGACTGTCTCCACACACTAACATAGGACTTTTTAGCGTGCTTTGTCCTCACTCGCACACTTCTCGGAAAAACATCCCAGGAGGTCACTCATCCCGGAATTATTGTAAGTCAAGCACGCTTAACTGTGGAGTTCTTCCATTCTGGGCTACTGAAAAGTAGATGTATCTTGTTAGTATAGGTAGTACCAATTAATTCTTATAAGCTATCCTCAACCGTACCGTCTCATACCAGCACAGTCTCTGGAATCCCTCTCTTTCGGGTGTTTATTCGATTCATTCATGTACCCCGCCACTGGAAGCCTGCTAGGAGCCATTCCTTGTCTGTGCCCTTTCGCATCATACCCTTTTGCACTGGCGATCACTCCCCGCCCTCGTCAGTTCCCAAGATGTTACACTCTTTGTTTGGTATAGTGAATTGTTAAATTTATTCATCGAGCAAGGGCCAAGATGCAGCCCCCAATACATATATACCCATGAGATTTCTAATAAGAAAATAATCTTCAGTTACTTGATGTTCAAAACCATAGATACCAACATGTAACTATGTGAACAGATCATTTAGGGCTCAATATGCTGCAAATACTACAAATGATGGTTATATATACAAGTTTATATATGTTATATATGCGGAGTGCGAGATTTAATCAAATATAGGGTAATGATATCTATAAATAATTAAATATGTATTTACAATACCATAATGAATTATATATATATGTATATATATATATATATATGTATGTATGTATGTATGTATGCTTGGACAGAGGAATTTTGGAGAAGTTAATGAGGTAATAAGATTAAAATATCAAGACATTCCTTATAACTAGTTAAAAGAGGGAAAAAATGATTACATTTTAGTTAAATTTAGTGGAAAATACATCTCATTAATTGTAAACCACTAATTAATAACTAACTGCCGCAGAACTTCATTAAACAGCCTCTAAATAAAACATAAACTGTCGTGGAATACCATGTTCTGTCGCGGTTAAATATAACTGCTGTGTAATACCTTCATTAAAAGGTGGTTTGTAAAAATCGACATTGAATACTGTCGCTAAATGAAAAATAAGCCAACATTTAACATAACTGTAAGAACCCGCACCGTTAATTAAGGAAATTAATTAATTAATTATGTGAAATTAGAAAATAATTCCATAATTGACCCTAATAATTATCATGAGGCTTAAATAAATGTAGTAAGTGATTAAGAATGCTGAAAGTCGCTTTTCGGAAGAAAAGTGCAGATACCGGTTCTGCTAGTCGGTATAAATGCGTACCGAAAAAGTATCCCGAAAAATTATAATAAGTGCATGATAATTCCTAGAATAATATATAGGACTTGTAAAACGAGTTTCAAGTTAAAATAATGAGAACTGGTGCCAGAAACTGATACTGGCTATGAAAAGCGCGTACCAGAAAGGTGCTGCGAAAAATATAAGAAAAATATGATAATTCTTGTAAAATTGAGTAGGTTAAGAATCCTAAGTTTGGGATTAAAATGCTAAGCGTAGCAATTAATGTTAATACTGTGTGTTTTATGGTTAAGTGACTATATATACATTAGTTGGCCCAAAACTATAGGCCATACACACCTCCTACGTGACCTTGTGGCTGATCAGCCCTTTTCCTACTGTTCCATTGCCATCTTCTCCTTGTTCTTGGTAAACCTTAACCAAGTGACCACTTTTCTTGGTGGTTTCTTCTTCAAAACACCTTGTGGTTGTGGGGAGTAGCCTTATGAGTGAGTGAGACTCCTTTTCTGAGTAACCAGCTGCTGTGAGGGAGTGTGGTTGGGCTGTGTTCCTTGTTGGTGAGGTAGGGGCCTCTACCTTGGCTTTGTGGAGCTTCAAAAATCAGATTGTGATCTTGCTGTTTGTGGACTTTGAGGTATTGGGGACTCTTGGCTTGGATAGCTAGCTTGAAAGGTAAGCTTTCGTGTCCTCGGTTTAGCCATTGTCTGTTCCACCATACTCCATGGGGGGATGGTTTATATGCATGATGTGTTTTCATGTATTGTTTTGATGAAATGCCATTGAACTGTTAAGTGCATATGCTATATGATATGTATGTGGTGTTCTGTCTAAATAGGATGCCATGGGGTATTCCTGTGGGCGGGTACAGCATGGGCTGGTACAACATGGGCTGGAATTTATGTGGGTAATAGACGTATTCCTGCATTTCTCTGATCAGTAGAATTGTTACAACACATATGACATGAATATCTGTTGCATTGCACTGATTTTGGAACTGATAGTGAATTACTGCTTTTAGAACTTATATTGAACATGTAAGTGAGCTTGGGGTGGAAGATCCTTGAGGACCCCTTGTCTTATTGAGATTTCTTGTTTAGAGATCTCACCCCACGTTTGGAGAATGCTTAGAGTTGCAGTTGAAGCCTCATGAGGAGAATTACCCGACTCATAATTTAGAGTTGGCTGCTATTGTATTTGCTTTCAAGATTTGGAGGCATTATCTGTTTGGAATGAAGTTTGCGGTGTTCAGCGATCACAAGAGCTTAAAGTATCTTTTTGATCAGAAAGAGCTGAACATGAGACAGAGAAGATGGATGGAGTATCTGAAGGACTACAACTTTGAGTTGAAGTACCATCCTGGCAAGGCCAACGTGGTAGCTGATGCTTTGAGTCGGAAATCCGTGAGCCTATCCAGTTTGACCATGGGAGATTATGACATCATTGAGCAGTTTCGAGATCTGACAGTGACTTCCTTGTTTGGGGGTGCACTTCTTGAAATGGAAACCGTGCAAGTGGAGAACGAGCTCATGGAAAAGATCAAGGAGGCGCAAGTGCAAAGAAAGTGCCTTGATTATGTGAAGAACCAGGACGGAGTGTCTTGGAATGAGGATGGGTTGTTGACCTTTCAGAAGAGGATTGTGGTTCCTCGAGGTCCGTTGACTGTTGAGGTGATGACAGAGGCTCATAAAGGCCAGTTTACTGTCCACCCTGGTGCTACCAAGATGTATCAGGACTTTAAGAGAAACTATTGGTGGCCGGGTATGAAGAAGGACATAGCTATTTTTGTGTCCAAGTGCTTAGTTTGCCAGAAAGTGAAGATAGAACATCAGAAGCCGTCTGGTAAACTGCAACCTCTTGAGATTCCGGAATGGAAATAAGATAACATTTCCATGGACTTCGTGGTGGGATTGCCGAAGACTCAGGCTGGTTATGACTCGATCTGGGTCATTGTGGACAGATTGACCAAGTATGCCCACTTTCTTCCGGTGAAGGTGAGCTTCACTACTGAGCAGTTGGCCAGACTTTATGTTCGCGAGATTATGAGACTTCACGGGGTGCCCAAGAGTATCATTAGTGATAGGGACCCGAAGTACACATCTCGGTTCTGGGAGGCGCTGCAGGAGGATTTTAGTATACAGTTGAGACTGAGTACAACCTATCACCCTCAGACTGATGGACAGACTGAGCGGACCATCCAGACATTGGAGGACATGTTGAGGGCTTGCACGTTGGAGTAGGGTTCAGCATGGGATAGGTACGTTTCGTTGGTTGAGTTTTCGTACAACAACAGTTTTCATGCTAGCTTGGGCATGGCACCCTACGTGTCGGACTCCTACCTGCTGGTCTGAGGTTGGAGATCGCGAGTTGTTTGGCTTGGACTTTGTCCAAGATACCACCCTGCAGATCCAGATGATCAGGGAAAAGCTAAAGCAAGCGCAGAATCGCCAGAAGAGCTATTATGATGATAAGCATCGTCCACTGGAGTTCAGTGAGGGTGAGCACGTGTTTGTGAGACTTTCACCTGTCACCGGTGTTGGACGGGCACTCAGAGTGAGGAAGCTGAGCCCGCAGTTTATTGGGCCATACCAGATTCTTGGTAGAGTAAGACATGTTGCCTACCGGCTTGCCTTGCCTCCGAACTTGGCCAACATCCACGACGTGTTTCACGTGTCTCAGCTTCAGAAGTATGTAGCGGATCCTTCGCACGTGGTGCAGCCGGATGATGTGGATGTTCGGGAGAACTTGAAAACTCCCGTCGGACCACTCAAAATTCTCGATCGTGGCAAGAAATAGCTGAGGAGCAAGATCATTCCGGTGGTCAAAGTGCAGTGGACAGGAAGAACTCCTGAAGAGTGTACCTGGGAGCGTGAGGATGAGCTCCTCCGGCAGTATCCCGACTTCAGAGACAGGTATATTCTGATTTTGAGGACAAAATCCTTTAAAAAGTGGGGTGAATGTAAGAACTCGCACCGTTAATTAAGGAAATTAATTAATTAATTACGTGAAATTAGGAAATAATTCTATAATTGACCCTAATAATTATCATGAGGCTTAAATAAATGTAGTAAGTGATTAAGAATGCTGAAAGTCGCTTTTCTGACGAAAAGTACAGATACCGGTTCTGCTAGTCGGTATAAATGCGTACCGAAAAAGTATCCTGGAAAATTATAATAAGTGCATGATAATTCCTAGAATAATATATAGGACTTGTAAAACGAGTTTTAAGTTAAAATAATGAGAACTGGTGCCAGAAACTGATACTGGCTATGAAAAACACGTACCGGAAAGGTGCTGCGAAAAATATAAGAAAAATATGATAATTCTTGTAAAATTGAGTAGGTTAAGAATCCTAAGTTTGGGATTAAAATGCTAAGCGTAGCAATTAATGTTAATATTGTGTGTTTTATGGTTAAGTCACTATATATACATTAGTTGGCCCAAAACTATAGGCTATACACACCTCCTACGTGACCTTGTGGCTGATCAGCCCTCTCCCTACTGTTCCATTGCCATCTTCTCCTTGTTCTTGGTAAACCTTAACCAAGTGACCACTTTTCTTTGTGGTTTCTTCTTCAAAACACCTTGTGGTTTTAGGGAGTAGCCTTATGAGTGAGTGAGACTCTTTTTCTGAGTAACCAGCTACTGTGAGGGAGTGTGGTTGGGCTGTGTTCCTTGTTGGTGAGGTAGGCGCCTTTACCTTGGCTTTGTGGAGCTTCAAGGAGATTTCTTTGTGAAGAAAGGAACCTCCTTGTGTGCCATTTTTGTTTCTTTGCAAGTCAGAACTGTGAGGACTTGGTGGGAAGCTCCAAGAGTGTTTATTTGCTGGGTTTAAGCTTGGGTAAGCTTCATCACCTTTGATCATGAGTCTAAAAGGTTAAAAATGGAACCTTGATGCATGTAATGAGCTAAAGTTGATAACCTAACGTTGGGTAATGCTTAACATACTTAGAAATGCATGTGTAAGCCTCTGTAATCGGTAAAAGTTGGACCTTTGGACTGGATTTTCGCGAAATACAGAATCTGGGTTCTGTCGCGAAATATCCGAATATTTGGTTGTGAATATCCGGATATTGATATCCGGATATGGGGTTCTGGATATCCGAATATTGATATCCGGATATGGCTAGTGAGATATCCGGATATTGATATCCGGATATTCTCCCGACATATATCTGGATATTCTGGGTTTTCGATGAATAGTGAGTTACTGTTCATACAGAACTGAGTTCTGGGTTTTTGGACCCTATGTTGATGAAGTTGAACTTCTGTTTTGATGAATGTAAGTCAAAACCTAAATGGTTTAGGGCTTGTGGCTTCGTGGGGAGCCTTAAGACGTAAAACGTAAAAGGAAAAATGTAGTCTTTATGTTTATGCTTATGAGCTATGTTTATTGATATGCTTGCTGGTCCTAAATCAGATTGTGATCTTGCTGTTTGTGGACTCTGAGGTATTGAGGACTCTTGGCTTGGATAGCTAGCTTGAAAGGTAAGCTTTCGTGTCCTCGGTTTAGCCATTGTCTGTTCCACCATACTCCATGGGGGGATGGTTTATATGCATGATGTGTTTTCATGTATTGTTTTGCTGTAATGCAATTGAACTTATAAGTGCAAATGCTATATGATATGTATGTGGTGTTCCGTCTAAACAGGATGCCATGGGGTATTCCTGTGGGCGGGTACAGCATGAGCTGGTACAACATGGGCTGGCATTTATGTGGGTAATAGACGTATTCCTGCATTTCTCTGATCATTAGAATTGTTACAACACACATGACATGAATATCTGTTGCATTGCACTTATTTTGGAACTGATAGTGAATTATTGCTTTTAGAACTTATATTGCACATGTAAGTGAGCTTGGGGTGGAAGATCCTTGAGGACCCCTTGTCGTACTGAGATTTCTTGTTTAGAGATCTCACCCCACGTTTAGGGAATGCTTATTTCAGGTTCAGGTTGAAAGTAAAATGGCCTTGAAGGCCGTAGCATGTGAGAGGGAAAAACAAAATTTTTCATATGCGGAATTACACATGCAATCAAGAATCATGCTTTATGGCATGTGATGTTACCTTTGTTTGTGAGTTCAAAACTCCAAGACGATCAGTGTTAGGTTTGAAGGGTTCAAACCCTCTAACGTTCATCCACACCACCCACGTCAAGATGCAAGAACGCTTTCTTGAAAGCCACCAATTGACCACCACAGAGAGGCTTGCTATGCGCTCAATAGGTGAAGAAGGAGGCTAGGTATATATGTTTAGAAGAGTGAAGTCTCCAACATGAAAACTTCACAAGAGTGGGAATGGTGTAAAGAAGAATTGGCTAGGTTCTTTCGAAAAGCCTTAAGGGGGAACTCACCAACTAGGCGCACAAGAGAAGGAGAAAATTAGTGTATCAAATCAGAATTTTTACTTTACTTATAATGAAAGTGGTGCACAAGTGAGTGAGACAAAGGTGGAGTTGTTGCAATTCAAAAATCCCAACAACCTCCCCTTTGAATCCTCATAAGACTAGGTCTTTATCTAGTCAAAATTCTGAACCAATGGTCATCATATGACCACCAATTCATGCGCCCCTATTTAGCCCAAAAAGGGTCCAGATACATTTGAGCTGTTGCATTCAAGTTTGAACCAACTAGCTCACTGATTCTCTTAACAACCAAATCTGATTGGAGCTTGTTAGTTTGACATGATGACAATTATCTCCCACCAAAATGGCGTCCCAAATCAGCCCTTGGAGATCTCCATAGATCTTCTCTTGATACAAGGGATTTGTTCCAACAAGATCTCATCTTATCCTTTTGTTATGAAACAACTTTTCATAGCCAATTCAAATTCGAATTCAAACATTTAAATTCAAATGTTCAAACATTTAAATTCTAAATTCAAATTCAAATTTCAAATTCAAATTCAAATTTCAAAATTCAAATTCAAAATTCAAATTTCAAAATTCAAATTTCAAATTCAAAATTCCAATTCAAAATTCAAATTTCAAAATTCAAATTTCAAATTCAAAATTTAAATATTTGATAATTAATTTAACTAATTAAATTAATTAGTAATGTCTTGGACCATCCAAGCCCATTAACAATACCATGCGCCCTCTCCCTCTTAGGTGGGCTTCCAAACTTCATATTAGGCTAACAACCATTATTAGATCCAATACCTTTAATGCTATATCATCATGTCATTAAGGTGTTAGTGTGTGACCTATTAGGTTCAACATAGCCACTAACATAAATGGGCTCGGGTCCAACAAGCCCACAACCCATTTAATGACAACACAGAGCACTAGCAATGCTTTGTTGCCCCAGTGCTAGTTAGATTAATGACTTGATAATCCTATTACACATATTTGGTTTCCGTATGTATTTCTTTTTGTCTCGGTTACCTTCCCATAAAACCTAGGGTAAGGAAGCGTATCAACCCTTGCGGTTTAGGGTAAGCTTTATTCGAAATAGAGAATCTTCAATTTACTGACTCTAAAGGCAGATCATCTCATGATCTCTTTTACTATGCATAGATTCCCGAGTCCCTATAAATGTCATCCCGATTTCTCCGGTTTACAGATAACCTAATCTCTCACAGAGATTTGATGAATTCCTTCAGCTTATCACCCTAGCCCTGTGCTCTTTCAGGACAAGCCCAAAAGTATACCTATGAGTCTCCATGTTTCAGGAAGACGAGGTATACAGTCAAAGCATGCCTTCTAGAACACAGTCTAGGTAATAACTTCTGGTCTAAGGAAAGGCATACCCAAATATAAAGAGACTACTCTAATGATACTCTCTGTGAGATTTCTTCATACAGTCTCTTTTGTGGGTCTGTTCAGTGCGAGCTATACCCTTATAGATCCATCCACGACTTTAGCTAAGACATCTCCATATCTGTAGCTCATGAGGTTTTTACCTTGCATATGAATACAAGTAGATAAGTCGTGCTAGTTTTACCCGAGATCACTGATCCCCATTCTCAGTGTCTCTAGACTAGAAACATAAAATTAGGAATAAATATCCAGTATCCTTGAATCCTCATGATCGTGATCTCATCACAGATACTCAAGAGATACATATTTTATTCCAAGGGGTTTATCCAGTTACTCATATAAAATATTAACAGTAATATTGAGACAAAATATGAAACAGGATAAATAGTGCTTTTATTTATTTGCGACAATACAAAGGTCCACATATGTCCTAATCTAATTAAAAGATTGTCTGTAGGACATCCATATACTAACAAGCTCCCACTTGGCCTAGAGCCAATCAGACCTAAGTCATATACCCAAAGCCTCATAATGACTATCATGTTTTCTCTGAGAAACAGCCTTTGTCAGAGAATCGGATAGGTTATCATCTGTGGGAATATAATTCATCTTTACATCCATCTTATCAATGATTTCTCTAATCAGGTGATATCTGCGGAGCACGTGCTTAGATCTTTGATGAGACCTAGGTTCTTTTGACTGCGCAATGGCTCCAGTGTTGTCGCAATGCAACTGTATGGGCTCATCCACGCTTAGAACCACCCTAAGTTTAGATATGAACTTCTTGATCCACACGGCCTCCTTAGCTGCTTCTGAAGCAGCTATATATTCAGCTTCTGTCGTTGAATCTGTTGTTGTCTCCTGCTTGGAACTCTTCCAAGATACTGCACCACCATTTAAGGTGAATACGAACCCTGACTGTGACTTGCAGTCATCTTTGTCACTCTGAAAGCTGGCATCAGTGAACCCTTTCATTGTTAGCTCATCAACCCCACCATAGACCAGAAACGCATCCTTAGTTCTTCTTAAGTATTTAAAGATGGTCTTGACTGCTGTCTAGTGACCCTCTCCAGGGTTCGACTGGTATCTGCTCGTAATGCTCAAAGCAAATGAGACATCTGGTCTCGTACATATCATGGCAAACATGATGGATCCAATAGCCGAAGCGTATGGAATTCCACTCATGCGATCCTTCTCAGGCTGTGACTTAGGACACATAGCCTTTGAAAGATGTACCCCATGACTGACGGGAAGAAAACCCATTTTCGACCCTTCCATGCTAAACCTCTTTAGCATCTTGTCAACATACATGGATTGAGATAAACCCAACAGCCTCTTGGATCTATCTCTATAGATCTTTATACCAAGTATAAAGGCCGCTTCTCCAAAATCCTTTATGGTGAAGCTTTTTGAAAGTCACTCTTTCGTTATTTGTAATGTAGGGATGTCATTTCCTATTAACAATATGTCATCTACATAAAGTACCAGGAAGACGACATTAATCCCACTAACCTTCTTGTAAACACAACGTTCATCCTCGTTCTTGATAAAACCGTTACTCTTAACGACTTCATCAAAACGAATATTCCAACTCCTTGATGCTTGCTTTAGCCCATATATCGACCTTTGAAGTTTGCATACCATATGCTCCTGATCTTTGATTTCAAAGACCTCAGGTTGTGTCATGTACACTTCCTCCTTCAAGAACCCATTCAAGAAGGCGGCCTTGACATTCATTTGCCAAATTTCATAGTCGTGATATGCCGCTATTGCAAGTATGATCCTAATAGATTTGATCTTGGCAACAGGCGAGAAAGTCTCATCATAGTCAACTCCTTGTCTTTGACGATATCCTTTCGCAACCAACCTAGCTTTGTAGGTCTGAACTTGCCATCTGCATCAGTCTTTCTTTTAAAGACCCATTTGTTACCGATAGGAACTATTCCTTGCGGTTTAGGAACCAAGGTCCATACCTTGTTTTGATACATCGAATCCATTTCAGATTCCATGGCTTCAAGCCATCTAGAAGAGTCAACATCCTTGACTGCCTCTTCGTAGTTACTTGGTTCATCATCCTCGACGGTTTGCTGATTCTCAATCACAAACCCATATCTCTCAGGTGGATGGATGACCCTCGTTAACCTACAGAGTTGTGTGTTTACTTCTCCATTGGAGAACGTCGCCTGCGGAGCAGACTCGGGTTCCTCAATCTGTTCATGTGGTTCTTGAACTTCTTCAAGATCAATCTTACTCCCACTGGCTCTTTGAGAGATCAAATCCTTCTCAAGGAACTCAGCATTCTTTGACACAAACACCTTGTGTTCATCCATGGAGTAAAAGTAATATCCCAAAAATAGACATTTAGTACTCTTAGCACTAAGCTTGTCTGATGCCAACGCTTTGACATAAGCCAGCGATCCTCATACCCTGAGGTAACTCAGGTTGGGCCTCTTACCATTCCATATCTCATGTGGTCTGAACAGATTTAGACGGTACCCTATTTAGAAGGTATGCCGCTGTGTCTAAGGCATATCCCCAAAATGATTTTGGAAGTTGAGTCTCACTCATCATAGACCTGACCATGTCTAACAAGGTCATGTTTCTCCTTTCGGAGACACCATTTTGGTGTGGTGTGTAAGGTGCAGTAAACTGCGAGAGAATTCCATTTTCTCTCAGATAATCCTGAAACTCATGGCTCAGATATTCACCACCACGATCTGATCGTAATGTCTTAATAATCTTGCCACGCTGTTTCTCTACTTCATTCCTAAACTCCTTGAACTTTTCAAAGGCTTCGGATTTATGTCTCATTAGGTACACGTACCCAAATCTTGATTTGTCATCAGTAAAGGTGATGAAATAGGAGTATCCTCCTCTAGCCTCTATAGACATTGGCCCACAAACATCAGTGTGAATGAGTTCTAATAACTCACTAGCCCTATGACTCTCAACCCCTTTGGGGTTGTGACAAGTCATTTTCCCAGCTAGACAAGATTCACATTGTCCATAGGATTCCAAATCCATAGAATCTAGGTATCCATTTGCATGCATCCTAGACAATCTTGTTTTGTTTATGTGCCCTAGTCTACAATGCCAAAGATAAGAATGATTATCTATCCTAGGTCGTTTCACGGCTATATTGAGCACTTCAGTTCCCATTTCCAGAACATACAATCCATTTATTAAAGAAGCAGTACCATAAACAATATCAATCGAAATGATAGAAAATGTACCATTCTTAATACTAAAAGTAAAACCATCTTGTTCTAAACAAGAAATAGAAATAATGTTTCTAGAAATGTTTGGAACATAAAGACAATTATTCAAATCCAATAAAAGGCCCGAGGCAAAATAAGGTCGGCATCTCCAACAGAATGAGCAGCAACCCTTGCTCTATTGCCAACGCGGAGGTCCACCTTGTTTCTCTCCAATCTCCTTGGGCTCCTAAGCACCTGCACCATATTGCAGATATGAGAACCACAACCGAAATCCAATACCCATGAGGTAGGATTAGCACAAGAATAATATATCTCAATCATGAAAGTACCTGAGGTAGAAGCATCACCATGCTTCTTATCCTTCACACTCTTCAGGTAGTCTGGACAATTCCTCTTCCAATGGCCTTTCTTGCCACAATGGAAGCACTCAACATTGCTTTTGTCCTTGGATGCACTCTTACCCTTCTTTTTGCCTTTCTTCTTCTTGGGTTTTCCTTTGGGTTTAAGGGAGTCTCCTTTCGCAGGCTCCTTGCCCTTACCCTTTGCCTTGCTAGGCCCACCAATCAGAAGAGCATGTGTCCTATCATTCTTGATGGACACTTCAGCAGTTGTTAACATGCTTAACAATTCAGGCAAGCTCACAAGCATCCCATGCATGTTGTAATTCATAATGAATTGACTGAAGGAAGGTGGAAGCGAGGTCAGGACTAAGTCATTACTTAGCTCGGCATCCATCACGAAGCCTAGATTTCCTAGCTTCTCAATGAGCCCGATCATCTTAAGAACATGACTGCTCACAGACATGTTCTCAGACATCCTGCATGAGAACAATTCTCTAGAGGCCTCATACCTCTCATGCCTGCCTTTAATGTCATATAACTCCTTGAGATGTAAGACAATAGAGGGAGCATCCATATGCTCATGCTGCTTTTGCAGTTCAGGCGACATAGATGGCAACATGATGCAGACAGTCAACACATTGTCATCCATGTGCTGTATGTGGGCCTCGAAATCAAATTCTGCGAATCCATCTTCCCATTCCCTAGGAGCTACAGGTAATGCAGCATCCAGGACATAAGCTATTTTTTCGGCCCTAAGAACAATTCTTAAGTTCCGATACCAGTCCATAAAGTTTGAACCTGTCAGTTTTTTCGTATCGAGTATTGAGCGCAGTGACAGTGGATTAGTCATACTAAAAACTGAAAAAGATGTAAAGATGATTTAATTAATATATTTAGACATGTTGTATAAACAAATCATTAAAGACTTTAAATAATTTGCCCCTCCCACTATTTTATCTAAGTCAATGACCCTTCCCATTTGACTTAGGGTTAATCTACTTTTAGATTTTACCTTAGTGAGATTAAGAGTGCGATTATCTATTTTAACCCCCGTCTGTGACCGCAAGATTAATTTAAATAATGGGTTGATCCTCATCAACAGTATCTCATACCCTCTCTTAACATTAGGTTGACAACTCCTTGTCACTTAGTGGTGCATCTCATGCAACCAACTTAGCATTATTACCCTAAGCACATAAGCCCGGCTGAGCCTGCAACTTATGTCTCAGTTAAGTATTAACCAGCACCCTAAGTGTCTAACACTTCTAATACTACTCTTACTCAACGAAACAGTGGGTCCCAACTGAGTTGTGGAGCACCACTATGTAAAGGAGGTTCGAGTAATATTGGTGGTGGGAGGTAATCATATGCTTAATAATTTATTCCTTTAAGGGTTCCTTTTATTTGGGGTTTATTAGGTCTCATCAAACGCATTTATATTATTATCATGCTAGTCGTTATCCTATGTCAAACATCTATCGGATTACACTAGTCGTAATTGGACATGCATAATAATACATACAAACGAGATTTGTCCAATTCATGCATACTAGTCGTTTAAAAAATAAAAGCATACATGCATATAAAACAGTTTTATTTGAGATGGTCATGGTGCTCGTGCATTTGTCCATCTTGCTTCTTAAGCATCGGCTCCTCGTTGTCTATACGCCACTAGCCTAATTCTCTAATTACATATAATTAAAGAAACTCCAAAACATCTTTGGAGGGACAAATAATAAAAATACAAAATACAAAATTCAAATTACAACTCTAATTAAAATAGAGCAAAATTACACATTAATTTAAAATTTGAAATTCGAATTTCGGGCACCATGACCATCCCCTTCCAAATTGCACCTGAAAATTTAAACAGCTTGCAAGCACATAATATCAAATATTATATAAATATTTCCTCACATATATTTTGATAATTTAACAATTAAAATATCAAAACAAGAATCAAAATTCAAAAAATTTCCAATTTTCTCCCAATGGTCGAATTTTGCATCTTTATGCATAATTCAAATCTTTGTCAAATATTTCTCAAAGATCACAAAAATTAAACCATTTATTTAACCATAACTCATATGGCCGAACCATACATCCTCATATGCAAAAAAAAATATTAAATAAAATCATGGAGAAAATAATGCATTTGAATATTCACATCATGGCAGAATCATATTCCCTTTTCAAAAAAATGTTTCTTTTGAAAACTTTCACAAAGAATCAAAACAAACAAAACCATGAGGTCATGTAGATATATGAACACCATAATCATATTAAACATGTTCATAAAAAAATCCACATGCAAAGAATTAATCTTTAACAAAAAGTCCTTTTGACCGTGAGAAAATTAATTTCATAAACAAAGTACCATCACCCGCCGATGGTAAAGCGACCGGGCTCTGATACCACTTGAAAGTAAAATGGCCTTGAAGGCCACAGCATGTGAGAGGGAAAAACAAAAAATTTTCATATGCGGAATTACACATGCAATCAAGAATCATGTTTTATGGCATGTCGTGTTACCTTTGTTTGTGAGTTCACAACTCCAAGACGATCAGTGTTAGTTTGAAGGGTTCAAACCCTCTAACGTTGATCCACACCAACCACGTCAAGATGCAAGAACGCTTTCTTGAAAGCCACTAATTGGCCACCACAGAGAGGCTTGCTATGCGCTCAATAGGTGAAGAAGGAGGCTAGGTATATGTGTTTAGAAGAGTGAAGTCTCCAACATGAAAACTTCACAAGAGTGGGAATGGATTAAAGAAGAATTGGCTAGGTTCTTTTGAAAAACCTTAAGGAGGAACTCACCAACTAGGTGCACAAGAGAAGGAGAGAATTAATGTATCAAATCAGAATTTTTACTTTACTTATAATGAAAGTGGCGCACAAGTGAGTGAGACAAAGGTGGAGTTGTTGCAATTCAAAAATCCCAACAACCTCCCCTTTGAATCCTCATAAGACTAGGTCTTTATCTAGTCAAAATTCTGAACCAATGGTCATCATATGACCACCAATTCATGCGCCCCTATTCAGCCCAAAAAGGGTCCAGATACATTTGAGCTGTTGCATTCAAGTTTGAACCAACTAGCTCACTGATTCTCTTAACAACCAAATCTGATTGGAGCTTGTTGGTTTGACAAGATGACAATCATCTCCCACCAAAATGGCGCCCCAAATCAGCCCTTGGAGATCTCCATAGATCTTCTCTTGATACAAGGGATTTATTCCAACAAGATCTCATCTTATCCTTTTGTTATGAAACAAATTTTCATAGCCAATTCAAATTCGAATTCAAACATTTAAATTCAAACGTTCAAACATTTAAATTCTAAATTCAAATTCAAATTTCAAATTTCAAAATTCAAATTTCAAATTTCAAATTTCAAATTCAAAATTCGAATTTCAAAATTCAAATTCAAATTTCAAATTTCAAATTTCTAAATTCAAATTTCAAATTCAAAATTCAAAATTTAAATATTTGATAATTAAATTAATTAGTAATGTCTTGGGGTAACAAAGCATTGATTGTGCTCTGTGTTGTCATAAATGGGTTGTGGGCTTGTTGGGCCCGAGCCCATTTATGTCAGTGGCTATGTTGAACCTAATGGGTTACACACTAACACCTTAATGTCATGATGATATAGCATTAAAGGTATTGGGCCTAATAATGGTTGTTAGCCCAAGATGAAGTTTGGAAGCCCACCTAAGAGGGAGAGGGCGCATGGTATTGTTAATGGGCTTGGATGGTCCAAGACATTACTAATTAATTTAATTAGTTAAATTAATTATCAAATATTTAAATTTTGAATTTTGAATTTGAAATTTGAATTTTGAAATTTTAATTTTGAAATTCGAATTTTGAATTTGAAATTTGAAATTTGAATTTTGAATTTTGAATTTGAATTTAGGATTGAAATGTTTGAACGTTTGAATTTAAATGTTTGAATTCGAATTTGAATTGGCTATGAAAAGTTGTTTCATAACAAAAGGATAAGATGAGATCTTGTTGGAACAAATCCCTTGTATCAAGAGAAGATCTATGGAGATCTCCAAGGGCTGATTTGGGGCGCCATTTTGGTGGGAGATGATTGTCATCTTGTCAAACCAACAAGCTCTAATCAGTTTTGTTTGTTGAGAGAATCAGTGAGCTAGTTGGTTCAAACTTGAATGCAACAACTCAAATGTATCTGGACCCTTTTTGGGCTGAATAGGGGTGCATGAATTGGTGGTGATATGATGAACATTGGTTCAGAATTTTGACTAGATAAAGATCTAGTCTTATGAGGATTCAAAGGGGAGGTTGTTGGGATTTTTGAATTGCAACAACTCCACCTTTGTCTCACTCACTTGTGCGTCACTTTCATTATAAGTAAAGTAAAAATTCTGATTTGATACACTAATTCTCTCCCTCTCTTGTGCTCCTAGTTGGTGAGTTCCTCCTTAAGGTTTTTCAAAAGAACCTAGCCAATTCTTCTATATACCATTCCCACTCTTGTGAAGTTTTCATGCTGGAGACTTCACTCTTCTAAACACATATACCTAGCCTCCTTCTTTACCTATTGAGCGCATAGCAAGCCTCTCTGTGGTGTTCAATTGGTGGCTTTCAAGAAAGCGTTCTTGCATCTTGACGTGGGTGGTGTGGATCAACGTTAGAGGGTTTGAATCCTTCAAATCTAACACTGATCGTCTTAGAGTTTTGAACTCACAAACAAAGGTAACATCACATGCCATAAAGCATGATTCTTGATTGCATGTGTAATTCTGCATATGAAAATTTTTATTTTTCCCTCTCACATGCTACGGCCTTGAAGGTCATTTTACCTTCAAGTGGTATCAGAGCCCGGTCATTTTACCATCGGCGGGTGATGGTACTTTGTTTGTGAAATTAATTTTCTCACGGTCAAAAGGTCTTTTTGTTAAAGATTAATTCTTTGCATGTGGATTTTTTTTATGAACATGTTTAATATGATTATGGTGTTCATATATCTACATGACCTCATGGTTTTGTTTGTTTTGATTCTTTGTGAAAGTTTTCAAAAGAAACATTTTTTTTGAAAAGGGAATATGATTCTGCCATGATGTGAATATTCAAATGCATTATTTTCTCCATGATTTATTTAATAAAATCTTTGTATATGATGATGTATGGTTCGACCATATGAGTTATGGTTGAATAAATGGTTTAATTTTTGTGATCTTTGAGAAAGATTTGAATTATGCATAAAGATGCAAAATTCGACCATTGGGAGAAAATTGGAAAAATTTTGAATTTTGATTCTTGTTTTAATATTTTAATTGTTAAATTATCAAAATATATGTGAGGAAATATTTATATAATATTTGATATTATGTGCTTGCAAGCTGTTTAAATTTTCAGGTGCAATTTGGAAGGGGATGGTCATGGTGCCTGAAATTCGAATTTCAAATTTTAAATAAATGTGTAATTTTCTCTATTTTAATTAGAATTGTAATTTGAATTTTGAATTTTTATTATTTGTCCCTCCAAAGATGTTTTGGAGTTTCTTTAATTATATGTAATTAGAGAATTAGGCTAGTGGCGTATAGACGACGAGGAGTCGATGCTTGAGAAGCAAGATGGACAAATGCACGAGCACCATGACCATATCAAATAAAACTGTTTTATATGCATGTATGCTTTTATGTTTGAACGACTAGTATGCATGAATTGGACAAATTGCGTTTGTATGTATTATTATGCATGTCCAATTACGACTAGTGTAATCCGACAGATGTTTGACATAGGATAACGACTAGCATGATAATAATATAAATGCGTTTGATGAGACCTAATAAACCCCAAATAAAAGGAACCCTTAAAGGAATAAATTATTAAGCATATGATTACCTCCCACCACCAATATTACTCGAACCTCCTCTACATAGTGGTGCTCCACAACTCAGTTGGGACCCACTGTTTCGTTGAGTAAGAGTAGTATTAGAAGTGTTAGACACTTAGGGTGCTGGTTAATACTTAACTGAGACATAAGTTGCAGGCTCAGCCGAGCTTATGTGCTTAGGGTAATAATGCTAGGTTGGTTGCATGAGATGCACCACTAAGTGACAAGGAGTTGTCAACCTAATGTTAAGAGAGGGTATGAGATACTGTTGATGAGGATCAACCCATTATTTAAATTAATCTTGCGGTCACAGAAGGGGGTTAAAATA
The DNA here is from genome assembly GCF_033153095.1 of Gastrolobium bilobum. Lineage (NCBI taxonomy): Eukaryota > Viridiplantae > Streptophyta > Magnoliopsida > Fabales > Fabaceae > Gastrolobium > Gastrolobium bilobum. The sequence goes on along the minus strand of NW_026897458.1, from coordinate 179,493 downwards.
GATAATCGCACTCTTAATCTCACTAAGGTAAAATCTAAAAGTAGATTAACCCTAAGTCAAATGGGAAGGGTCATTGACTTAGATAAAATAGTGGGAGGGGCAAATTATTTAAAGTCTTTAATAATTTGTTTATACAACATGTCTAAATATATTAATTAAATCATCTTTACATCTTTTTCAGTTTTTAGTATGAATAATCCACTGTCACTGCGCTTAATACTCGATACGAACAAACTGACCGGTTCAAACTTTATGGACTGGTATCGGAACTTAAGAATTGTTCTTAGGGCCGAAAAAATAGCTTATGTCCTGGATGCTGCATTAGTCGTAGCTCCTAGGGAAGGGGAAGATGGGTTCGCAGAATTTGATTTCGAGGCTCACAAACAGCACATGGATGACAATGTGTTGACTGTCTGCATCATGTTAGCATCCATGTCGCCTGAATTGCAAAAGCAACATGAGCATATGGATACTCCCTCTTTTGTCTTACATCTCAAGGAGTTGTATGACATTAAAGGCAGGCATGAGAGGTATGAGGCCTCTAGAGAATTGTTCTCATGCAGGATGTCTGAGAACATGTCTGTGAGCAGTCATGTTCTTAAGATGATCGGGCTCATTGAGAAGCTAGGAAATTTAGGCTTCGTGATGGATGCCGAGCTAAGTAATGACTTAGTCCTGACCTCGCTTCCACCTTCCTTCAGTCAATTCATTATGAATTACAACATGCATGGGATGCTTGTGAGCTTGCCTGAATTGTTAAGCATGTTAACAACTGCTGAAGTGTCTATCAAGAAGGATAGGACACATGCTCTTCTGATTGGTGGGCCTAGCAAGGCAAAGGGTAAGGGCAAGGAGCCTGCGAAAGGAGACTCCCTTAAACCCAAAGGAAAACCCAAGAAGAAGAAAGGAAAAAAGAAGGGTAAGAGTGCATCCAAGGACAAAAGCGATGCTGAGTGCTTCCATTGTGGCAAGAAAGGCCATTGGAAAAGGAATTGTCCAGACTACCTGAAAAGTGTGAAGGACAAGAAGCATGGTGATGCTCCTACCTTAGGTACTTTTATGATTGAAATAAATTATTCTTGTGCTAATCCTACCTCATGGGTATTGGATACCGGTTGTGGTTCTCATATCTGCAATATGTTGCAGGTGCTTAGGAGCCCAAGGAGATTGGAGAGAAACGAGGTGGACCTACGTTGGCAATGGAGCAAGGGTTGCTGCTCATTCTGTTGGAGATGCTGTCCTTATTTTGCCTACGGGCCTTTTATTGCATTTGAATAATTGTCTTTATGTTCCAAACATTTCTAGAAACATTATTTCTATTTCTTGTTTAGAACAAGATGGTTTTACTTTTAGTATTAAGAATGGTACATTTTCTATAATTACGAATGATATTGTTTATGGTACTGCTTCTTTAATAAATGGATTGTATGTTCTGGAAATGGGAACTGAAGTGCTCAATATAGCCGTGAAAAGAACTAGGATAGATAATCAATCTTATCGTTGGCATTGTAGACTAGGGCACATAAACGAAACAAGATTGTCTAGGATGTATGCAAATGGATACCAAGATTCCATGGATTTGGAATCCTATGGACAATGTGAATCTTATCTAGCTGGGAAAATGACTTGTCACAAGCCCAAAGGGGTTGAGAGTCATAGGGCTAGTGAGTTATTAGAACTCATTCACACTGATGTTTGTGGGCCAATGTCTATAGAGGCTAGAGGAGGATACTCCTATTTCATCACCTTTACTGATGACAAATCAAGATTTGGGTACGTGTACCTAATGAGATATAAATCCGAAGCCTTTGAAAAGTTCAAGGAGTTTAGGAATGAAGTAGAGAAATAGCGTGGCAAGATGATTAAGACATTACGATCAGATCGTGGTGGTGAATATCTGAGCCATGGGTTTCAGGATTATCTGAGAGAAAATGGAATTCTCTCGCAGTTTACTGCACCTTACACACCACACCAAAATGGTGTCTCCGAAAAGAGAAACAAGACCTTGTTAAACATGGTCAGGTCTATGATGAGTGAGACTCAACTTCCAAAATCGTTTTGGGGATGTGAACACCCAATTTTGTCCCAAATATTAAAAAATGACAAAAAAAAAATCTAAAATTTAAACTTTTATTTTCTTAAAATAAAAAAAATTTAAAATTTAAAAGAGAGTATATTTGTTTTTATAATTTTTAATTAGCTGATATTAAAAAGAAAACAAAAGTAACTAGATGCCAAATTCCGCACAGGACAACGTTTCATGCAAAGTCCAATAGATGAGGATAAAACAAAAACAAAAGAGAGCAACAAGGAACATCACATAAAGCATAGAAGGATAACAACGAGTCTTTTTTGTTGAGTAAGAGATCAGACCATAAAGACAAAATTACTTAATGAGAAGTAGCAAATAAGACCAAGCAAAATGAGAACAGAGAAAAGAGCCTCTGGGATCAACACCAAGATGGAGAGTCACAGTGGCATCTCTGCACAAAAAAGAGACCGTATTATGCATGCAATTGTTGCAGCACTCCAGCACATAGAGCAGGTACACCAGATTATAAAAGAAGAGAGGATAACCATCAGAAGGGGGGAGGCCACAAGCGAAGACGCCAAAGGAAAAAAGCATCTATCCCACTATTCCATCCTCATCCTCCATCAACCCCACCAACTCTTTCACTGTGGAAATAAAAAAAACAACGTGAATATATCTCCTAGTATCTCAAACACCATAAACCCACCGTCAACCAAACCATACTTTCGGTGAGTGTACCTGTTGAAGCACGCTGTCAACCTCGTCGTCCAGAGACCACCAGTTGCTACTTCGCTACCTCATCACAGCCACACCAGGGATTTTGTTGGATTTGTTTAGTCACCACCACCGTGACTGGTTTCTGTCCCATAAGCCATTGGTTTGCTCTTCTTTCATGTGCTGTTTCACTTTCATTTTGCTGAGAGTTTCTTCTTCTTGTATGTTTATTCATCAATTATTTATCATTATTGATTTTCTGCATCTCTTTAACTTTACTAAAAGTTGAAACTATTTCTCGATCGTTTGGCTTTAGTGTTACGGTTGTAGCTAAGCTCATTTTTCTATTTTTTCTTTTTTATTTTAAATATATAAAAGTAAACTAGAGCAGGTGAAGTCAGTATGTTTGCAGTATAGGATTTTGATTGCTTTTCTTTTCTCTAGAATAGGATATGTACTTTCATGGTATTAAAATATAAAATAAAAAAGAATCTAAAGAAAAACAAGTTAATCAAAACGATCAGAAATTTGAGAGACATGATATACATTTTAGGATTTGTCTTTTGATTAGACATAACACCTTTTTTATTTATTTTATTCTTTATTTTTAGGTTTTAGTGTTATGTAACCTATTATGTTTATTTTTATTTTTATTTTATTTCTGATGTTACGTTATGGTAGTAAAAAAGAAAATGGATTGTCCAAAAAAAAGGTAAATGGAAAGTAGATTTCAGAAAGTTGGATATTTTGTTTCCTTAAAAAAAAATAAAAAAGGGAATTGAATAACCTATAAAAGACGAAAATGGGAATAAATAAAATTTTAATGTTCGACCGTTTTGTCATCAGTTACTAACGTTTTCGTATGATCTGTTACGAACATAGTAAAGTTTATTTGAAATAAATTTGTAATTAATGACTTCAAACTCAAACCTTTTTATTATTATTATTATTAAAAAAAAATAAAAACGATTAGAATGTGAAAAGTTGGATTCTCCTTTTAAACAGAGAAATACTTTATTTAGTTTAGATTACTTAAGGAATAAATCTCAAAATTAATCTGATATTAGTTAAAAAAGAGGTAATTTAACCGTGACGGTTTGTTAACTCTACGTATTTCATTTCGGATCATTTTAATCATGACGGCTTGATGATCTGAAACAAATCAAATTTATCATATTTTCATATCAATTTAAAACATATAATAATGTTAAAATTACGCCTAAGGGTGATTTAGCCGTGACGGCTTGTTTAATCCTGCGTGATTGGTTATGGATCATTTTAATCGTGACGGCTTGATGATTCGTAACTCATTAAAATTGTCATATATTGTTTTTTTTTATAACCTTAAAATCATTTAAAGGGGGTAATTTAGCCATGACAGCTTGTCAACCCTGAGTGTGATCGAAATTATTTTAGATGTGACAGCTTGGTAATCCGAAATTTCTAAATTTAAAATAAAAAATAATCAACATGCAAACATGTTTTTTTTAAAGAACGACGTAGCTTTGAATTCCTCACTGCACCTGAGGATACGTCGGAGCGGAACTCTTTTCGTCAAGCTAAAAATAAAATTTTAATAAATTATTTCTCTTTTCTAATAATTATGTTATATTTTAAGGGATTAAAGCAAATATTTTTAAAAGCTATTAATAATTTGCACAATTAATTTAAGGTAACCGTTTTTAAACGGATGTGTCAGGGGTGCAGTGGGATTAAGTTTCCACCCTTCCTTGCACATAATTAGACTCCCGAACCTTTGATCTATAATTTTAAAGACCAGTTTGCAATAAAGGTTTTCCAATTTTTCCAAAGTAAATAAAATTGGTGGCGACTCCATTGTCTTTATTCTTTAAATTTCGGGTCGTTACAGATGGCGACTCCGCTGGGGATTTTAGAGAGTCAAGCCTATTTTAATTGATTGTGGGAATTCATAGTAGTTTTTATATATTTGCTTTACTTCCCTTTAGTTTGTTATTTTGCTTCATTTTGTCTTTCTCTTTTTATTTTGCAACTTTTTTTATTCTTGTTTCTTATATCTTATCTATATGTGAAAGATGTGATGATTGGTTTCAACCTTAGGATATAGGACTTTTGATATAATTGTATGGTGGCTCGCAAATTGCTTTGCAGATTGGGTAGTTTTTGTGAATGTTTGTACGTTCCCTTCTCACACAACACTTCACATTCATCACACACGTATGAGTGGGGCCCTATACCCGGGTCTGAGTGCAGCTTAAGATAGGAGAGAGGTTGTGTAGTGGTAGCCATTTTGGATGTACGTCCTGTTTGGTTATCGCGAAAACCTCGGCTAGAGTGTGACTCTTTCGTAATTAAAGTCATTTTGGATATACGTCCTATTTGACTATTTTTTCCGAAATGAGATCTTAACTCTAGTGACCAAAATACTTAGAGTCATTCAACCACCGAATGAAAGTATTCACTGTATGGAATGACCGATTGACCATCCAATATTAACCAATTCAGGACACAAAAGGGGCAATTTTCCTTCTACTTCTTTATTTTCATCCTTGCATATAGCATGTTGATGTATATATTAACATTTTTTAAAATCAACATTATCGAAACATTTATCTTCCAGTTACCCATGCATTTCGTAAAGCAAAACATGTTAGGCATTGCATTACCTTCATGTTAACAAAATTCCCAAAAAAAAAATTGCATTTTGCATTTTGCATCATCATATTCACTATTTGTTTTTATTTCATCTCTACACAAAAAAAAAGTGAACAAAATGAATGATAATAATATTTTTGGCAAACTTTTTGATCACGGAAAGACTATACCAATCAAACCTAAGTTCACAACATCAAATCTAGGATTAGAATGGAAGCAAACAATCAAGAGGGGAGAGACATGTTCAAAGAAGTAGAAGAAATAAGAGAGAGATTGAATAAGATGAAAGAAACATTGAAAGGCATAAAAGAATTCCTCAATTTGCTAATGATCCAACCTATTAGGGGAGGGAATGCTCACACCGAGGCACATACTCACCAATCGACAAGGTTCAACTCGGGGATTAATCCTGCCTTAGTTCAAAAAGACAAGAAGAAGGAAGTCTGGATAGAGAAAATTGAGGAAAGGATTAAAGCCATCCAAGGGGCATGTTCTTATGGATCTCTTGGGGTAGAAGAGTTATGCTTCCCAATGGATGTTGTTATTCCTAAAGACTTTGTTGTCCCAAATTTTGCCAAATACAACGGGAATACCAATCCGCTTCTTCATTTGAAAACCTATTGCACCAAAATGGCAATATGGTCCAAGGACGAGAGGTTTCTTGTTGGCTTCTTCCATGAGAGTTTGACTGGTCCAGCCCTAAAATGGTATATTCAGCTAGATCATTCTAAGATATCTTGCTGGAAAGATTTGGCAGACATGTTCATGAATCAATATCGATTCAACTTGGATATTGCTCTGACTCGAGAACAATTAGGAACCCTGCAAATTGAGAATGACAAAACTTTCAAGCAATATGCCCAAAGATGGAGGACTCTCGCAGCACAAGTCCGACCGCCATTGATATTATCAGAAATGTGTTCTTACCTCATAGGCACTTTGGGGCCTCTCCATGTTGAGTCAATGGCTGGTGTTGTATACCAAGACTTTGCTGACCTTATAGCTGCCGGAGAAAGGATTGAAGTTTTGGCTAAGGCTAGAAAAGTATCCATAGAGAGTACAATTGATCCAACGAATGAGAGCTTGGAATGATCATGTGGAAGTTCGATCCAATATCTGATGTGATTGCTTCGAAGCTATTGTTTAGTTGTACTATTTTGAACTTATGTTTATTTTCTTGAGACATTATCTGAAATGAGTATTTGCATTTTCTTTCATCTTCTTTCTTATTTTTGTTTCTATTCTTAACCTTTGCTTCAAATCCAAATGATCATTCATGTTTCTCATGCCTTTTACCTTATTGTCTTCATTTTAAATTTCTTCTAAAAAAAAAACTCAAACCTTTCAAAAACTTTGCCACAAAACAAAAAAAAAATTGATTCTAGTGTGATCCCTTGATGAAATCAACCTTGAATTTGATAAGCTAATAGATGCAATCAAACGAGCACAAGAAGATGATTGCGCTACTAAATCATCACAACTTAACTCCAAACAATTGTCAGATGAACGATGCATTTGAAGTAGCATGCAAAGGTATCAGAAAAGCATCTCAGGAATTGGTAGCAAATGCTCCCGCACATCTTATAAGCAGTATCTCTCTCTGTGGTCAACATTATAGACATTTGTCTAGACCAATCAATATTAATGGTAACAAGAGATTTCAAAAAAAAATGAGAAGAAAAGAAAAAGAAAAAAAGAAGCTCGTTAGATCAAAATTTCAAATGAATAGTCTAAGAAAAAATTAGGGCAAGAGAAAAAAGAAAAAAACTTGTTAGGCTGCAAACCAAAAAATGAAGCCTAAGCAAAATTTGAGCAAAATAGACATGTGTGTTCTCAAAAAAAAAAAAAAAAAATTGGCTTGGAATTCCTCGAAGAAGATCTCGGGGCAAAATATGAATGTGGCAACAGATACATTGGTTGAGTCGTCAAGTGGTAACACAGAATTAATTTGGTTAAAATTCAAGAACTAATACTGGGGCAAATTTTTCTCTTTCTCTCGTAATATTTCTTTTACTATTCCCTTTCCTCTTCCATAATTCCTATCATGTTCTTTCTCCTACCTTGTAATTTCAACTTTCATGTCAAATACATTCGATTTCTTTGTATTTGGTCATCCATGAAAAAAAATTTCCTTTTCCACCCACTCATAAAGTTTTGTCTCAAGCAAATAAATTTATGTTCAAGAATACCACTTAACATTTCTTTATGGTAGTAATCCTTCAGTTTTTGGGTTGAATCAAAAGGAATTAGGGCAGCAAAAAAAAAAATAGTCCACCTTGGAAAAAAATTTGTCCACCTTGGGTATGTACTGGACAATTCACGTTCAAGTTTCAACTTATGGATGATGAGATAAAGCTTGTAGCCACCTTAGTCACTAAAACTGGGGCAAATTTTGGATTTGCATTGGTCACTCGAGGACATCCTAGTAAAAAAAAAAGAGAGAAAGAAGAAAGAAAAAGTAGAAAAAGAAAGCAAAATTGGAGATGGAGAAAAAAGGAGAAATGAGTGATGTAAAAGAAAACGAGATAAGTTGGGTCCAATGATTATGGTGTGAACAAAGATTTGATTGGTCGGAGATTTTCCAGGTGGCCATTTCGTGTGGATCTTTTCTTAAACAAAAAGAGAATTGAGTTTAATAACTCCAGTGTTAATAAAAGAAATTTACTTGAAAAAAAAACATTTTTCATCATTCTTAGGCATTGTCCTTATCATTCTCAAGCATTGTAGAATATTGCATGTTAATCATCTTATTTTAATTTTTTAAGCTCATATGCCATGCAATCATTTCAATTTAATTCCTAGTTCATAGCCATTTACATCCATGTCATTTACTTCTAGCTCAGAGGCTAGTTGCAATTTAGATTTCTGACGTAAGTGCCATACAATTTACTTTTCTTATTTTGTTTGTTAACCCATATCCAGTTGGTTATAAACATTTACTTTTCTGTCTGTTTGTCAACCCATATCCAGTTGGTTGCATAAGTCTATTTATTTTTCTTATGTCAATCCATATCCAGTTGGTTACATAAGTCTCTTTATTTTCCTCTTGTCAACCCATATCAAGTTGGTTACAAAACTTTTTTTTTTCAGTTGTGAACTCATATCCAGTTGGTTACAATTCTTTATCTTCTTCTTGTAAACCCATATCCAATTGGTTGCAGAAGTCTCTTTATTTTCTTCTTGTCAACCCATGTCCAGTTGGTTGCAGAAGTCTCTTTATTTTATCTTTGTTAACCCATATCCAGTTGGTTGCAAACATTTAATTTTTTGTCCGTTTGTGAACTCATATCCAGATGGTTACAGACCTTTACTTTTCTTTCCTTTTGTCAACCCTTATCCAGTTGGTTGTAAAAGTCTCTCTATTTACCTTTTGTCAATCCATATCCAGTTGATTGCAGAAGTTCTTTTTATTTTCTTGTTGTCAACCTATATCCAGTTGGTTGCAGATTTTATTCTCTGTCCGTTTGTGAACCCAAATCCAATTGGTTACAAACATTTTCTTTTCCATTTGAGATCCTATATCCAGTTGGTTTCAAATATTTCTTTTCCACTCAATTTGTCAACCCATATCAAGTTGGTTACAAACTTTTCTTTTCTAGTTTTGAGTCCTTATCCAGTTGGTTCCACATTTCCTTTTCCATACTGGGATGAATTCAAGCATTTAATCTTCCGGCTTCATGTCTTTTATTTTATTTTCGAGTTCAGAGGCTCACTGTATTTAGTTTTTAGATTGCACCTCACCCGTATATGTTTCCTGTTGTTCTTGGACAAAATTAGGATTCATGTCTTTATTGTTTCTTACAACAATAATATGCCAACTGTTATTTGCCATATTATTTAGTAAGAAACAAATAAAGAGGGGCAACTGTGAACACCCAATTTTGTCCCAAATATTAAAAAATGACAAAAAAAAATCTAAACTTTAAACTTTTATTTTCTTAAAATAAAAAAAAATTAAAATTTAAAAGAGAGTATATTTGTTTTTATAATTTTTAATTAGCTGATATTAAAAAGAAAACAAAAGTAACTAGATGCCAAATTCCGCACAGGACAACGTTCATGCAAAGTCCAATACATGAGGGTAAAACAAAAACAAAAGAGAGCAACAAGGAACATCACATAAAGCACAGAAGGATAACGACGAGTCTTTTTTGTTGAGTAAGAGATCAGACCATAAAGAAAAAATTCCTTAATGAGAAGTAGCAAATAAGACCAAGCAAAATGAGAACAGAGAAAAGAGCCTCTGGGATCAACACAAAGATGGAGAGTCACAGTGGCATCATCTCTGCACAAAAAAGAGACCGTATTATGCATGCAATTGTTGCAGCACTCCAGCACATAGAGCAGGTACACCGGATTATAAAAGAAGTGAGGATAACCAACAGAAGGGGGGAGGCCACAAGCGAAGACGCCAAAGGAAAAAAGCTTCTATCCCACTATTCCATCCTCATCCTCCATCAACCCCACCAACTCTTTCACTGTGTAAATAAAAAAAACAACGTGAATATATCTCCTAGTATCTCAAACACCATAAACCCACCGTCTACCAAACCATACTTTCGGTGACTGTACCTGTTGAAGCACGCTGTCAACCTCGTCGACCAGAGACCACCAGTTGCTACTTCGCTACCTCATCACAGCCACATCAGGGATTTTGTTGGATTTGTTTAGTCACCACCACCGTGACTGGTTTCTGTCCCATAAGCCATTGGTTTGCTCTTCTTTCATGTGCTGTTTCACTTTCATTTTGCTGAGAGTTTCTTCTTCTTGTATGTTTATTCATCAATTATTTATCATTATTGATTTTCTGCATCTCTTTAACTTTACTAAAAGTTGAAACTATTTCTCGATCGTTTGGCTTTAGTGTTACGGTTGTAGCTAAGCTCATTTTTCTATTTTTTCTTTTTTATTTTAAATATATAAAAGTAAACTAGAGCAGGTGAAGTCAGTATGTTTGCAGTATAGGATTTCGATTGCTTTTCTTTTCTCTAGAATAGGATATGTACTTTCATGGTATTAAAATATAAAATAAAAAAGAATCTAAAGAAAAATAAGTTAATCAAAACGATCAGAAATTTGAGAGACATGATATACATTTTAGGATTTGTCTTTTGATTAGACATAACACCTTTTTTATTTATTTTATTCTTTATTTTTAGGTTTTAGTGTTATGTAACCTATTATGTTTATTTTTATTTTTATTTTATTTCTGATGTTACGTTATGGTAGTAAAAAAGAAAATGGATTGTCCAAAAAAAAGGTAAATGGAAAGTAGATTTCAGAAAGTTGGATATTTTGTTTCCTTTAAAAAAAATAAAAAAGGGAATTGAATAACCTATAAAAGACGAAAATGGGAATAAATAAAATTTTAATGTTCGACCGTTTTGTCATCAGTTACTAACGTTTTCGTATGATCTGTTACGAACATAGTAAAGTTTATTTGAAATAAATTTGTAATTAATGACTTCAAACTCAAACCTTTTTATTATTATTATTATTATAAAAAAAAAAGATAAGAATGTGAAAAGTTGGATTCTCCTTTTAAACAGAGAAATACTTTATTTAGTTTAGATTACTTAAGGAATAAATCTCAAAATTAATCTGATATTAGTTAAAAAAGAGGTAATTTAACCGTGACGGTTTGTTAACTCTACGTATTTCATTTCGGATCATTTTAACCGTGACGGCTTGATGATTTGAAACAAATCAAATTTATCATATTTTCATATCAATTTAAAACATATAATAATGTTAAAATTACGCCTAAGGGTGATTTAGCCGTGACGGCTTGTTTAATCCTGCGTGTTTGGTTATGGATCATTTTAATCGTGACGGCTTGATGATTCGTAACTCATTAAAATTGTCATATATTGTTTTTTTTTATAACCTTAAAATCATTTAAAGGGGGTAATTTAGCCGTGACGGCTTGTCAACCCTGAGTGTGATCGAAATTATTTTATCTGTGACAGCTTGGTAATTCGAAATTTCTAAATTTAAAATAAAAAATAATCAACGTGCAAACATGTTTTTTAAAGAACGACGTAGCTTTGAATTCCTCACTGCACCTGAGGATACGTCGGAGCGGAACTCTTTCTGTCAAGCTAAAATAAGGTTTAATAAATTATTTCTCTTCTTAATCATATTTATATTTTAGGGGGAAAAGCAAATATTTTTAAAAGCTATTAATAATTTGCACAATTAATTTAAGGTAACCGTTCTTAAACGGATGTGTCAGGGGTGCAGTGGGATTAAGTTTCCACCCTTTCTTGCACATAATTAGACTCCCGAACCTTTGATCTATAATTTTAAAGATCAGTTTGCAATAAAGGTTTTCCAATTTTTCCAAAGTAAATAAAATTGGTGGCGACTCCATTGTCTTTATTCTTTAAATTTCGGGTCGTTACAGGGGATATGCCTTAGACACAGCGACATACCTTCTAAATAGGGTACCGTCTAAATCTGTTCAGACCACACCATATGAGATATGGAATGGTAAGAGACCCAACCTGAGTTACCTCAGGGTATGGGGATCGCCAGCTTATGTCAAAGCGTTGGCATCAGACAAGCTTAGTGCTAAGAGTACTAAATGTCTATTTGTGGGGTATCCCAAAGGTACTAAGGGATACTACTTTTGCTCCATGGATGAACACAAGGTGTTTGTGTCAAAGAATGCTGAGTTCCTTGAGAAGAATTTGATCTCTCAAGGAGCCAGTGGGAGTAAGATTGATCTTGAAGAAGTTCAAGAATCACATGAACAGATTGAGGAACCTAAGTCTGCTCCGCAGGCGACGTTCTCCAATGGAGAAGTAAACACACAACTCCGTAGGTCAACGAGGGTCATCCATCCACCTGAGAGGTATGGGTTTGTGATTGAGAATCAGCAAACCGTCGAGGATGATGAACCAAGTAACTACGAAGAGGCAGTCAAGGATATTGACTCTTCTAGATGGCTTGAAGCCATGGAATCTGAAATGGATTCGATGTATCAAAACAAGGTATGGACCTTGGTTCCTAAAACGCAAGGAATAGTTCCTATCGGTAACAAATGGGTCTTTAAAAGAAAGACTGATGCAGATGGCAACGTTCAGACCTACAAAGCTAGGTTGGTTGCGAAAGGGTATCGTCAAAGATAAGGAGTTGACTATGATGAGACTTTCTCGCCTGTTGCCATGATCAAATCTATTAGGATCATGCTTGCAATAGCGACATATCACGACTATGAAATTTGGCAAATGGATGTCAAGTCCGCCTTCTTGAATGAGTTCTTGAAGGAGGAAGTGTACATGACACAACCTGAGGGCTTTGAAATCAAATATCAGGAGCATATGGTATGTAAACTTCAAAGGTCGATATATGGGCTAAAGCAAGCATCAAGGAGTTGGAATATTCGTTTTGATGAAGTCGTTAAGAGTAACGGTTTAACAAGAACGAGGATGAACCTTGCGTTTACAAGAAGGTTAGTGGGAGTAATGTCGTCTTCCTTGTACTTTATGTAGATGACATATTGTTAATAGGAAATGACATCTCCACTTTACAAATAACGAAAGAGTGGCTTTCAAAAAGCTTCACCAAGAAGGATTTGGGAGAACCGGCCTTTATACTTGGTATAAAGATCTATAGAGATAGATCCAAGAGGCTGCTGGGTTTATCTCAATCCACGTATATTGACAAGATTCTAAAGAGGTTTAGCATGGAAGGGTCGAAAAGGGGTTTTCTTCCCGTCAGTCATGGGGTACATCTTTCAAAGGCTATGTGTCCTAAGTCACAGCCTGAGAAGGATCGCATGAGTGAAATTCCATACGCTTCGACTATTGGATCCATCATGTATGCCATGATATGTACGAGACCAGATGTCTCATATGCTTTGAGCATTACGAGCAGATACTAGTCGGACCCTGGAGAGGGTCACTGGACAGCAGTTAAGACCATCCTTAAATACTTAAGAAGAACTAAGAATGTGTTTATGGTCTATGGTGGGGTTGATGAGCTAACAGTGAAAGGGTTCACTGATGCCAGCTTTCAGAGTGACAAAGATGACTGCAAGTCACAGTCAGGGTTCGTATTCACCTTGAATGGTGGGGCAGTATCGTGGAAGAGTTCCAAGCAGGAGACAACAGCAGATTCAACGACAGAAGCTGAATATATAGCTGCTTCAGAAACAGCTAAGGAGGCCGTGTGGATCAAGAAGTTCACTTCTGAACTTAGGGTGGTTCCAAGCGTGAATGACCCCATACAGTTGCTTTACGACAACACTGAAGCCATTGCGCAGTCAAAGGAACCTAGGTCTCATCAAAGATCTAAGCACGTGCTCCGCAGTTATCACCTGATTAGAGAAATCATTGATAGGATGGATGTAAAGATGGATTATATTCCCACAGATGATAACCTAGCCGATTCTCTGACAAAGGTTGTTTCTCAGAGAAAACATGATAGTCATTATGAGGCTTTGGGTATACGACTTAGGTCTGATTGGCTCTAGGCCAAGTGGGAGCTTGTTAGTAAATGGATGTCCTAGAGACAATATTTTAATTAGATTAGGACATATGTGGACCTTTGTATTGTCGCAAATAAATAAAAGTATTATTTATCCTGTTTCATATTTTGTCTCAATATTACTATTAATATTTTATATGAGTAACTCGATAAACCCCTTGGAATAAAATATGTATCTCTTGAGTATCTGTGATGAGATCACGATCATGAGGATTCAAGGATACTGGATATTTATTCCTAATTTTATGTTCCTAGTCTAGAGACGCTGAGAATGGGGATCAGTGATCTCAGGTAAGACTAGCATGACTTATCTACTTGTATTCGGATGCAAGGTAAAGACCCCTCATGAGCTACAGATATGGAGATGTCTTAGCTAAAGTCGTGGGTGGATCTATAAGGGTATAGCTCGCACTGAACAGACCCACAAAAGAGACTTTATGAGGAAATCTCACAGAGAGTATCATTAGAGTAGTCTCTTTATATTTGGGTATGTCTTTCCTTAGACCAGAAGTTATTACCTAGACTGTGTTTTAGAAGGCATGCTTTGACTGTATACCTCGTCTGCCTGAAACATGGAGACTCATAGGTATACTGTTGGGCTTGTCCTGAAAGAGCACAGGGCTAGGTGATAAGCTGAAGGAATTCGTCAAATCTCTGTGAGAGATTAGGTTATCTGTAAACCGGAGAAATCGGAATGACATTTACAGGGACTCGGGAATCTATGCATAGTAAAAGAGATCATGAGATGATCTGCCTTTATAGTCAGTAAATTGAAGATTCCCTATTTCGAATAAAGCTTATCCTAAACCGCAAGGGTTGATACGCTTCCTTACCCTAGGTTTTATGGGAAGGTAACCGAGATGAAAAGAAATACATACGGCAACCAAATATGTGTAATAGGATGATCAAGTCATTAATCTAACTAGCTCTAGGGTAACAAAGCATTTATTGTGCTCTGTGTTGTCATTAAATGGGTCGTGGGCTTGTTGGGCTCGAGCCCATTTATGTCAGTGGCTATGTTGGACCTAATGGGTTACACACTAACACCTTAATGTCATGATGATATAGCATTAAAGGTATTGGGCCTAATAATGGTTGTTAGCCCAAGATGAAGTTTGGAAGTCCACCTAAGAGGGAGAGGGCGGATGGTATTGTTAATGGGCTTGGATGGTCCAAGACATTACTAATTAATTTAATTAGTTAAATTAATTATCAAATATTTAAATTTTGAATTTGAAATTTGAATTTTGAATTTGAAATTTGAATTTTGAATTTGAATTTTGAATTTGAAATTTGAATTTGAATTTAGAATTTAAATGTTTGAACGTTTGAATTTAAATGTTTGAACTCGAATTTGAATTGGCTATGAAAAATTGTTTCATAACAAAAGGATAAGATGAGATCTTGTTAGAACAAATCCCTTGTATCAAGAGAAGATCTATGGAGATCTTTAAGGGCGCCATTTTGGTGGGAGATGATTGTCATCTTGTCAAACCAACAAGCTCCAATTAGATTTGGTTGTTGAGAGAATCAATGAGCTAGTTGGTTCAAACTTGAATGCAACAGCTCAAATGTATCTGGACCCTTTTTGTGCTGAATAGGGGCGCATGAATTGGTGGTCATATGATGACCATTGGTTCAGAATTTTGACTAGATAAAGACCTAGTCTTATGAGGATTCAAAGGGGAGGTTGTTGGGATTTTTGAATTGCAACAACTCCACCTTTGTCTCACTCACTTGGGCGCCACTTTCATTATAAGTAAAGTAAAAATTCTGATTTGATACACTAATTCTCTCCCTCTCTTGTGCGCCTAGTTGGTGAGTTCCTCCTTAAGGTTTTTCAAAAGAACCTAGCCAATTCTTCTATATACCATTCCCACTCTTGTGAAGTTTTCATGCTCGAGACTTCACTCTTCTAAACACATATACCTAGCCTCCTTCTTCACCTATTGAGCGCATAGCAAGCCTCTCTGTGGTGTTCAATTGGTGGCTTTCAAGAAAGCGTTCTTGCATCTTGACGTGGGTGGTGTGGATCAACGTTAGAGGGTTTGAACCCTTCAAACCTAACACTGATCGTCTTAGAGTTTTGAACTCACAAACAAAGGTAACATCACATGCCATAAAGCATGATTCTTGATTGCATGTGTAATTCCGCATATGAAAAATTTTGTTTTTCCCTCTCACATGCTACGGCCTTCAAGGCCATTTTACCTTTAATCTCATCCTCTCTTTGTGTCGAGTTCTTGGTAACACATTTTGTTCTTATGGGAGTGTCTAGGGTTCTTCGTATTATGTTCCTGTTCCACCTCAATCTATGCTCTTTCATCTTTTTAGCCACTAGTACAACTCCTATTTTTTGTCGAATATCTTTATTTCTTATCTAATTCATCTTTGTATGACCACACATCTACTTTAACATCCTTATTTATGCTATTCCCATTTTACGTTCATGTTGCCAATGTGCTAGCCAACATTCAGCTCCATATAACATTGTAGGGCTTACTGTTGTTCTATAGAAGTTTTCTTTTAGTCTAAGGGGAATCTTGCGGTTACATAAAAAATCTGATGCACTTATGCCATTTCATCCACCCTGCTCTAATTCCATGATTTACATCCTTATCAATCTCTCCACACTTTTGGAAAATTGATCTCAAATATCTAAGAGCATCTTTCTTGAGTACCATTTGTCCAAGCAGATACACGGAGTCTTGATCTTCATCTCTTGCCGGAGCAAACTCACACTTCATATACTCAGTCTTGCTTTGGCTCGGGGTAAAACTTTAAGACTCCAACGTGCTTCACCGCAATTCTAATTTTCCGTTAACACCAGCCTTGGTCTTATCAATAAGCACAATTTCATATACAAAAGGAAAAATTTCATAAACCCCCTTAGGGTTTGCTTCTAAATCATTTATCCCTCTAAAGTAATTTTTTTTATAATCTAGACTCTTGTACTTTGATTCATAATCAATTGCCCCTACACCACTTGTTTTCTATCCAAATTTAACTAACGGTGTTAAAGTTTAAAAAAAAATCAAAAATAGTTAAAATTTAAAAAAAGTTAAAATCTATGACATCATTTGGAGGTGATGGAAGACCTTCATCATCATCATTATCAATAAAAAATGAATTCACTAAATCTACATTACCTTCGTCAATTGCTTTAAGCTGCAAGAATTCACAAAAGTCAAAAAAAAGTTTTCACATAACACAGAAATCTCAGTTAACTTAGATATCTCTTTTTTCCCCCTGACATATTTATCCATGATATTGAAATGTTCAATCAACAACCCATGTAATGCAACCTCTGTATTTCATCTATTCTAGTTCCAGAACACACTAGAAAAAAAAATAGAGGAGAAGAGAGACAGTTACATACGCTAGTCTAATGGAGAAGAAGCAAGATAAAGGAAAAAACATGAAAGCTGAGAAATAAAATGAATACTTACTAAAATAGAAACAAAACATTGTATCAGTGTTAGGGAAGAACAATGTATCGAAAAAAAGCAATGTATTAGCGTTGGCGAAAAACCTGTAAAAGATTGGGGGCGCAAGAAGTTTGAAAGCACAACAAGATTGAGGTGTGTTGGCTCCTGGCCTCTAGCATACCAAAAAGAAGAGGAGAGGGGCTGGATTGTGAACCTTAGATTGAGAAGAAAATTGGAAGAAAAAACACCAATGTATTTAAAAGAAAAAAGGCATAATAAGCATTAGCACTGTTAGTTAATTTTGGATGAAAAATAAGTCGATAAGGGTAATTGATTATGAATCAAAGCACACTGGGATGGATAATTAAAAAAAATACTTCAGTGGGGTAAATGATTTAGAAGCAAACCCCAAGGGTTTATGAAATTTTCCCTAAACAAAAAGCATACACCATGACACTTCCTCTTAGATATCTTTTGCTAGTTCATCCATAACAAGAGCAAAGACATAAGGACTCACAGTAGAACTTTGGTGTACATCTACCATGATAGGAAAATAACTTGATATTTAATTATAAGCTTTCACACATGTAGTAACATCTTTATACATATTCTTGATTGCCTCCACTGATAAGTGTCAAACACATCATGTTTTTAGACGCAAAAGTATGATAAATGTCATTGTAAATGGTTGGAAACGTAACACGTTTTGTCAAATGTAAAAGAATCTTAAGTTTTTATGATTTGATATGCTACTGACTTAAAAATATATGGATTTCAGGTTTAAATTTCTATTATGGAGCATTGGAGCAATGGTTAAGTTAGAAAGACTTAAAACGATAAATGAAGAGCAACCATTTAGTGAAAATTTTCTTAAAGCTATCTTTTGGCTAATTTTTCGTATCGAATATGATGGATTTAGATTTTGTGTTCTTCATAGAAGTTATAAATATTTCTCTTATCTTTCCAACGAGACCAAAATCACATCAATTGGACAAGTATAACTCAAGTTATGGCAAAAATATGAAAATATAATTTTGTTGTCAGAAGTAGCTTGTTGTCTTGCTCGCTGGAGCGAGCAAGGCTAGCGAGGACGTCGTTTTTTGACCCAATTGGAGGACCATGAGTATTTTCATTAAAAAGACATGTCAAGGGTTATTTTGAGGCATTCTATCTGCAAAATACCAAGCGATTGGGGAATTTAGTTAATCAAGAAAAAATCATGAATAATGTGTGCATGAATATTGATTACATGGGTAAAATTGTTAGGAAAATGTTGGGGATATCGAATTCCTAATTACGCTTATCTTTAATTGATTTTAATCGTTCTTGCATTCTTAGTTATTGTTATTTGTTCTTAATCTTGAAAATTAAAATATTTTTTTAAAATTCCATTTTAATTAATTTGAAATATTTTCAAAAAAAAAATTCATGATCAATCCAAAATTAATAACGCAGATAAATTACCGATTGATACATTAATCTTCAGAACAATAACCTCATTCTTTATTACTTTATTACTTGTAGATTTATCGAAATTGCAACATCCACGTACTTTTTACTTCCAAAGAACGTATGACAGGAAGTCTATCATTCACTCTTTCTCATCGTCGGAGTCTGTACCCACCTTTTAATGTTGCATTCAATGCAAGTCGAGGATAACTGTGTGTCTGTGCCCACAAATACATTCTTTCTTCTTTTTTAGGGGTCGTTTGATAAACGGTATTTTTCGAGATTTTTGAAAAATTAAATTTTTTAAATTTATAATTTTCAGATATTATCGTAATCTGAATGTAAAAATTATATTTATGAAAATCGAAATTTCCAAATATAAAAAAAATTATCCTTTACCAAACGTCTTAAGTTATTGCTAACTCACAGATTTCATTTATTTAACATTGAATACGCAACCATATTGTGCCCTACAAAGAGCCGTAGAAGGGGCTTTCCTGCCATTTTATTTGTCTAGTATTATTATATTTTTTTAAAATTCTTTTTATTTCATTAAATAATTAAATTAAATCCGTAATTTATTTTCCATCATATATATTTAATTTTGGGTTAATAACTATAATATATAATTATAAATAAAAATATTTTACTTTTTAAATTCAACATGCTACTTTCTATATTTCAGAGAGTTTGTATTTGCATTTAAAATTAATTATATTTTAAAAACCTTTTCATGAGGAAAATGAGCATGTTATTTTTTAATTAATTTTTGAAGAATGACCTAGCAAATCACTAAATGTTAAAGGATAAGAACGTAAAAGAAATTTAAAATAAAACTACTAACTTGTTCCTCTTTATTTGATAAAAAATTAGCAGGTAGAAATAAGCAAAATAGAAAAAATGTATTGTGAATTTGTGATAGTCATAAATCAATTTTTAAGTTAAAATTAATTATTAATTCTCTGTAAACAGTTAAATATTTGTAAACACAATATTTTGAACAAATCATTAACAAAAAGTTGAATTTTGTAAATGAATCAGCCTAATAATTTTTAATTACCTTAAAGTGAATATCAAATATTTTTTTAATTCTTCAAATATTAATTTTTTTATTTTTTATTTAATAATTTACACTTCAAGCAATTACAAAAATCTTATATTGTTTTTTGGCTGACCAAAAAATCTTGTACAAATTATCTAAGAGGATATTATAGTTCTAATAGAAAGCAAAGTATTCACAAAAAAAAAAAAAAAAAATAGTAAGTAAAGTTGAATTAGGCAATTAAGACGTTCTGTCAATGTTAAAAGTTCTAGTCTTAAACATTCATTGTTAGAAATATTAGTCTCTAAAAAAAAGTTAATTTTACATCTAAAAATGGAGTTAAACTTTGGTATTATGATTTATGGGAGTATCGGAGTGAGTACTTTCTTCTTTTATATTTGATAAAATTTTCATCATTTTTGAATTTTTTTTTACTACATTATAATTTTTTCTCCTTGAAAAAAAATTATATCCAATTGAATATATCTCATGCATACAATTTTTTTTCCCTAAAAATACAATAAAAATGTCAAGTTGTTTTACTCGTGTCGCTCTCTACTTATTGTTAATTGTTGCATCGGTGCAAAGTAGGACTTATGGCATCAAAGCCTGACTTGACTCGTTAGTTAGCGAAGATGGATGCTCTTGTGTTAAATAAAATATGAAATTGTTATATAAGAAAATCATAATTAATTTAAAGATAAATTAATAGTAATGATTTTATAAATATCTATTTTAATATTTTTTCTCTCTTCTCTTATTATCATTAATTTACTCTTGTATAGTTATTTTATATGATCATATTGTATCTTATTTAACAAAATTTTATATAGTTATAATTTTTTTATATGGTCATATTATATTTTATTTAACACAAGATGATTCACTCTCTTAGTTAGCGCATAGTTAAAGATACAGTTATCCACGAGTTGCATAGAATACAACTTTAAAAGAGTGATAAGCATGAATATTAATAATTTTATGGGATTCATATTTATTATATTATAGAAAATAAAATTATTTTTTATATACACATAAAAGTGTGTGGGACTCATGTGAGAAGAAGAGAGAAAAAAAATATAAATCTCATAAATTTTTATGTATGTATAAAAAATAAAATTATTTTATAATGTAAGAAACATTGTTTCCTAATTTTATACAGAAAACAAGCAAATAAACTCTCAACTGTAAGGTTAGTTAATGATTAATAAAAATCTCCAAAAGTCAGATAACTCGGAATTCGAAAGATGACTTATAAGTTCCACCCAAGTTTTCTTTCACATATATCATTTTGAAAATAATTTTAAATTTTGAATTTATTTGGAAATTAAATATAAACAATTTGTTTGAAATCTGGATTAAGACCCTCTTATATGAAAAAGTGGTCTAGTCATGTCATACGATCATAATCACTCATTTAAGAATTATATATTTTTTTTCTCTCCTATGTCATAATCAATAAGAGATTATAATCAAATAACATAATCACTCTTCTATGACGATCCAAATCCTATGATACTATTGCTTTATGAAAAGTTGACAAATCTGAAGTACAGCGATCCTTAATCTTTTTACTATCTTCAAAAGAAAAGGTTTGTTTACGATAGACGGAGGAGTGTGGGAATGGTTTACGTAACTAAACCGGGATATATGCTGTCGTTTTCCACTGTAACCAAGGATAGCATGTTCAAAATGAACCCCCAAAGTCATTCAACCAAATATGAACGGGTAAAACAAAAAACATACCAAGCCGATAAATTAGACCCATCAATGTTAGATAATTCACAATCCCTTCC
Organism: Gastrolobium bilobum; assembly: GCF_033153095.1. Taxonomy (NCBI): domain Eukaryota; kingdom Viridiplantae; phylum Streptophyta; class Magnoliopsida; order Fabales; family Fabaceae; genus Gastrolobium; species Gastrolobium bilobum. The sequence goes on along the minus strand of NW_026897458.1, from coordinate 157,905 downwards.
CATGATTTTAAACTTTCAGTCTCATCTAAAAATACCCCTCTCCTTGTTAAATTCCTAACCTCCATTAGGCAAAATAAAAAATGAAAGCTTCGCTTTCACACTATTTATTGGGGTAGGCCTCTTAAGTAATTTAATTTCAACTCTCAACCACTTATTCTAGTTTGCTTTGACTCGTTTTTTCTCTATCAATATTCAATGTGTGGGTTCAGCATTAGGATAGAAGAAATTGTCAAGCACCAAGTTTGACTAGTTGGGTGCGGCCGCTTTTGCTACATTCGTTATTTAACAAACTAAATTTTTTATGAAAAAAATGTTTATTATTTTAAAGAATATAAATTTATATCATTTTAAATAAAATTATTATATTTCAATATATTTTTTTTATCTTTTTTCTTCTTCATATTATTCTCACTTTCTCTCTTCTCTTACTTTTTTTTTTTTTTTATATATCACTCTTCTCTTACTTTTATGAAAGAGAGAGAATAAAAAAACTCTCTAAATATGCATTAAAAAACAATAATTTCATTTAAAATAATATAAATTTATATTCTTTAGAATCTTTTATATAATTACTTTTTCTTTGGGTTAAGCCATATAAACTCAGAAGTACTGTTTTGTCTTGAAAAAATATCAAATACACGCCGATTAGTATGATTGCCCCATAAACTCAAATAGTGATGGGTTTTAGGCAAATTATTAGAACCGGATCGGTCATTGACTCGGTCTAGGTACGGAGTCACTTGGTCAATGGTTCAACCTGTGGGTCACTGGTTGAACCGCATGAATCAGATATATATATATATATATATATATATATATATAAATTTATATTTTATACTTAATTATATAATAAATATATTAAATAGTGCTATCTACACAATAACCTTATGTAGTTTAGTGGTATTTGCTATGTTGTTTATTCTTAATACAAGGGATTCGAACCCCATTACATGCAGTTTTTGAAATAATTCTCTTAACTTAAAAGTTATATGATAAATATATTAAATGGTATAAATTATTCAACAAGTGATGGTGGCGTAGTGGTAGAAAACGGCTCTCTTTACTTCAAGATAGTGTGTTCGAATCCCACTTGTTGCAAAAAAAGATTTTGTAACTAATTTTGAAAAACCGGTACCAGTTTATCGGTCGGACCGGCCGGCTGATCCGGTTTTAATAACACTAGTTTTAGGTGACAACAAGTTTTACCCCAATTAGCGCAACAAAATGAGAGATAAGCCGTACATTTTTGGGTAATGTGGTTATGTTGTTGCTGTTGTTGTAAAAGAAAAATTTGGTAGCAACATATGAAAAATTAGGATACATTGATAGATTCTAATTTTTTTTTAAAAAAAAAAAATTAGTATGACCTACTTTTTCCGTGTTTATTGCAACAGAAAAAATGGTGCAGCAATAACAGAAGTGAGACTTATATTTTTTTGGATTTAATATTCATCATTTTAAATAAAATTATATTATTTTGGTGTATTTTGTCATTCTTCTTAATTCATAAAATTAGAATTAAAAAATAGAGAAAAAAATGTAAAATTTTACTAAATGACATAATTTTATTAAAAATAATATAATTTTATGTCGCTTAAAATGATAAATATATATATATATATTTTTTACCGACACGATATTTATGATACAAGTAATGGTATGTGGAATGGTGCGAAGCCAACGAGGAGGCAGAAACGTACAGAACAAGAAGGTGGGCTCTGTGGGCCTTCCTCTACGATAAGAGAAACTGACTTTTGCTTCGGCTCCAAGTGTCCTTTTCCTCCCACCTCCACCACATTTCCACTATAAGTTCCCCATTTTACCCTTCTTCATCATCTTTAAGATTTAGTGGTCGTTTGGTTAAGCTTTTTTCAAAAAGTAACTTTTACCACTTTCTTATTTTAAAAGTACTTTTTATAAAAGTTAAAGCTATTTATATTTTTATAAAAATGTTTAGTTTTTGAAAAAAATATTTGACTTTTGACTTCTGCTTTTCTGAGAAGTTAAAATTTTTAACTTCTGAAAAAAGTATGTTTTTGACTTTTTTTGTGACTTTTCCTTTTTTTAAAAGCAGACATCCAAATGAATTAAAAACGAAAAGTGCTTTTTTTCTTGAAAAAAAGCAGTTTTTGAAGAAAAAAAGCTCATCCAAACGGGCCGTCAGTGCCTCTTAGTAAAGCCAGCAAGTGGAAAGTTAAAAAAAAAAAAAAAAACAAGAAAAGAGAGAAAGGATGAAAAGCCCACAAATATTGACCGTAGCTGTCAAATTTTAATTTGGCTCGTGCATGCAATTGCAAGATGTCAAAACTTAGACAAGTGCCAAATATTGTAATGATTCCATCACCCAACGAGATGTCTCCTTGTTGATAGGTGTAGCTATCATTCATCCCATTCTCACCCATTTTAATTCTATTTAAATTTAAAACTTTGTTTCACTTGTGAATAACAATAATGGTATGGTAGAAGCCTAGAAGGTCGAAGGTCGAAGTAGAACTAAAATAAAACAAAGAGTACGAGCTCCTCTCGAATCAATACAACAACACAACACATGTACACAACATAACAACCCGTTCAAAATTACCCTTCTTTTTTTCCTTTTTGCGATTTCCGCCATCATATTTTAACTTTTGCCCCCACCCCAAGAGTTTCTTAGCTGTAATTCGGTGAAACTGATGCTGGAAATCTCAACTTTACCAGAAGATCCTATCAACAACCCACAGGTAAGGGAGAGTGGTAGTACCGCCAGTGGTGAGCTAGTCTCCGATGGGTTCAAAGCGGAGCACGGCGAAGAGGGTGATCGGAATTCCACCGCGAACCGGTGGCCTCGAGAGGAAACAATGGCTCTGCTCAAGATAAGGTCTGAAATGGACGTTGCTTTCAGAGATATCACCCCCAAAGCACCTCTCTGGGAACAAGTCTCAAGGTCAGTTTTTTATTCTTTCCCCCTTAGAAATCCTCACTAATCACTTCATTTTTTTCCCCCCACTAAAACCTCATCCTTCTTAATTGGCTCATTCCTTTTAGTACCACATAGTCCTTCTTGGTTATTTCCATGTTTGAACAGTTTAACACTAATTCAGGAAATTAGCGGAGCTAGGATATAATAGAAGTGCAAAGAAGTGCAAGGAGAAGTTTGAGAACATTTACAAATACCATAGGAGAATCAAGGAAGGGCGTTGTGGCAGACCCAATAATGGCAAGACTTATCGTTTTTTCGAGCAATTGGAAGCTTTACAAGGCCACACACTTCCCCCTCCTCCTCAAACATCCTCTAAGGAACAATTAGTAGAGGTATTTGAAAGCACTAGAACCTCACCAACAACCCATGTACAAGAGCACTATTCAATTTCAACCACTTCCTCTTCCGGCAAATTTAAACGATTTTTCGAGGGGCTAATGAGGGAAGTGATAGAGAAGCAAGAAACGATGCAGAGGAATTTCATGGAGGTGTTGGAGAAGTGCGAGCAGGATCGAATGGCGAGGGAGGAAGCATGGAAGAATGAAGAGTTGGCTCGAATTAAGAGGGAGCGTGAGCTTCTTGCTCAAGAAAGGTCAATTGTTGCAGCGAAGAATGAAGCAGTGCTTGGCTTTCTTAAAAAGTTCAGAGTGCACTTTCCTGAGAAAATTATCGAGGTTCCAAATAATGGCATGCAAGAAAATGCTAGTGGGAGTGGCAGCGATGAGTTAGAAAAGCAAGAATGTGGAAATGTTAGTGTTGGGAATTTTATACAAATGAGTTCCTCGCGATGGCCAAAGGAGGAAGTGGAGGCTTTGATAAGGTTGAGGACACAACTTGAATTGCAGCCACAAGGAAATGGGTCTAAAGGGCCTCTTTGGGAGGAGATATCTTTGGCAATGAAAAGCCTTGGCTACGATCGCAGTGCCAAGAGATGCAAAGAGAAATGGGAGAACATAAACAAATACTTCAAGAGGATGAAAGAGAAGAACAAAAGAAAGCCTGAGGATTCCAAAACGTGTCCTTATTATCACCACCTTGAAGCTATATATAGTAGAAAGCCTAAGAAGGTGGATGATGCAGGATCAGCTGGTTCTGGCAATGAGTTAAAGCCCGAAGAGCTATTGATGCATATTGTAGGGAGTCATGAAGAGAGATCACAACAGCTAGAGTCATTATCCGAAGATGCTGATAGAGAGAACATGGAACAGAATCACCAGGGAGAAAATAATGAAGATCAAAGTGGGTATCAGATGGTTGCCAATAGTCCTTCCATAGCAATCATGGGTTAAACATCATTTGAAGAGATTCTTTTGTTTTTGAAACTTCTTCTGTAACAAACAATGTGGGGTTTCCTTTGGTTTTCCAATTCTTTGTGAAACTATAGAAACAAAAGAGAGATGGGTCAGGGTCATACACAAGCAGGAGTAGATCTTCTTGTTGGTTTTAGGTAGAAATACAAACCAATGTCATGAGTGGTGTCTTTTTTTTTTTTTTGATAGTTATGGGTGGTGTCTTTGTATGTAATACTCTGTATCTTCAATCTCTATCAATATTTTTTGTTGAGTGCACATGATGCACACCACAGAGAAAGAGGGTGAGATTTGTCTGTCTGTAAAAAAATAAAAGTCATTCGGCATGTAATTTAATGGGTTTAATGATTGTTAGGTTGTAGGAGATAAAATATATTTATATAAAATATATTTATCTCCTCACATATAATTGGAGAAAAAAAAATATATATGAGTCACACATACTTTTATGTGTATAGAATATAATTTTATCTCATCCATGGAGAAACGTTGAGTCTTAATTTAATATTATAAAATTTTCCCTAAGAGTTTGTAAAACCATGTGTGATCAGGTGGGAGATGGTTGAATTTGTTTGTTTGTGACTATATAGAACGACATAATAGTGAACTGGAATGAAACTGCATTTTTGTTTAAAGGAGTAGAATCGATGATTACATCACGCGTGGGAAAGCAATTGGCTATCATTGTGGATGAATATGCTTCTTTGCTCTTGCATCTCACCAAAACTTGTGATTAAGTTCTATACTTTTTTTTTTTTTTTTTTTTGGGTAAATGTGATGACTAAGGGCCTTATTACCTTTTAAAGCAATCGGAATCTTGACCAGTCAATTTTTATTTATTTATTTATTTAATTTTTAATTTTCCACCAGTTCATTAGAAATCTGATTAATTCATTTCGAGTTTTGTTGGATTTATATAGGGGATGATTCAACCAATTATTTTCTCCATTTTCAGATTTTGAATTCGAAACAATATTTTTACAATTAGAATATAAAATTGTAAAATGGTGTAAAGTCGGAAGATTTTACCGTTTTAGTATACTAATTTTCACGTGTCATATGCAGATATAAACTCGTATTTTTGTATTGCAATTTAAAAATATAATAATAAAGGGGTCTAATACATTAAGCCTAAAGCAAATTCATTATTTTTTTGTCAAGAAACAGCATGCCTCTATGGTAGCTTTGTTAGAGCCCAGGATTCTTGGGAATAAAGCTCGGAATATCATGAAAAAATTGAAGTTCAACAAAATTTTGATTTAAGAGGCCCAAAGATTCCAAAAGCGCGCACATAAATGGATAAGTCTTTGGGAAATGTTAAAGTCATGTAACATGAACTAAGATGATTTTCCTGCATATACAACTTTCAGTGGGACCCATGAATTAAAAAAAGAAAAAGAAAAAAAAAGCACTGTTATCGATGAAAGCTGTGAGTGCAGGAAAAAAAATTTGTAATTACTGTTACATAACTCTTCTATTTCCCGTAGTCTTTACTCATCCAACACTTTACAATAAATAAGGATAAGACCACGCGTCCTTTTATTTTCCTTTCACTTATCCTAATAGCTTGGAAATTCGACGATTCATTTTTTTAAAAATCTCTGCACTGAAGGGTTGGTGGACATGCCTTGGATAGATACAACGACAAGTTGTCCAACACTGGCTGGGGAGGACGTTATAAACCTAGACAAAATGCCCACCAGCTATGAGATCCAGCAAATGATCTTTGATATGGGGGCTTTTTTTATCTCTATAGTTTTTTTTTAATAATTAATTATTAAATTGACCCTATTTATAAACTATTTTAAAAATTTAACCTCTCCAGAAAACATAACACCAATCTGCTCCTGTTTGATCGTTGACCATGAGCCTATCCGGATACACTCCTACCTACCCGGGTATATTTTGAAATTTTTTACCTACCCGGATACACCCCTTCCTACCGGGTATATTTCTTGAATCTGAAAAAATGTTTGAATTATTTACTCGGGTTGTGTACCCGGGTAAATAACAAAAGCTAGTCATGAATGGTACATATTTGTATTTGATTATGTGTGATATCTGTCTCCTCATAGTAAGCGTGAATAGTACTACCAAGTAGAAGAGAAGTATTGGCCAGAACACTGGAACATCAAACGCACTAAAGAAAGTCATCACAAATGCAATGCAAAATGCCTTTGTGATAGAGTACCTGCACAGAAAGGAAAATTAAGCACAGCTTCAGCAAAAGCAACCGTCTGCATGTCAAAACAATTCTAAAGGTGTTCTCATAGCGAACTTATATGGATTGAGCAACGAAGTTCTGAGATTTTGTTATTTACACGGGTACACCCCTCTGTACCCGGGTAAATAATTCAAACATTTTTTCAGATTCAAGAAATATACCCGGGTAGGAAGGGGTGTGTACCCGGGTAGGTAAAAAATTTCAAAATATACCGGGTAGATAGGGGTGTACCAGGGTAAGCTTCATGGTCAACGGTCAAACAAGGGCAAATTGGTGTTATGTTTTTTAGAGAGGTTAAATTTTTGAAATAGTTTATAAATAGGGTCAATTTGGTAATTAATTATTAAAAAAAGACTATAATGGTCAAAAAGCCTTGATATGGGTGGTTACAATCAGTGTTATGAAATTCGAACCGACCTGACTGGGTTGACTTCGGAACCGATAAACTGGTCATATAATTGGTCCGGTTGAAGCAATAGATCGATTATGTATCAGAATCTGTGTGACCCGGACTGAACCGGCCAATTTTCATGAAAACCGGTGACCCGGTTGGTTAATCGATGACTCGGCCCGGTTAAAAAAAAATTTCAACAAAAAAATTATAATGGACATATTTGAATATTTTTTTACTTATTGACTTACATAAGTTATGTACTTACAACACTAATATTATCTCAATTATGCACTATGCAAAAAAATTTGATTTTATTTATAGTTAGAGATGTCATTTTCTTAACCTAAAGTCCTATATCACGATCGTTATATTTTTGTTTGATCTTTTATTGGATAATAATATGCCATATATTATTTTTTATATTAAAATATTTGAAATTTTTATCATTTTTTTAGATATTTGAGTATGTTTATAATTTTTTAATATAAATTATAAAATTACATATAATTACCGGATCATGCAGTTGAATCAGTGACTCGAGGTATCGAGACCGGCGCAGATGGTTTTCCAGCTGTTTTTTTCAACGGAATTGGTTAAGAGTGAAAAATCAAGTTTGTACGACGATAAAAAATATGTAGTTGAATCGTAATCTCATCAAGAACATGAACACCACTAAACATTATTAATTTTTGTTTTATGATTGAGCCTCCAACTCAGATGACTCACTTCCGTCTGATTTCACTCCATTGCTTTGTATATAAAACTTATTAAATGAGAGAGAAACATAAGGGCTAAGGCGATCAGAAGGCACTACTATATACCTGAGTAAAAGAAAATATACATAAGAATTAAACGATGTGAAACTTTGTCCCACGCACTCGGCTATTCTATATACTATATATTCAACAAAACTGGTGTTTGGTTGGGAACTTTTCAGCGGATATCTATGTTTCTCAAGTATGGCTTTTAGAAACACCATGTTTGTTTCAACGTATTTTCACCAAAAATCCATCTATCTAATTTGTATGGATTTATGAGAAACAAAGATATCCGCACTGTTTAGAAACCCAATTTGAAGGTGGGATTTTTCGAAAAACCAGTTATCTGGCTTTTAATGCACTGTTAATTTCATAAAGTTACATAATTTTTCCAGTAAAGTTTTTCTCCACCAAACAACTTTTTTTTACATTTTTCTACCTATCTCACTTTATCTATCTTTCCAATCATTTCTCTATCTATTACATTTCCCTACTATTCCAAAAAAAATTCCTCAACCAAACGCCCCCTTAAGTAAGATTGTTTTCCAGAGTTCAGACCTCTAACGATGAATATTATATCCCCTTGTCTATTGTCCCAAACGGTGTCTATCCAAGACAATTTAATTATTGCTCAAGAATTGGATCATACAATTGACAAAAAGAAAGGTAATCGCTCATTTATAACTAAATATAATCGCATAAATTGGGGTTGTATTGATAGAATATTATATGAAGTTCACCTTCCTAGCTAATCTCTATAAAGTAAATCTTGGTATTATCAATTACAACTACAACCATCAACCTTCTTTCGAATGGTGAAAAATCGCAAGCCTTTAGTCCTTCAAGAGGTATTCCCTAGTTAGACCCCATCTCGCCTGACTTGTTCGTGATATATATGTATGGAGAAACTCGCTCATATAATTGACTTGGTTGTCCACAATAAGGCTTGGAATCCAATATCAATGGGAAATGTTGGTACCAAAATCTCTCAATGTTTTTTAGATGAGTTAATGTCATTTGCGGAAGCTTCTCCGGATCAAATAAATGTAGTGCTTCATTGTCTCCTGGAGAAATTTATTGTCAACGTGAGAGCATAAGAGCATTCAAAAGAGTACAGCTTTTTTTTCTCTAAAAATAAAACAACTGATACAATCACAAAAGCTTATAGGTTTCAAAGGGTGCATAACCTTGGCCGCTACGTACCTTGGTGCCATGATGCAACATGGGGCTCTTTGACCAGATTGGTATTTTTTGGGTTTAAATATATGAATTTAATATCTGAACAGGAGAAATTATCGTATGGGGTCGTTAAGTGCCGGGAGGGGGTCCAAGCGTATTTAAATGACGCTAGCCAGTCCCTGCGGCACTCTTGTAATTTTTTGTTTTTTTTGGTTTCCGGAATGAGTGCCGCCCCCAGTCTCCCACGAGACTGAATGACGCCCCCCACTCCTTGCGGCACTCTTGTCATTTAATTTTTTTTTTTCCGGGCATAGTGCCGCAAGCTGTCCCCCACGAGACTCAATAAAATTTTTGATTTTAATCAAACAAGTGCCGCATAACACCCCTTACGGCACTAATTAATTTTTTTTTTTATTGAGAAGTGCCCCACTTTGGCACCACCAATTAGATAAAAAAAAAACGTTTTTACAGAGCGAATCGAAAAGTAAAAGGAAGAAGACGCTGAGTTTGGGATTTTCTGAAAGCGACGCTGAGTTTGGGATTTTCTGAAAACGTTTTTGAACTTCTGAAAGCGACGCTGAGTTTAGTTAGGGGAGAAAAAACAAGGGGAAAAGGAAGAGAGGGGGGAAATCACAGGCTGCAGTTGAGAGGGAAAAAGTAAAAGGGATCCGCGTTGAGAGGGACAACATTGTCAGGTAACTCATTCATTCCGCCACCGTTCGTTCATGGGAGCCACCTTCGCCGTCAACCACCAGCAGACGAGGCCTCTATCACTTCGAATTTGGGTTTAGTGGAAACGGGTTTTTGACTTGAAAACCCTAAAGTCTCTGTCACAGAATAATCACAGGTACTGCAGGTTTGGGATTTTCCTTTGATGTTTCTTACCAGAGGGTGCTGATTGTTTTCTAACTGAAGCGTCTTCAAACCACTTAAGGTTGCTTTTTCAAAAGAATGCGTTTTTTTTCCGGTAGTTATAAAGAATTGCGTGTAGGTTCTGCTAAATTTAACTTCTTGTTATATATATATATATATATATATAAGCATTGTGCACATCATTTTTATCCCAATGCTTGGTTTTGATTTCTATTATATTAGTTACTTTTGACTGATAACTAAACTCATAATTTGCATTTAATCAGAAAAGAAACGTCATATGAGTATATTTGAACTTGCGTTCCAATCAGTGTGCTAGTTTTATTTCTAAGCTTCCACCTAAGAATGCCATTTCTGTGCAAATTGGACATTCCCCTTCATTATTATACTTGAGCTTTTTTCTCCCTTTGAGATATAAGAAACGTAAATTTTGTGAGGATTGGTATAATAATGAGGAGTTTTGGATACTTTGTATGAGATCATACATTCAATGCCGATGGGGGGTGGGGGTGGGACAGTTACCAGAAAAAAAAAATTACAAAAGTGTCGCGGTGTATGGGGGCGTCATTCAAATACGCGAGGATACCCCCGCGGCACTTAATAACCCCAAGCGGTAATTTTTTCCATTGAGATACCAATTTCGTATATTTAATTGCAAATAGTACCAAACTGGTCAAACACCCGCAACATGGGAGAGTCAGTCGTGACTTGGTCAACATGGTAATAGATAGATTCAGAGTTCGTCTCAAAGGATGGCTAGGTCAGTGCTTGTCACTCCCTGGTAGGGGGTACCTTGACCCAATCAGTTCTATAGAGCATTCCTTTTTATCAAATGCAACAAACAAAGGTGCAACAAGCTTAGTGATTCCTTCTTGTGGGAGATGGGAGAATTGCCTCTTTTTGGCCTGATCCTTGGTTTCAGTGTTTTAAAACCCGGCTCGGACCGGCCAGGTCGACCCGGGACTTGGTGACCCGGTGGGTTCCCTGATCCGAGCGGGTAGTTAGACCGGTTATGCAGTCAGCCCGAATTGGACCGGTTGACCCGGCCGAAACTTGGCGACCCGACGACTCGGTTGACTCTGGTTAAACCGGTTTTTCCTTCTTCTTTTTTTGGTAAATTTTTTTTTTTGTTGATAAGAACTCTTGAATTAAATCATATTCATATTTTTTGATGAATATGATTAAAAGTAAGGTGAAAATAATAACGTATTTTAGATTAGTGTAGTTCGTTTATGTAATTTAGTTGCATCTTATAATATGATCTCATGAAGTTAAGTGGTGATAAACACTGATGGTCTCATGATCTCATCTCAACGGTCTAGAGCTAGAAGCTTAGAAGTATATAATATTTGCTATCATTGAAAACCAAACTCATAGATAGTTTTCTTATGTGAATTTTTATTAATATAAGTAATATTTTTATTTTTTTAACATGTGAGCAGTAAAATCGGTTCAACCCGGTTGAACCAGTGACCCAGTGACCCAGTACCTCGACCGGTTCAATGACCGGTCCAAGTTTTAAAACACTGCTTGGTTTGGCTTTACCCAACAGGCCCTTATCAATCAAATCACTAAGGGGAGGATGAAATTAACAAGAAAATTTGCTACTATGTAACAACCAATGGCCATCACACATGAAAAGTTGGAAAATGATTATGGCATCACAGTATTCATGCTAAGAGAATATTTCTTTTGCCATAGATATTCTCATTTCTCCTCGGAAGATTTTTCTTCTTCACTATTGCTCTCCTTGTTGAAACTATTAATTACCATTCACCTATCATAACCGAGCCCAATCACCTGTCCCTTGATCCTCAACTTTCTTGATACTTCAACGATAACCACTTTTGAGCTATAGTTCACACTGTTGTCTCACCAATCATTGTTATATTTTTCTATTTCACCCTTTAAGGGAAACATCATCCCTCTCACCCTCTTAACAAGTTCAGCAACCACAAATCCCAAATCATTTCAAAAACCCGATCTGTACCAAAAATTCAAGTCTCTCACCAACAATAATAGATGAACAATACGAATGTCAAAATAAGTCGAATTCGATAGGTTGATCAATAGCTTCATAAAATATTCTAGTTGATCTGACAAATTAATGTCTAAATATAATTTGGTTCAACTTATCCCTATCCGAGTTTGGTCGAGCCTAAATATAAGTTGGGTGGAGCTAGCTTGATAGCCCAATTTATAATTTATTATATTAGAAATATTATCAAACAATTTATATGATACCTAAATGATTTTACCTTTACTACAAGAAAAAATCTTATTAGTATCGGAAATTTCGTCACTACTTATGAAATTTCGTCACAAATTCCTGAGTCACAAATTTATTTGTGACGAAATTTGATTATTTGTATCAAAAATTGTCATTTGTGACAAAATTTGTGACGAAAATTTTTGTCACAAATAAAATGTTTTTCGTTTTAGTTGATATCATTGGGATTTAAACTATAGGAAAAAATTTAGTGAGAAAAACTTTATTACCTTTACGTGATTTTGCCCAATTTAAATTTGAATCATTGGATCCTCATGCAACCGGATATTTTATGGTTTATACCAATAATAATAAATAAATAAATAAAATTTAAGAAAACTTTACAAAATTTAACATTTCGGACCAACGATTAACCCGGCCACTCGTCGCCTACAAAGAATTACAATTGGCTAATTATTTACTAGTCCACAATCTTTTATTCAGGCTCAAAATTAACTAAAATAACAGCAAACTAGCCTATATGGGCCAAAAAGGCTTGAATTGATACATCTAATGAATAATATTTAAATCCTAAGCTCAATGAATTCCAATTCAAATGGTTACCTCAAACTAAAAACAGAGCCTAAATGTTCAAATACAAACTAGGCGCATCACATTTATTAATTCCAAACTTCATGCAAAACAAATAACCAATCCTTGGAGTTCCGTAAATCAACACCCAAAAATCATAATGTTCCACACATATCCCAATGCTCAAAACCATAACCAAACCTCTATAATTCAGTACTCATTTCTACACCCAGTTCACTCTTCTTTGCACTAACGTTTATCCAAAATCGAGGGGGAAAATAAATGAATTTTTTTTTCAGTCCTAGCCGCAAACCATACTGCTAAATCACCGAAAGAGTGAGAAGTGAGAATGGGAACAGTGATCAATGTGCTATATTTTTGGCATTTATATACCAAATTGTCTTGTAAATAGTAAAATTTAGAGTAAACACCATTCTTGGTCCCTAGCAATATTAGCAAAATCCATTTTAGTCCCTGGCAATTGAAAAGTACCAAATTGGTCGCTAAAGTTATGAAAAAAGGGCCACGTTAGTTCTTCTGTCAACTCCTCCGTCACGGTCAAACTAACGATGCCCATGTGGCACGTTATCTGCTGCCGCAGACTCCACGGTGGACACGGTGGAAAGTTGGACGACGACATTTTGAATCAAAAGGATTGCAAAGCTTTCCAAAGGACCAAACAACGTCGTTTTATTCTTGAGAAATCAAGAGGCACCAACACTACAAGTAACCGTGGAGACTCGTTTTTTTCACTAAGTTATTGCATATGATTGGAAGACCATTGTTGACCTCCACTGGAAGCTTCGTTGAACGATGAGGGTTGTCGAAGACGGTGGTTGCAGGGAAGGCAATCGAGCGTGGACTTTGAAGGTTGTCGAAAGGCTGGTCTTGTGGTGGTGAATGGAAGTTCGAGTCTGCTGGTTTTCTTACATGCAGTAAGGTAAGTGTTTTTTTAGAAAATCTTCAATATTTGTGGTCCCCCCTCACCTCATGTTGTCTATTCTTTGTTGGAGGATGGTCCCCCATGTGCGCTCCATTGTGAGTTATCATGGTTAGGGTTTAAAAAAAAATACCCATTTATGTATGTGGTCCCTTTCACTACCGGTTTGTAAAGTATATTGCCATTTTTAGTGCATTGTGGTCACCAATTTTTTAGTGCATGCATAATTTGTAAAGGTGCAATTTTTTTCCACGTTATTGGCTTGTCCCCCCTCTCGGCAGTGATGAGTTTGATGTATATGGTTATTGCCATTTTTTAAATTGGTTTGTGGACCCTGATGTTCGCATGAATTTATTGTAATTTACAGCCCTGTGTTGATTTTTTTTTCAGATGGATGAATACATAGTGATAAGGTATCATCATGGGGGTGTGTTGAAGAGAGATGATAAAGGGGTCCTAACCTATGTAAATGGAAAAATGGTTGACTTACCTGAGATGGATGCTGACTTCGTCAACCTGCGTGACCTTGATACTCTGTTCAAGGGTTATGGGTATGAGACGTGTAAGCAAATGTTGTGGCTCATGCCAAACGCAACGGATTTAGACGTAGGTTTAAGGCCTTTGAATACGGACGCTGATATTGTGGAGATGGTCAAGGCTACATTGAGTAATGGCAATCTCATAGAAATTTATTTTGAAGATTGCATTGCAACCCCTGTCTATGTTTCACCGGAAGAAGTTATTGCACATGCACATGAGGGTGGCAGTGGTGGGAAGGAGGATGAGGGTGGCAGTGGTGGAGAGAAGGATGAGGGTGGCAGTGGTGATGGGTTGGAGGATGAGGGTGGCAGTGATGGTGATGAGGATGATAGTGGCAGTGGTCATGGGTTTTCTACTGATTCAGAAGATAGTGTGGAGGATGAGGCATAAAAACCTCCTCCACCTATGTATGATACAGAAACAGAGAGTGAAGAGGAGTGCAAGGGGAAGGGTAAAGCTGTCGAAAAAAAAAAAGCAAAAAAGGAAGAAAAAAAGCAGGTTGAAGAGTTGGCAGGGGAAAATACAATGGAAGAGGATGAGAAGTCAATGTCATTCGAGGAGGGTGGGTATGGGTATAACTCTGAAGAGTTGAACACGCCTCCTTCAAGTGGTGCTGAAGAGGATGAAAAGGTTGTCAATCCAAAATTTAATGTGCATGAGGAGTTTGGTCATGTACACTTAGAGGTAGGAATGGAGTTTGTGAGTCTTCAATTATTTAAAAATGTTGTCAAAGACTACAATATTGATCTAGGAAGACAATTCAAGTGGCTGAAGAATGACAAAGTGAAGGCCCGAGCAAAGTGTAGTAATGATGAATGTGATTGGATGATTTACTGTTCGTGGAACAACAAAATGAAAGCTTTCCAAATCAAGACTTTTAATAACATCCACACTTGCTGCAGACTTTTTAGAAACAAGATGGCAAGTAGGGATTGGGTTGCAAAGAAGTTAGAAAAAAGGCTAATGACACAGCCGAACATGACAAGGGCTGAGGCCTACGACCACATGAAAGAGGAGTACAAAGTTCATGTCCATTTGAAGAAAGTGACCAAAGCACTTCAGAAAGCCAAGGCCAAAATAGAAGGGTGTGAAAAAGAACAGTACGCAAAATTGAGAGACTACTTAGGTGAGCTATTGAGAAGCAATCCAGGGTCTACATGTCAAATGCAAGTGATCCCACAACCTGATCCGAACTCCTCTCCCATATTTTCTAAGTTGTACATTTGTTTGGATGCATGCAAGAAAGGGTTCAAAGCTGGCTGCAGGCCCTTAATTGGTTTGGATGGATGTTTCTTGAAAGGATATTATGGAGGTCAATTGTTAAGTGCAGTTGGGGAGGATGCCAACAAAAGTTTCTATGTCATTGCATATGCAGTTGTTGATAGTGAAACAAAAGAGAACTGGAAGTGGTTTTTAACCCTGTTACAGGAAGACATTGGCCCTCACGCAGTGTTTGGATGAAATTTTATTTCTGACCAACAGAAGGTGTGTTAAGCTTGTTTCATTTCAACTTGCTTTAGTATTCAGCCACATATTTGTTTGCTGATTTTTTTCTTCAGTCAATATACATTTGGTTATTGGTTATTCAGTTATTTGTTGAATGATTTTTTTCTGTTACCTGCTTATTAGTTATTGGTTTTTTTGTATTTGCATTCAGTGTATTGCTTATTGGTTTTTTTGCCAATGCTGCATTTACATGATTACATAAACTGCATTTTTTACTGCATTGCTGATGTTAAGTGCATTGCTGACGTTAAGTGCATTTCTGATGTTAAGTGCATTGTTGTTAATGTCAGGGACCATTTAGTCCCCCGTGCAATTTGTCAGGGACCATAACGACCCTCGAGGGAAATTGCCAGGGACCTAATTGATCCTCGTCTATTTAAGTCAGCAACACTTTGTGGCAATCTATATATGTTTTTGTGATACCTTTTTTTGTGTCTGTGTGTAGGGGCTGATTCCAGCACTGCAAGAGGTGATGCCTGGTGCATATCATCGTTTTTGTGTGCAACACGTTTGGAAGAATTTCATAAAGCAATGGAAAGACAAGGCAATTCGAGCCATGGTTTGGGAGTGTTCAAGATGCACCACTGTCCCCCAGTTCCAGCAATGCATGGCACGGTTGAAAGTAAAGAATGAGGCTGCATGGAAGTACTTGGATGGCATCCAGCCCTCAAGTTGGGTGAAAGCTTATTTCAGCCACTGGCCGAAATGTGATAATATCACAAACAACATGGCAGAGGTATGGAATGCCAAGATCGTTGGATATAGGTCAAAACCGATTATCACTCTATTGGAGGAACTGAGATGCTACATTATGAGGAGGATGGCTGCACATCAGAGGGTGTTAGGAACTGTTCGGGGTAAAATAGCTCCTGCTCAGCAATTGAAACTGGATCAGTTAAAGGTTCTTAGCAATTCATGGACACCCACTTGGACTGGAAATCTGCAGCAAGATATGTATGAGGTCAGTGAGAAAGGTGATAGAGTTGGAGTCAATTTAACAACACATACATATGCATGCAATGTATGGCAGTTGACTGGACTGCCTTGTGAGCATGTTATAGCAGCAATTTGTCACAAAAACGAGCCAGCCGAGAACTATGTCCATCAATGGCTTACAGTTGATGCATTGCATGCCACATATGAGCACACCTTAAACCCAGTGAACTCGGACAAGTATTGGCCTGCATCTGATGAACCCAAACCTCTTCCACCAAAACTGAAAAGGCCAATTGGGCGACCCAAGAAACACAGGAAGAAGGACCCAACTGAAGACCAAGGGAGCATGACAAAGAAAGTTAAAAGGACATATGAAGCCAAGTGTAGTAAGTGTGGTCAGACTGGACACTATGGCAAGAGTTGTAAGGGGCCACCAGCTTCCAAAACAGACAAGAGCCAAGCAAGACCACAATCTGTGAGGATTGACACAGACTCAGTAAATGAAATCCCATTAAGTCAAGGAGGCCCGTCAGAAATTGGTAGTTCTCAGGCACAACAAGTCAACTTGAGAGGATGCAGCCCACCTCCTTCAAATCCAGAAGAAGCAAATGCAGTGTTGACTGAAGAGACAATGAAGGCAGCCAACACTGGCACACGAAGCAGATTTATGCACTTTATGACAACACCTGGTTTTATGCCACCAAGGCGATCCTCAAGAAAATGAGCTGCTGATGAAGAAGAACAAAGGAGTAGTGCATGAGCCAACTGAAAATGAGTGGATATAATGCCTTTTTTTGTACATTCTGGCCATTTTTTTTGGAGGCCTTTTACAGATATAATGTAATCATTTTGATGCATGGCCAAGATTGTATTTATAGGCCTCACTTATGATTCCTATTAGTTGGCTTTTATTTGTAATGCACTACTGTTTTGTAGTTCTACGAGGACAATTATTGTGGATACTGGTTATATTCTATACATGCATGTTAAGTGCCATTTATTTTGGTTGATGGCTGATGAATGATGCAGGGTTGATGCATGTTATTATGCACTACTGTTTTCCTGTTTTTTAATTTTTAATTTTCTGATCATCTGTTTTTCTGATCATCTGTTTAATTTCTGATCATCTGTTTAATTTTGGACTATTTTTTTATTTTGTCCTATGTTTGGACATATTGGACATCATCTGTAACTGAAATGTGTCTTATGTTTTGAACTTGTACTGGACAACATCTGTTTTGAAATGTGACTATTTTGATCTGTTTGGGGACCAATTAGGGCCCCGTGCATTTTGTTAGGGACCAAAATGGTCCTTATGCCATTTGTCAGGGGCCAATATGGCAGTATTTATTTTGCCCTGGTGCACAACTATGGCCCTTTTAAATATGAAACTTCTATAACAGCAATTTCATGATTTATGCATCTATATCTGTACATGGCTTATTCATTCCATGCATAACTATGCAATAAGTTAGGGACCAATTAGTCCCCCGTGCATTTTGTCAGGGACCATAATGTGCCTCGAGTAACATTGCCAGGGACCTAAATGGCCCTCGTGTTTTGCAATCGATAACAACATTACGCATATCAGTATGCAACTTCTGTATGTGCAATTCATGAGTTATGCATCTCTATCAGTAGTAATCTAATTAGGCCATATGATAATACACACAAACAGATTGGAACTAACACATAATTTGAATAACATAAAGAAAGAGTACTCATTACAATTCACTGAAGGAAAAATACCTTTGGGTCACTTGTTTTCACTTTTACCACACTAACAACAAACATACAGATCATTATCACAGCAACACAAGCACCTAAGACCCTAGCTGACCTATCAACTGTCCTAATTTTTTTGTCCATCCTATCTAACTCCTCCACCATCTTCAGGTATACATCATTCAGTTTTCTTTCCTGCTGATGAAGCTTCATTCCTTGCTCAGTAATCTTCACATCTTGCTCTCTCATAATCATCTCCACATACTTCAACTTGAAGTTCATTTCAGCAACATCCAACTCCACAGTGTGAATTCTTGCTTCTTCCAGTTCCATGGGTTCATTACACATGTCATCTACCCATCTAAAAAAATCACAGTAGGGCTTCTTCTCTTGAAAGAAATAAACACCATGGTTAGCAAGTGTTCCAACTCAATAAAAGGGCAGATTACAAATTCGTACCTTGAAGCTAAGACACCCAAGGAAAGCCCTGTTTGGGTTCCTCTCAGTTTTGGAGGTATAGACAATACTTTGTCTCCCACATTTGCACCTCCAACCAGTGGTCCTTGCCATTGTTCTTTCCCCCATTGATTTACTCCCACTTGACCCCCCCATGCCAGAAGAAACACTCATCTTATCCCACGCCCAGAAATCCGGTTGATGGCTTAATGTCTTTCGTCGAGTTTCAATCATCAAAGTGCAAACATTCTGGGGGCGTTTTGCTGTTTACAGATTTGCTCATCAATTTGGGGGATGGAGTTTCCGGTTTAGGGTTCGATTGAAGGCATTTGGGTTTTTTTCAATTTTAGGGTTCATTATTTGAGTTTTATCAATTAATTGGATTCAAGTAAAACGACGTCGTGCTTTCCATGGGTGTCCACCGTCGTCGTCCAACTTTCCACCGTGTCCACCGTGGAGTCCGCGTCAGCAGATAACATGCCACATGGGCACCGTTAGTTTGACCGTGACGGAGGAGTTGACAGAAGGACTGACGTGGCCCTTTTTTCATAACTTTAGGGACCAATTTGGTACTTTTATATTGTCAGGGACTAAAATGGATTTCGCTAATATTGCTAAGAACCAAAAAAAGTGTTTACTCTTTTTTTTAAACATCATTACTAAATCCTAATAATTTAAAGGATTTTTTTACAATATTTAAAAATGACGTGGCAATTATTATCTCAGCCAACATATAATAAACAATTTTATTTTGGAAATTAGCAAGCCTAAAATATGTGTAAATTTTCCTCGTCATTACGGTTAAGATATTCAAATGTAAATATAATATGAGTCGGTAATAATCTATATACTGAAATGATCCATATTTTTAATATCTTAAGATTTTGGGTAATACATAATGTCAAATTCATTTATTAAGATTGGTTTAACTTAATTCATTAATAATGATTGACATTGACCCGCTGACAATTAGAATGGTTGATAAAATCAACAATCCTTCCCAAAAAGTGGAATGTGCTAGGAAAGCATTACAATAATTCTCCTGTATGTGATACTGAGGGGACCTTAATCCCCAATTTCAATTTTCAAACTTGATCTCCTAAAAAAAAGTAAAAATACTATGATTCCCCTCTCATTTTTTATTTATACGGGCAACTGTATTAAAATTTGTTAAGACAAACATGTGATATTTTTAGTTTGAATCGAATTAATCGAATAATTAATTAATTGACGGATGATATTAAAAAAAAATTAGGCATCGATTTTTTTCCTCAACCGTGTTTTTGAAAAAAAATTGTAACTTGGTGTGACTAAAAGAAATTCACTAAGGCTCCTAAATTAATCTTTCTCTAATTCCGTCCTTACATGTAGATATTTACTTAATCAATTTTACATGGGTTAAAAATGATTATTCTTTCTAATTAATAAAAATATTAAAAATGTTTTTTTAATTGTCATAAAAAAAATCTTTTTCAACATATTTTTTTAGAAAAAATAAATAAAATAAATGAGCCCCAAGCTAAACTATTTTTGATACGCACATCACGATATAACGAAAAAATCTCATTTAGACAAATAAATAAATCTGAAGCTGTTATTTTTTTTTATATCTTTCAATAAAAATATTTTAACAATTAAAACTATATATAACCAAAATAATGAATAAAAAAATGAAACCATTTTTTGTGGTTCATATATGATGGAAAGTAAATAATAATTTGTAAATAGGGAGGGGCAGTGTAGTACCTGTACCAGTGTGGGTACAACACACAGTGGTAACAGAAGAGCATCTAAGGTGAAGAACAACAACAATAATTCAATTCAACTGCTGCTAGGTTAATTTCCAATCTCTAACCCTATTTCTCTTCCAATTTCCATTTTCTTCCGTGCAATTGAGCTGAAGGAACCAAAAAAATTAAACTCGTTTTCTGATTTTGGAACTTGTCTGTTTTTAATATTCCCAGAATTATTATTATTATTATTATTTTTTTTTTACTGTTTGTTAATTTTCATTTTTCATGGTTATTCAAATCGAATGGGTAATTAGAATAGAAAGATGCATTTGTTCGTTGGGATTGTTACGAACCTCTTTGTTTTGTGTTCGTGTGGATTGTTATGCTTGCAATCTTTGATTTTGAGCTTCTTGGAGTTAGGTAATGGACGCCAAGAGTGATTTTCTCTCTCTCTCTCTCTCTCTCTCTCTCTCTCGCTGGGTTTGCTTGTAAATTTGGAATTCTTAGCTCGATTGGTGTTTATCCTGAGCTGTTAATTTAGTTGAATTCCCCTGTTAGGATGGTATTCAGATGTTCTGTTCTCTCTTTCTCTGGTTGTATTGAAATTTGAGTAAAACTATGCACTGATTTTTTTTCTTTCTTTCTTTTTATCAGGTTACAACTTATTGTGAAGAATGAATGTCGATTTTTGTTTTGCATGAAGGATTCGCCTTAATTTCTACTTGCATGCATATAGTAAATGCCCATATAAAACTTCGTAATGAAACTTATATGATCTGGGGAATATTTTAGTTGTGTGATGATGATTTAAGAAATTTAGCTACTTGAAAGAATGCTGGTCTTGATTCGGAAAAAGGAATGAATGCTGCTGAGCGCACATGATTGTGAATTGTGCATAAATAGTCATCCTGTTTTATGTATTAATGTAGGTGTCTACAAAGAACTAACCCTAAATGAAGGGTCATGGCATGGATCATGCAAAACTTCTGCCAATCTGTCTGTATTATTTAGTAGAATTTCTGGTTCTGAAGGATGTTCTTTGAGCTGGGAGTCCAACTAAGAAGTACATTGCATTTTATGTCAAATAGTTGAAAACCAGATTATAGGTTAAAATTGTAAAGTACTGTCATAATTGCTTTGCAAATAAGAGGATGAAAGAGAAGAATAGATTTTCATTGAATAGTAATGGGATGTTATGAAGTGGCTTTTATTGACATGTGAGCCAACTAAAAAGCCTGTAGTGACCATACAATGATTTTCCAAAGAGATTTGTGGTGAAAGGAAAGGGACCAAGACCTATATATATTGTAAAATCAGTAGTTGGGTCTTGGACTGTGGCCAATCTCAATAAAATTGAGTTTTTGGGTGTATCGGGATTAGGGTTTGACTGTTGAGTGGCTACACCATGTGATCTTCATGGTCAGAGTGAATTTTGTTTTTGTGTTTCTCTTATGTAATTTGATGTATGTCTTTTTTTCTGCTCCCTTTTCTTTGTTTGCACACCTGATTACAACTTGAGATTCAGAATCAATTGTTTATATGAGCACTAGGAATGGGAAAGTTGGATTTTACTTAAACAGTGTGAATTTCATGATAATACTCCTATGATTGTTAAAAAAACTTTAGATCTTATCATCATCATGATATGATAGAGTGGTGCAGACTACCGAGGATGTTGAAGTACCTTCCGACTGAAATTTTTTTAAATTTCAAATCTCATGGCTCTATTACTATTTTAAACTCATGGAATCTAACTTTTATAATGCTACACTTGTTATTGTTAGAATTGAGAACGAACTGGGCCTAATTCAACCTCAAAAGCTAGCTTGAGGGGAGAGAATTGCCAAGTCATTACAAGGGGTACTTTGCCCATATACCCAACCAATGTGGGATCTTAAAACACCGCCCTTATGCCCAGGACTAGATTTCTAGAGTATGAAGTTTGTGGGACTGGACATTTTCGGGTGGCCCAACATCAGGATTGGGATAGCTCTAATACCATATTAGAATTGAGAACCGAGCCTAACTCAAACCCTAAAGCTAGCTCAAGGGGTGAGGATCGCCTAGTCATTATAAGAGGTACTTTGTCCATATATGTAAGTGACATTTGGGCCTTAAACTGTTGATCTAGAGACTAGAAGTAAGGCTCTCTTAAGTTGAAAGTAAATTTTCAAATATCAACTTTAAAATACTACATACTTAAGATGCCATTTACTTTTCTAGCCTATAATGACTGGTATAAGGTATGAGCGTATGAGCATATTGAGCAAGTTGCCATTTACTACATACTTAAGATGCCATTTACTTAAGTAAGGCTCTGTTAACAATGTTTGTTCTGCTTCCAGGTTTGGGTACTGTGTTGCACAAGGTTTAGGGAATCATGACCTCTGCTCATGACCTTACTGGTATTTTACATAAATAAATTCTTTTATCCAATTTATTATTTTATTGTAACTTTTCAATTCGTAATGATTGCATTACATTCATATGCCAAGTTTAGTTAACCAACTACGTAAAAATGTCATTGATATTTATTGTGTCTAATAATGGCATTGTTAATGGACAAATTTCTATTCAACAGAAATTAGTATACTTTAAGATGGGAAAGATGCATGACTACTGTTGTGAGTGCAGTGAAATCTAATTCCTGTCAAAATCATAAGAAATGGTATAAATATCTTAAAGAAAAATGATAATTTTTAGGAACAGAAAGTTAGGCTTTTAATTCACATAGAAACTCATGTTTCTTCCACTACTATCCAGCAACTTATACTCTCTGGCCACAATTCATTGGCCAATGACTAAATTGCATGTTACCCTTTTTGTATTGATTGCATCACAAAAATCGTTAATTTGTCATGATATTAACCACTCAGTATCATAGATCTATAGCTCCCCAGCTTTTTAATTAGCCCAAGGCTTTTTTTATCGTGCAAGTCATTGATCTCGTACTCTTGCACAGAAGCTGCATGAAGTGATTCATACCTTATCTATTTTTATAAACTTTATGTTGTGCGTAATTGTGATTGCTGGATTTCTGAAAAGCATCTTCCATTTGATGTCATGCCTAGGAACTGCAATCAAGATATCCTAGCTTTTAGATTTTTGCACACAGCTTTGTATAGTTCTATCTTCAAACGTTAAAGTATCTTATTTTAGCTTCATAATCTGAACTTCAAAACTTTTTTGGTTTCATTCTCGTCTTATTCTTAACCATTTCAGTTTTTAAGTAACTCATGCACTGGTCGCCTTTCCAACCTACAAAATATGCTGATTGTCATTGCTTTGTTGTTTACTATAGTAGAATCTTGCCCTCGATGATTCTAGTGTACTCTAGGTTCTAAACCTTATTATGTGAATGTGGTGTACTGTACAAACTATGAATGTACACTATTTCTTTCTTTTGTTATTTTCCTCTCTCTGCCTCGTGTATTTCTTTCTCCACCTTTGTTATGATTCTCTGTTTTCCCGACTGATTTATTGAATTAACCCTCCTTTGGCTAATTTTTGAAAGATTCTCCAAGTAGTAGTTTAAGAGTGCAGGATTTTGAAGCAACATCATCCTGTTATGTAACAGAGGAAATTTTCTTTTAGCTCAAGAAGAGTGCATTAAATATAAGATATGTAATGTAAAAAGAAGAAAGGAATGAAATTATAAATGCTCACCTGTTTAATAGTTGAGAGATTTGGGCAGAAAAGTTCACTTCAAACTATATATATGACAATCTCTTACTATTCCTTGCTTCTTAGACCTTTATTCACTAGGTTGATTTTTAAGTCATTCCTATCTGGAGTTTGGTGTTTTCTTAAATTGATGCATTTTACTGGTTCCTTCACCCCATCCCAAGCACAAAAGTACTACATGAACTTATGTAATGAGATGTTTGTCCAGATAATGAAGAGGATGGGCAGCAGCAGTCAAATTCACAAATGCAGACTTCATCTGCAAATGAAATTTCTGATCCAGGTGTTGTTACTCAGAATGTTCAGTATGCCACACCTGGCCAGCTTGGAACCGGGCATGCTATGGTATGAACTTCAAGGTTTTCGGGCTTTCTTCTGATTTTGTCTTGAATAGCAAAATATGTTTCTTCAAGGATTTGACATCCACAGTCCTCATTGAATCAGCATACTAATACTTAATTCTAGAAATCCAAAAGAATGTTTTGTTTTGTATAGGTCATAGGCATTGGATACCATCCGATGTATATTGCCTGTTGTTGGTATAAGATATAGACACACATGACCATTATTTTGTCACTGAAGCAAATTGACTTTGAAGATTATCAAATCATGATGAAATTTTTTTCCCTGGTTTATTCTTCTTATTACCAGTAAATTGGCTCTTTTCAATCCTTTTTTGATTTGTGAAGGTGGGATTTTCCCCATGTGCTACAACAAGCAAATTTAAAGGTAGCTATTTTATGAAAGGAGTTCTGGATGCCAGATATTTCTTGATCTTATAATAATTAGCTACTGCTTTTCTTATCAGTACTTAATTTGGCCTAAGAAGACTTTAAGGCTTCTGGTCTGGCGAATAATAAATAATGAGTTACGTTGCAATCTGAAGTTTTTCTGTATAGATAAAATTTCTTTAGATATTGTGGCTATTGAAGGTAAATGAATGATGCCTGAGCAAGTACTGAAGTGTCAGTTGTTATTAAAATATAATATTAAAGAAGTAAGAAGTTTGTTCAGAATTACCGCTTGCACTAAAAATTATAGCTTAGGGATCTGGTTCACTTGGCCAGGCAATTGAATTACTTTAAAGGGCAGGGGGGATATGTGATCTATTTGGGACATTGTTTTTGGTTTTCAATTTTAGAATGTGAACTTTTTATTCAATTTACTGATTTTTGTTGCTTTCTTTCCTAATTGAAGGTACCACCTGTGTATCCATATCCCGATCCTTACTATAGAAGCATCTTTGCTCCCTATGATACACAACCTTATCCCCACCAACCCTATAGTGGACAGCAAATGGTTTGCTCTAATTCTTTAATGTTGATTTTTGTAATTGTGTGGTGGCTTCTTGTGAAAATCTTTTTATGATCCTCCAATTATTGAACCATATCTTGTGCCAGGTCCATCTTCAATTAATGGGAATTCAGCAAGCCGGTGTTCCTCTGCCAACTGATGCAGTTGAGGAGCCTGTGTTTGTTAATGCAAAACAATATCATGGTATATTAAGACGTAGACAATCCCGTGCCAAAGCTGAATCAGAAAATAAAGTTATAAGGAATCGGAAGGTATATCATTCCTTGTATCTGTTAAGTTTCTTTCTAATGATGCCAAAAGTTGATTAAGAAAAATTAAAATTATAAAAAAGAAATGAATTCGTTCTTTTGTATCACCACTTTAGTACTTCATATGGATGAATTTCGTGACAAATTTGTATCTTTGAGGGACTCATTTGGTAAAAAATAAAAATAAAAATTGGAAGAGTAATATGGTGACATTTTAATTTTTGATGTACTAAATTGGTGACAGGATATCTGGAGGACTAATCTTTGAAGGACTAAATTAAGGGTTTGCTCTCGTTGAAAAAAAGGAAAAAGGGAAGAAGGACAAATTTGGTAACAGTTATCACCAAATTGAGGGCTTACTCATACAAATTTGTCACCAAATTCGTCCTTTTGTGTCACCACTTTAACTCTTCATATGGATGGATTTGGTGACAATTCTGTATGTTTCGCGGACTAATTTGGTAAAAATAAATAAATAAATAAAAATTGGAAGATTAATCTGGTGATACTTTAATTTTTGAGGGGCTAATTTGGTGATAAAAATCTTTGGAGGAATAAAGTGGCAGCACCCTAATCTTTTGAGGACGAAATTGAGGGTTTACTCATAAAAAATGAGGAAAAGGGAAGAAGGATATTGGAAGTTGTGTTGTGGTTGTTGTCGTAAGCTGCTAGCTTCTTGATGTTATTATTGATTTTGTGCCCCCATAGATTAATTTACTCTCATGCTTCCCTGCATCGGAGCATTCCTTCCTCAATGGAGGTACTTACTTGTTCTTTAAACAAATCTTGCAGCCCTACTTGCATGAATCTCGACATTTGCATGCACTGAAAAGAGCAAGAGGATGTGGTGGTAGGTTTCTGAATTCAAAGAAAAATGAGAACCAACATGATGATGTGGCATGGTCTGACAAATCACAGTCCAATATCAATCTCAATTCTGATAAAAATGATCTTACTTCGTCAGATAGGACATCCTAAAACTACAGAAATGATGATACCTTAGACAGCGGGGATCTATTGTATATCACAAGATCAATAACACCAGCCTCGGATATCTCTTACTATCATAGGTTTAGGTTTTGAGTAGTAGGTACCTGAGGATGTCCGCATGATGCAGGTAAAATGTAAATTAGTGATTTTATCAAATATTATCCTTTCTAGCCTTTGATAAATGAGATTTTAATTGTGTGAGCATTTCTTTGTATTTGGTATTAGAGAGATATTAGAGATTATCCAAAACCATGTTGGCTTGCTTGTATCATGTTTATTTAGCTTGCTAGAGACAGATTGACTGTTGTAATTTTCCTTTGGTTAGTTGTTATCAAAGGATAGGACAGTTAAAGGAGTTTCAACCATGATTGGTGATGGATATTGGCAGTTATTTTGTGCAATAGATAATGGTAGGACAGGGTTCACATTTCTTGCTCATATTGAAATGAATATTGTCTTTGGTCAGCATTAGGATGGATCTGTTTTCACTTTTTATCCTAATCTATATGGTTGAAACTGATAAAAGGATAGGGTTTACATTCATTTGAAAGAATACCATGACTCTGAATCTTAATTTACTCTCCTCTGTATCTCAACTGAGATTTGCCATTCCATCCATTAAGTATAACTTGCATATCCAAAGAGGACCAACAAGATGGGAATTGCTGCAAGGGGAGACCCGTAGTTTTTATGATGAATTACAACCTGGGAAACAAAGAGCATCAAAGATCAGAATCGGAACAGTTCTTGTCTGATGAACTCTGCTATTTTCCATGGTTGCAACCGAATGAACATTAGGCTTGGTGTCATATACTATTGGCATTTTTCGAAACGGCAAAGATTCAATTAGCTGGTTAGTGTTGAAAACTTTTTCTTTTCTTTTTTTCTGAATTCTCTCACTTTATTTTTTTGGTGTCATGTGACAATTCTGTCAATAATTACCGGCTTTTACAAATTGAGGAAGATTTCTGTTTTTTAAAGAAGTCTGAAGTCTAGTGGGTCATTTATATATATCTTTGAAGATACCATGGTCTAATATGCACTTGGAACATAACTGAAGGGTGTAAGTTGTAATTTTACTCATTTCTAAATTAATAACAGAGTAAATTCTTAAATTTAATCTTTTAGCGTATTACTGTATTAGTTATTCAGTATTTTTATCATCAAATTAGTCGCTCAAAGAATTAAAATATCACTACATTCATTTTTATAAAAAATAATAATTAAAGTGATGATAAAAAAAAAAGACAAATTTAATAACTGCTATACCTACTTAAAGATTAATTTAGTTATATACATTAAGAATAATGCGGCGACACGTTTTGAGGGATTTTTGTATAATTAAAACGAGTATAATTTAATTACTTCATTCTATGAATAAATTTAAAACAAATATTTTGGTTTAGTTGAAAAGTGAAAAGAAAGCAATCCTAGAGTATTAACCTTGAATAACATAAAAAAAAAATGGACATTGTTTTATCTAAGGGTAAAATTCCACCATAGAAAGTAATAATCTCAACATTACCCAATATTTTCCTTTCTTATATTAGGTGATACAACTCCTTTATAAAAGAGGGGGAAAAAAGGATAATATGATATTATGATAGTTTGAACTTTGAAGTGATTTTAATGGGTTTATAGTTTTTATAAGAGCAATTATCTCTTGTGATTTCACACCGATGATATTTTCAAATTTTTTATTTTATTTTAAGGATATATTAATATTTATCATGATAATTTTTGTAACCTCACAAACTATTCTAATAATACTTATAATTAATTTATTAATAATCGACTAATACTTAGAATAAACCTTAAAACTTTTGAATTAAAGTAAATGGATTCCATCAATTGAACCAACCTTATTAGCAAAACCACATTTAAATTTATCACCAAACCACATTCCATCATAAGCAAATTAATTATCACTGCTATAATACGTGAACTAAAATACTTGAATCATGAATTTATATTTTATTTATTGCTAAACATTTTGAGATTCTTTTCTCAGATAGGATAATTTAGATGATAGATTGATGAAAGAAGTAGCAAATTTTGACCTTTCAATTGAGATGAGGGATAAGAGGGAGCAAGTAGAAACACGTACATACCAGAAAACAACAAAACATAAGAAATCCAATCCTTTACGTTATCTTTTCTACGCTACCAAACATAAAGCAAATTCTACACCTTCTGATTGTGCTAAGAAACATTAACTGAGAAAAGTCAATAAGTTAACTAATGTATGTTTGTTAACTAATGTATGTTTATATTAATTTATTTTGTATTCAAAATATTTTATAATTAAATTTTGTTAATGTATCTTTTAAAAAATTAGATTATTCAAAATCAAATGTACACTTAGTTATGCATTTGAATTAACTTATTATTAATACAAATAATATAATCAAAATGCTAAAAATAAAGCTTGACTTAAAAACATTTTTAATGTAAACTAAGCTATTACTTGTCTATTTGGTGATAGTACCACAAGTGAGGGAAGAGTTATGACTTGTAAAGGAGTTTTGGTATTTTATGTGAATTTTTATTCCCACATAAAACGTTTCGGAAGTGGTTATCCTATTGATCTAGAAAAAAAAAAATTAACTTTAGTTATTTAAGCGATGTACTTTTGATTCTTATAAACAGAAGTAAATTGTCGGATGACATATTTCTAGGAGAAAACACATAAATTGTCTTTGTCTTGTCGTAAGTTGTGAGTGTTATCAACAGTTGTAGTGTCGGGGTTGTGAGAATTTGGAAGTGTATTCAATGATCCAATATCAGTGGGTAAAAGTTCTATATTGGTGTCATGATCATAAGTTGAAAGGACAATGGTAGGTGGATTTTTGGATCTTGATGAAACAGTGGAAAAAGGAAAAACTGATTCATAAAGGATCACATGGCGCGAGACAAAAATAGCTTTTGATGACAAATCAAAAAGAAGATATCCCTTGATCCCATCTTTATAACCAAGAATCACACACTTTCTTGCTCGAGGGTCAAATTTGGTTCTTTGATTAGGGATTGTAGAAGCAAAGGACAAACAACCAAAAACTTTAAGTTGGATTAGAACAAGAGGAGTACCATGGAGTATCTTATATGGAATTTTATTTCCAAGAACAGGTGTTACTAGTCTATTGACAAGATGATCTGCATGAGTAATATAGTAGCACCAAAATTGTTTAGGCATATTTGCTTGGAAGAAAACTGGGCTGGCTATGTTAAAAACACGTTGGTATTTTCTCTTAACTATTCTATTTTGTTGAGGGCATTCCACACACAGTGGTAGAGCCACATTGGCTCTAGCCAATGCCTCTGCCTTAGCTGATTTTCAAAAATTAGTCACGTTTGAGACATGGCTAAATAACCGTAGTTAGGCTGCAAGATAAAATTTAGTGTTTGGTATTGGTTAAAAAAATTTGCCCTTATTGAATTTCTATGTTGGATCTGCCAGTGTCCACACAGAATGTTTGATGGAGAATTCCTTTGAGTTTAAAAAATTCAACCATCATAAACTCAGGCCCATTACCACTGCGAAAGGCCTTGATGGTTGTATTAAATTGGTTCTCAATGAGGATGGCAAAATTTTGTACGTGGATCCTTGCTTCTAATTTATTCTTCATGAACATAATCCGAGTAAAACGACTATGATCATCAACAAGAGTGAGAAAGTACCTATGTCCATTGATAGAAGGGATGGAATAACACACCCCAAGATGCCCAAGATCACATGTCCTTATCTGATCAGCCCATTTTTCTCAATCTCTTGATACTATTGTCCGAAGATCCACCAGAACAAGGACACAACCAAAGTACTTGGCAGATTACCATTGTGGCCTATCTACTGTCACAGATCAGTTATGTTAGAGAATAATATAAACCATAAAAAAGCTCTCACCCAACAACTTAAGCTTTTGAGTTGAATTATTTCTTTACATGGTATTAGAGCTATACTTGTATCTCTAATATTCTCGCCATTTCTTGATTTTTTTCTTCTTGAGCACGAACCTATTTCACTCTTCCAACACTTGATTCATAAAGATGGCAAGTCAAGATTCAAGCTCCACACTAAGTCTTAGGAAGGAGCAATATCAAACTATCTTAGAACTCATTCAAGAGTCAAAGCAAGATTCCACTCATGTGAGTAATATTGCGACCATTACATGCGATCTTCAATGGCTCACCTACTTACTCAAAGACTTACAAGTACCGATTACTCAACCTGTTATGGTTTACTGTGATAACCAAGCAGCAGTCTACTTAGCATATAACCCCACCTTTCATGAAAGGAGCAAGCATATTAAGCTTGATTGCCATGTGACTAGAGAGAAGATTCAATCCAGGTTGTTGAAGCTCTTGCCAGTCTCCACTCATTCTCAACTTGCTAATGTTTTAACTAAGGCATTTCATCCAGCACCCTTTTGAGAATTCATCAACAAATTGGGGATGTTAGACGTACACCTCCAAACTTGAAGGCGGGGTATTACCATATATAATAGCATTGGTTACAATTCAGCATGTACACTCACTAGTATCCCTTTGTAGATGTAGTACCTTTTCTGTTATAGCCTATGTGATGAGTCAGTTTTGTTTGTTTCTTTTCCTTCTCATAGCTTATTAGTGTGACAACTATATATTTGTACTCTACTTTACTTTCTACTTACTTTTCAAATAAAGAATTCAGCGTAGCTTCTCTTCCAAGAGTAATATGGTATTAGAGCTTCAGTGACCACAAGGTCATGAGTTCTATTCTCACCACCTCCCCACTTTCTAGTGGAATTAAATAAGCACAAGATAAACTAAAAATTGGGCATGTATAATATCCACGCTTCAAGTCCAAAGAGCTTATGTATTGGGGGTGTGTTAGAAAATAATATAAACCATTAAAAAGTCCTCTCCCAACAACTTAAGCTTTTGGGTTGAATTGATTCTTTACAATGAGAAAAAGTTCATGCATAATGGATTTAGTTCTATCAGCGAGCATATAATCATATACAGCTATTAGGTGGGACCCTGTGAACAATAAGCATTTTAGGTGGGGCGGAAGATTTCAAAATCACATTATTTGAAATTGGGAGAAATACATTTTTATAATTTTAATTTATTTCGAGATTACATCAATTTTGATAATTATAATTTTTTTTCTCTCTCAATCCCAACACGGCGTTATTTTCAATAATTGGAGATAATTTGTTTCTAGTAACTGAAAAAATAGTAAATCTTTTATATATATAATGAAAAATATCTCTCCTCACAGAAGATACAAATATTTCCGCCAATCCCAAAATTACTTCATTCTAGAAATTGAAAAAATTAATGAAGGGATTAGTATCCTCTCGAGTTGACCTCTCCTATACAGATCAAATTCTCAAATATGCATATTCACTCCCTATGGAAGTCCTTATATATGCATGGCTATATCTTGTCTACTAAAGCATTTGAAGTAATCTCTCTCCAGCATTGGAGGAATGAGACTCAGCATTATCTTAACCGATCTAGGTCAAATTAATATGAAGCAAGCTAGCAAATAAGATTTACACACTCTAAATCCATTTGGAGAATAAGATGTTTCTTAGCCTTATATGTATGTCGATTCCATCGCTTTCTTATTAGTATAAGTGTTATTTTTTTTTATATATCAACAATATAAGTGTTATTTCTAGAGTCTTGGAAATGTAACCGATATTAATTTTTTTATTTTAACTCTAGTTGTGATCTCGAACATCTACAATTATTCATCTCTTCTAAATTTCTATTTCTCTCATTTTAAATAATGATCGAAAAAAAGGGGGTTAGATTAAAATACTGAATGCTACCACATGTGTGTCGGTCCGAGCATTAAAAAGTTGTTGTTTGAATCTTAAAATCGAAAATTCAATATTTAATGAAGCACCTCTTGAAAGACCTTTAATCTTTTATTACACACGAATCAAAATTGTGAAAACAATGTATGAAACTCCTAAGCATAAGTATAATAGACAAGCTTACTCAAAATTACACGTTTAAATTCTAGTTACCCCAATTATTTAGAATTATATTGTACAAAATGTCTTTATAAATCAAAATTTTATAAGAATTGATTTTCAAATATTTTAATAGAATTTATAAGATTTGAGAGGACAATATAGATTTATAAGATTTTAAAAAATTATATGAATTTGAATTTTTAACAAATATTCAAAATTACAAGAGTCGATAAAAAAATAACAAAGAAATGCAATGATATTAATAAAAAAAAGTAAAACTTAATATACAGAATTACAAGCTGCTAATACATTTTGTGAAATCTTTCCATTTTGTTTGGAATTTTTTTGCAATTTATCTTAGAAACCTTGTGATTTTTGTACTACGTGATGAGAGCTTTCTAACCATATATTATATGCATTTCTTCACGGGTATTCTAAGAAAAATTTTAATCTGGATTTATGGATTTTATTAAATGAAAGTTTAAAAAATTTCTCAAATTATTTTCAATCGATACATTGAAATCATAAATTGCTTTAAGACTTTTTAAAAACAAGTTTTTAGTGATCTATTGACACAAAAATTGTTTAAAATTGTCTCTTGTAGCGAAAGAATTTAGTTCATAAATGTATTGTTATAAAACATAGAGTTCATATTATGAAAGTTTCAATCTTTTTTTGAATCAATCTCGTTTCATTTACGTAAAACAAAAATTAGTTTAGGGTTTTTTGTTCACTTGTTATTTTTTCACTATTTTTTTATTTTTTAATACAAAACCACATATTTTTGTGCCAAGAAAAATTGCGACTTACAGCTTGAGAAATCCACATTAATAGAAGTAGAGAAATCTCAAAAAATCGTATGAATTATGTTGAAATTATGAGAGAGACATGTTATTTATACTTCTCACTAAAAATTCATTAAAATCGTCAAATTTTTTAAGATCACAAGGTTATTTTTTTCTTATTTAAAATCCTGATTGAATACCATCAAAATTTGACGAATTCTAAAACAATCTTTTAAAATTCGAATAACTTTTTTAAAATTCCAATGAAATACCAATAATTTTTTTTAAAAAAAATAATGCATTAAAAATTTTAAAATCTCAATCCATTGGTAGTTGAGGTTTGTAGTTCATTTGGTGAAGAAGAAGAAAAAGACAAAAACAAAAGAAATCGAATCCATTGAGGTTAAAACCCCTTTCGATGCAACTGAGGCTAATCCTAAAACCTTATCTCTTAATATTCCTAACATCCTCAGTCTAGTATCTGTATCCTGCATCCATGGACCTTTCTCTTCCTCAAACTTCCTTCCTTGTCTCTGACCAATCAGCTACACTTCCCCCTTCTTCTTCTTCCGAAGCTGAACACAAGCACGTTAATGGTATCAATGTCGGTTCCGACTCTGAGAATGATGGGTTCATCAGCGGTGAAGATGAAGAGTTGGAGACCGAGCCCACCATGCCCGTTCTTGTATACCCACCTGGGAAGCACGCTTTGGATGACCCTTTTGTTGATTCTGGGGAAACTCAGAGGCCTGTTGCCAAGGTAACCATGGATGATGATGATGATGATGATGATGATGAAGATGAGGATAACAGGTTTGTTGATGGGGAAGATGATTCGAACGGCGTCGTTTTGGAGCAAGGCGGTGGTGACGGTGATGGGAAAGAGCAATTGGATGAACCGGTGAAAGAGGGTGACTTTAGTGACACCCATGAGGTTTTTGTGGAGGCTTCTGGTGTCGGTGATGAGGGGTTCGAAAGTGGGGATTTTGAAGGAGTTTCTGCTATGAAGAATGATGAGGAGGAGATTGTCAATGAAGAAAGCGACGAGGTTTTACATGATAGACAGCAGGTTGATGATGGGAATGATCATCTGGAATCTTCTGTTGTTGTAAATGATGATGATGTCAAGTTTACAAGTGGTGAAGAGTCCCTTGTTGACACTCTAAATGCTAATCTGTTGGGGTCTGGAGTGGCTGTTGTTGGGGATAAGGTGGAAGTTGATGAGTCTGAGATTAAAGGGGTAGAGGCTCCGGCTTGTAATGTGAGCCTGGATAATGGTTTTGATCCAATTGAGCAGGTTTCTGAAGGTGTTTTTGATAAGGTTGCTGATGGGGATGCTGAGTCTGGTCAAAATGTTGACACTGGAACTCATGATGATACTGGACATGTGCAGAAGAGTGACATTGCTCCTCTTGAGAAGGGTGGAGAAGGTGTTTTTGATAAGGTTGTAGATAGGGATGCTGAGTCTGGTCAAAATGTTGGCACTGGAGTGGATGATGATAGTGTACATGTGCAGAAGAGTGACATTGCTCCTCTTGAAAAGGGTGCTGAAGATGTAATAGATAAGTTTGTGGATGGGGATGCTGAGTCTGGTCAAAATGTTGATACTGGAGTGGATGATGATGGTGTACATGGGCGTAAGAGTGACATTGCTCCTCTTGAGGGGGAAAATGGAAGTCATATTGAGGCCTCTGGTGAGGGTAATGAGGAAGAACATCATTATGGTGACAGAGAGATTGATGGTTCAGTGTCAGATAAGAAGGGGGAAGGAATGATATTTGGAAGCTCTGATGCTGCCAACAAGTTCTTGGAGGACCTGGAACATCAATTGGGTGCCGGGGAGAGTTCGCGGGATGAGAGAATTGATGGCCAGATTGTTACTGACTCAGATGAAGAAGTGGAAACTGATGATGAAGGAGATAGCAAGGAGATGTTTGATACTGCTACCTTGGCTGCTCTTTTGAAAGCAGCATCAGGTGCGGGACAAGACGGCAGCAGTATCACAGTAACATCTGAAGATGGATCAAGGCTTTTCTCTCTTGAGCGTCCTGCAGGTTTAGGACCATCACATTTGTCAGGTAAGCCTCCTGGGCGATCAATTCGCCCCAATCTATTCACTCCTTCCATTAGTAGAGCTGGTACCAATTCTGATAGTAATTTGAGTGAAGAAGAGAAAAAGAAACTGGAGAAATTGCAGCAAATTAGGATAAAATTCTTAAGACTGGTTCAGAGACTAGGTTTTACTCCAGAAGAATCAATAGCAGCACAGGTGCTGTACCGGTTGACACTTGTTGCAGGGAGGCAAACTGGTCAAATATTTAGCCTAGATGCTGCAAAGGAGAGTGCATCCAAGCTTGAAGCTGAGGGAAGAGATGATTTGAATTATTCCATAAATATACTTGTTCTTGGGAAAACAGGTGTGGGCAAGAGTGCTACAATAAATTCAATTTTCGGTGAGACAAGGACCAGCTTCAGTGCATATGGTCCTGCTACAACAGCTGTGACAGAAATTGTTGGGATGGTTGATGGAGTGAAGATAAGGATTTTTGACACACCAGGTCTGAAGTCTTCTGCAATGGAACAAAGTTTCAATAGAAAAGTCTTATCTACGGTGAAGAAGTTGACAAAAAAATCGCCCCCTGATATTGTCCTCTATGTGGATCGGCTGGACCTACAAACTAGGGATCTGAATGATCTGCCAATGTTAAGATCAATTACTAGTGCCCTTGGTCCGTCGATATGGCGAAATGTTATAGTCACTCTGACTCATGCTGCCTCTGCTCCTCCAGATGGACCATCAGGTACCCCATTGAGTTATGATGTATTTGTTGCTCAAAGATCTCATATAGTTCAACAAACCATTGGACAAGCTGTTGGTGACCTACGTCTTATGAATCCAAGTTTAATGAATCCGGTTTCTCTTGTTGAGAACCATCCTTCTTGTCGAAAAAATAGAGATGGCCTGAAGGTGCTTCCTAATGGTCAAAGTTGGAGACCCCTCTTGTTGCTCTTATGCTACTCAATGAAAATTCTCTCTGAAGCTGGTAACCTTTCAAAAACACAGGAATCATTTGACCAGCGCAGGCTGTTTGGTTTTCGTACTCGCTCTCCACCACTCCCATACTTGTTATCTTGGCTGTTGCAGTCACGTGCCCACCCAAAACTCCCTGCTGATCAAGGCGGGGTTGACAATGGTGACTCTGATATTGAAATGGCTGACTTGTCTGATTCTGATCTAGATGAAGATGAAGATGAGTATGACCAGCTCCCACCATTTAAGCCGCTGAAGAAATCTCAGATTGCTAAGCTTAATAGAGAACAGCAAAAAGCATATTTTGAGGAGTATGATTATCGGGTGAAACTTCTACAGAAGAAGCAATGGAGAGAGGAGTTGAGAAGGATGAGAGAGAAGAAAAAGGGTAATACTAAAGTGAGTGATTATGATTACATGGAAGAAGATGAACAAGAGAATGGAAGTCCAGCTGCTGTGCCAGTTCCATTGCCTGATATGGCCTTGCCACCATCCTTTGACAGTGACAATCCAGCCTACAGATACCGTTTCTTAGAACCAACTTCCCAGCTCCTGACAAGGCCAGTCTTAGACACCCATAGTTGGGACCATGATTGTGGTTATGATGGTGTAAACATTGAAAACAGCCTAGCCATTATCAATCAATTCCCAGCAGCTGTTACTGTTCAGATAACAAAGGATAAGAAAGACTTCAGCATCCACTTGGATTCCTCAGTTGCTGCGAAACATGGGGACAATGGATCAACCATGGCAGGCTTTGACATTCAAAACATTGGAAAGCAGGTAGCATACATTGTTAGAGGAGAGACAAAATTCAAAAATTTCAAAAGAAATAAAACTGCTGCTGGGGTGTCTGTGACATTTTTGGGTGAAAATGTGTCCACTGGGCTGAAAGTTGAGGATCAGATAGCTCTGGGGAAACGCTTGGTATTAGTGGGGAGCACAGGGACCGTGCGGTCTCAAGGTGATTCTGCTTATGGGGCCAATGTTGAAGTGCGGCTTAGAGAAGCAGATTTTCCAGTTGGTCAGGACCAGTCTTCATTGAGCCTTTCTCTGGTGAAGTGGAGAGGAGACTTGGCTTTAGGGGCCAATCTTCAGTCCCAATTTTCTATTGGACGAAGTTTTAAGATGGCTGTTCGTGCTGGATTGAACAACAAGCTCAGTGGACAGATCACTGTGAGAACAAGCAGCTCAGACCAGCTTCAGATTGCCCTTATTGCTATTCTTCCAATTGCAAGGACTATCTATAAAAACTTTTGGCCTGGGGCTAGTGAGAATTATTCCATCTATTAAATTGTTCTTTTGCTTGTGTTACTAGTTAAGGAAGTAGATTATGAGTTAATCATATCACGTTGCTTCTTTTCATGATTTTCCTGAATAATGAGTATTTTTAGTTTCGTCTAGACTATTAGGTCTCCTGTATTTTAGTGCATTTATGTGCCTGAATATCGTGCTGAAATTGAGATGGAACCTACAGGGAATTTATTCATAATTGTATTATTGGCTTTTATATGAGTATTGTTAATGTCAGATTATGCTGTTATTCCTAATTTCATTCTACTTTGCTACTATTTTGTTTATTGGTTGAATGTTAAACCCTGTTTGAAATGACTACTTTGCTGAGCAATGCCTGAATATGAATAGGCCAATATGCTTAACGTGATTGGGACAAAATGTGGTGTACAACTCCATGAACTATATCTTAGTGTATGGTATTGGCTTCAGGAATATTTTCCCCTTATTTTTTTTCTTCCTTATCTTTGCTTTTTTATGTCTAGCATGTTGCTACAATGCTCTTGCATTCTTCTATATGCAATGCATATTTTGCTTCCATTTGTTTACTAAGGAGTTGATGTGAATTAGGGAATCATGACTTATTCTGCTGTTTATACACGAGCAGATCTTTTGATAAAATTTATTATTTATAACACCCGTTAAAATGTCTCCTGGGTAGTGAGCAAATTAGGGAGAAATGTCTTGCATTCTTTTGTCTAATGCAGTAACTAATAGAAAATAATTCCAAATGGTGTTTCAAATGCAAAAATAATGCCCGAGATTGGAAAGATGGAATGAATTCAACAGACACTTCAACATTTGTGCTTAAATGAATGAAATTATTCCTTTGTCCTAAAAGGAAATGGAAATTGCCTTTGCTGAAACAAAATTTCATTTACAGAACAA
Source organism: Gastrolobium bilobum (assembly GCF_033153095.1). Lineage (NCBI taxonomy): Eukaryota > Viridiplantae > Streptophyta > Magnoliopsida > Fabales > Fabaceae > Gastrolobium > Gastrolobium bilobum. Next base: position 119,370 of record NW_026897458.1, on the reverse strand, counting down.
GAGCACACTATTAATTGACATAAAAACTGATTATCTTTCTACATCTGCTATCCATCTTATTGTAATTTATCATTAGTTCATTACAGTTTCTGGCCATCGGCCGCCAATCAATCATCTGCTGGATTCTAACTTTGAGTTAATTAAAACTCAGTTTTTGCCTTTCTGGCTAACTCAAAACTTCTGAGGTTGAGATTCTATTATGGAAGTCTTTGCAAAATGGCATACTTGCTGGACAAAATCTGCTTAAGAAGAATTGTTCCTTTTGCTTTTGTCACTTAATTTTAAGTTATGATACATTAAAGGATAAACTACAGGCATTCTCCATGGAAGGCAATTCTCTTCGGGACAGATCCAGGATTAATGCTTTAAATTCCTTTCAAAAATGATACTGGGGAGGATCGAACACATGCTCTCACAATCACCTGCTCAATTCCTATGCGCCAATTGCGCTACCATCATTAGGTAAATATCTCTTCTATTTACCCCTAAACGTGATGCCCAAGTTTTTATTTCTCTCCAAACCTATCTAGGTATCCTTAAAGCTTCATATTGTTTGTCTTGTAAGCCTCCATTTCTTATTTTACCTTCACAATTCAAATAATAAAGTTACGGAACATATATTAAAATTATGTAAAATTTAGTCCCGTAATGCGTATTATTTCCTTTTATTTTATCCTCTTTACTTTCTTGCAGTTACCCTTGGAACTTTCTCCAAAGTGCACCCTTAACCCAAAAAATTAAGTGAATCTAAAAGGAAAGAATCAATTCATGCATGTTGAATTGGAGGTATTGTTTGACGGGCAAGTTAGCAACTTAATAAATATGTCAAATAAATATATACATTAATGGGTTTTTAAAGCAATCTCATCATCAAGGCAATCTTTCCTCCCTGTTGATCACTATCCTTTTTAAAGTACAACTAGCAATTTAAAATTCATAATTTTAGTTCAATTCTACCACTAATCATAACAATCAATAAATTATATCTTTCCATTGTTAATTGCAATGACATTAAATTGTCACTAGCGTTAACAACCAGGAATAAATTTTTAGTGTAACCGATGCACTGAAGATTCAGTGTAACTTTCATTTATTTTGTGACATATGAACAAAAAATATCACATTATTTAAAAAAAAAAAATTAAGTGGCAATTAATCAAATGATGTGATGTTTTTTATCCAATTGTCACAAAATAAATAAAAATTATACGGAATCTTGAATGTATCAGTTTCATTAAAAATTTATTCTTATCATAGAGGGCTTTATTTTCTCCAAAACTATGTATTAATTAATACACCACTTATCATGCATGGAGCCCATGACACCTCGAGAAAGATTGAGAAAGATGTAAAATGAAAGCAAAGGCATGCCCACAATTCTAGAGTGAGAAAGTTGGTTGGTGGGGTCTTGTGAAAAAATCTATCGAGTAAAGAAAAGGGGTAATCACCGGTCGTCCACCGAATTAGGAGCACAGTAATTTAGGATTGTTCTCAAGGAGAAGGAAGAGGTGCGAAAGCAAAACACTATTGTAACCCCAAAGGGTTGGAAGTTGGTGTTTGGTGGATCTTATAGGTTGAGTAGGTGGGTGGGTTCGAAAGATTCGAAGGTGGGGATTGGGATCAGATTCTAATGTAATAAATTTGTTTAAAAAAAAAAACCACCACAATAAATGATAGAGAATATTAGTCTCATGCTACATGGAAGTAATTCTCTCATGTTATAGAGAGAATTCAAGTGGGATTTATCATTAAAAAACAAAAGAAAAAAAAAAAAAGAGGGGGTGCGATTTTCGAAGTGAGAGAAAATGAAATAACTATCTCATGTAGAATTAGAGTAGTATTTCCCATAAATGAGTTATTTTTTTATGGGAATTTATTTGCTGAATATTTTGAGTCACATAACTGTTGAAATATAAAAACAATAATATTTTAAAAAAGATTTACCAAAAGTGTGAATGTATATTATCAAAAAAGTCCTAATAATATCATCTCATACATTAAATAATGGGAAGAAGAAATATCATTTTAAAGTACAAAGCTTGTATTATTGTAGGTGTGTTATGGAATATTTCTATATCATAACCACCTACTCAAGGATCCCTTAAAGGATAATTCTCAAATTATCCTAACAACATAAAACAATAAGGCAGTTAAGGATAGAGTCCTTATCCCAACAGAAAGGAAGTTAAATCTTACTACAACTGAGAGATCTACACAAGCCCAAGAGGTAACCCTTATAAATAAGAGGTTAAAGACACCACATATACACTTTTAACCTATTTACTATTACTGCCAACACTGTGCACACACCCACGTCTTGGCTATAAGCCTGTTGCTTGTGCGCAGTGATTGAGACATCGGCTATAAGTCTAATATACATATAATTATACAGTATCTCTGAGCGCATACCATACGATATAGCAATACGGTCTTTCCAGGACCGAACAATTTACACAAAATATGCAAGACTTAAAACTCCCAGGCATTGCATAGAATATAGTGGGATAGTTTGTGAATGTACTCTTGCATCCCAGTAGATTGTCTCATCTTTACTCACGGAGGCAATGAATCTTTCTGATTGTTTCCAGCACATGAAAATTATAACTCCACTATGTCCCTAATAGTAAAGATGTATATATTATATATGTTGCAAAACCAACATTTCAAAAAAGCAAAAGGAGGAAAAATTATAAATTAAGCTTGAAGCTCACTCCAGTTTCTTAATTGTGTGCATCCCATAATTTTACTGATTCATCATAGGAAGCAATTGTGGAGCCATAATTTAATTTTGTTCGGGGTCAAAAAATTTGACTTATCAAAATATTATCATAGTTACACATACCTTTTATTTTTTAATAATATAATATATTTATGATATATTACTATTCATTTAAAGACATATTCGGAGATCATAATTTGTAACATTATAATTTTGAAAGTAATAGGATTGATGTTATTTTAACAAATAATAAATATTTATTTAAAATTAAAATATAATATAATATACAATTAGTAAAGAAAGTACAAATTATATGTATATATACATATATGAAATTTTCATGTGATTTTTATGAACATTTTCGTGTGATCTTTATGAACATTATTTCATGTGATGTTAATGAAAATTTATTTCATGTGATCTTTGTGAATAAATTTTTTTATCTTTTATATTTCAATTTGGTTTGGGTCTATAAACTTTAGGCCTTTAGGGGGTATATTGAATTATGATTTTAAAAGACTTTTTTGAAATAAAAAATCTTATAGATTTTAAAGACTATTTATAATTAGAGGGATTTTTAAAACTTTTTTGAAAGACTCTTTTTTTTAAAGACTCTTTTTAATATAATTTATAAGATTTTAAAAAACCATATGAATTTTTAACAAACATTCAAAATTACAAGAGTCAATAAAAAAATAAAAAAAATGCAATGATATTAATAAAAAAAGTAAAACCTAATATAATTTTCTCAATCAGTAAAACTTAATATAATTTTTAACAGACATTCAAAATTACTAAGCATTAGCTCTCCACATATCTAAAGCTATATTGGTCCTCCACGCAATAGAATCTTCTTATTCATGCTCTTGGGTTTGACCAATGAGTTAAAAATTATCTTCTTCATTAACTGGCGAAGAAAGTTATGTAGTGCTAGGGGTGTTCGCGGTCTGGATTGGATCGGTTTTGGAAGCAAAAATCATCTGATCCAATCCCTTCGGTTTGATCATATAATCATCCATTCGGTTTTGATTTTTTTCAAATCCGATCCAATCCAATCCAATTTTTTTCGGTTTGGATTGGATCGGTTTTCGGTTTTTTGAAAATCCTAAAATTTATTTCATGATTACTGTCCAAATAACATCTTTTGTATATATTGGCTTTGTAAAAAAAAATTGAAATACAAAAGCATTAGTAAACTATAATATAATTTTTTTAATTTTGGCAATGAGATATGAAGCTCTACAAAGATAAAATTTTGTTGATGAGATATGATTAGATTTTTTCTTGGGTTTAGTTGATGGGTTAATGAGTCTTGGGTTTAGAAATTTTTATGCTATGATTAGGGAAATACCCAAGTAGGTAGAGGGAAATTAATATATTGGATCGGTTTGGATTGGATCAGTTTTCATCAACCCATCCAAAAATTGATCCAATCCAATTAAAATTTGCAGTTTTTAATCGGTTTTTGGTTTTTCGGTTTTCGGTTTATTCGGTTATCAATTTTTCGGTTCGGTCACTGCGGTTTGAATCGGTTTGGATTGGTTGATGAACACCCCTATGTAGTGCTACACATGCTAGCACAAGCTCTGCTTGTGTTTTAAATGGAAACAGATGTGCTTACTTAAAAATTGTGAACCGTGATTTAAATATGTCAAATATCTTCTCAATTACATTTCTCTATGATGCATGACGAATATTGAACACCAAGAATGTATCATTGCCAAACACGAAGAATATTGGGATTATTAAGATTTTTAATAGAGCTTGCCACCAAATTATTAGGATTTTTAATATGTATCATTGCCAAACACGAAGAATATTAGAATTTTATGCTCATTATAATCCAAACAATATACAAAAGAATTAGATTTTTAATATGTATCATTGCCAAACCTTATTAGTTCAATTTTAGAGATCAGATACATGATTATCGTCAACTCTATACAACTCTAGTAAAAAAAAAATAATGAAGCACATCATTAATCATGAAGGAGGAATACCCAAATTTGAGAAAATATATGAGAGTCAAAAAAGAACATACCATGGCTTTGAGAAAATGCTAGAGTAGATTGTGAGACACTGCAATGGAGAAATCTCAAGAAATCTAGGGGTTAGGGTGAGATTGTGAGAGAGGTATCATATTTATATTTCTCACTAAAGAGTCTAACGAAATTCACACTAATATAAAATTCATTAAAATCCTCAGATTTTTGAATACCACAATATTGTTTTTTCTTTATTTAAAATTCTGATTGAATACCAACGGATTTGGATGGACTCTAAAATAATATTTTTAAATCCTAATCGAATACCACGTGAATTTTTTTCAATCCTAATTGAATACCAATGGATTTTTTTGTCCAAATTAAATCCTCTGAAATCCTAATCCAGTACACCTCATTAGTTTGCAACTTGGTAGGCCTTACAGGCCGTATTAGATTTTTTAGTTTTTTATAATAGCCAGACCAAACCAATAAATCAAGACTTTAATAGGCTAATAGGCCAATTAAGGCTCTAAATATTTTAGATAAGCTTAGGCTATTAAATCCAAAGCCTGCAGCCTAACCTGTCCCATTTACACCCCTAGTCGTAACTTGTGAAGAACATCAATGTAGAGGGATAAAGCAAACTTCACAGTTAAAAAGAAATATGGAAAAATCAGCGACAAATGTCTAAAATCATTTAAATGACATTGGATCCACATAAATATTTCATCAGTGTTTTGATATTTAAAAAAAAAAATTACAAAAAAAAGCAAAGGATTTATTAATTGGTATGTACAAGAAATTTTCATACTTCATGTATATATATATCTTCATTGAATTTTATCTTTAACAGTTTCCACTAATTAATCGCCAAAATTCTTATTCGTGTTGTGAAATCAAATACAAATAACACCAAGAAACAATTCAATTTCATTACTAATAGCAACTATAGCTCTACATTAAAATATATATTTTTTAAAAAGGTAAACGTAAAACAAAACTCCATTTTTCTAAAGAAATAAAATCAATAAATACAACCACACACAAAAAAGATGTAAATAAAAAAAAGAAGCATGAATTTCACTCATGTTTGAAAAATTCAATAAACAATTATGGTCAGCAAAGACAAAAAATTTCTCTTTTACAATAATCAAAAATGTAAATCAATTTTTTCCCAAGTATACTATATAATTACCAATGCATATTCTAAGAACATGTATCTGTAAAATCTTGAAAAATGAACGAAACATCGTACATTGTCGCAGAATGGCTGGGTTCCGGGTGGTGAGTGCGAATAAGAAAAAAAAGGTTAGAAGAAAACCCTAATTAGAAAAGAATGAGAGAAGAAGAAGAAGAAGAAGAAATTAAGAAGAAAGCAATATGTTATCTGGTCACACACGCAAAGCAGCTCCAAATCTTCGTCTGTTACCACTGTTATAATTTGAGCTAGGGCCAACTTACAATTTGAGCTAGGCCCAATTATAATTACTTATATAATTATATACGATAAATAAAATTTGTTGAAATGTAGCTGGGGCCCAGGCCTATCTAAGTATAACGTGACTCCACCACTGATAGAAAAATATAGCATACATTATTACAATATATATATATATATATATATATATATATAGCATACATAGTTGAATTTGGACGAAATTGAACTTCTGTTATCACCTGTGTATGCGAAATTTCTGCAGTGGAAAATTTAGAGGATTCCTTGATCCTAACCTTAACCTGTCATTATAAAAAACAATAAGCTTTAAATAATGGGTTACAAAAAAAATCATATTGAACTACCGTCATCCCGTGTCCAGCACATGCCAAAAAAAATTCGTCCGTTGAGAACTCGCAGGAAAAAAAAAAACTCGTGTGAATAATAGCGGCTAGTAACTTCTTCGAACGCAAAACCACCTACAAAATTGAATAAATATTTAATCAATATAATTTACAACATTCTCTTCTCACTGTATTGAACTTAACTGCCAACATTTTTTTTTCTTGAGTAAATGCCCAAATTGGTCCCTGACAAAAAAATTGGTGCCCAAATTAGTCCCTCACAAAAATAAATTAGTTAGATAGTCCCCAACAAAGAGAAACAGGACCCACGTTAGTCCTTCTGTTAATCCAAAACTCACGGTGTCACTAACAGTGCTGATGTGTCACGGTAAGTGAAATGTTGAACGCCACGTTGGTTTAGGAACTACGTCATTTGGAGAGACTCATCCACTTGGTCAGACCATTTTTTATTAAACCCAAAATTTCCCCTCACCTAACTGTTGGTCACTTTACCATTTCCCTCTCTTCTAACTTCGACGCTCCATTGTTGAGAAGGAAGAGGACCGTGGAGTAAACAGTCGCCTGCGATTGGAATACAAACTTCTTCAACAATCGGAGGGAACCGGTGGAAGTAAAATAACTTTGGTTTTGTGTGAGGCAGAACCTTTCGTACAAAAAGGTAAGAGAGTATTTATATCTTGAAACATTTTTTTATTGTTCTTTGTCCTCCTTTGTTTGTGGTCCCCATGTTGTTCCCCTTTGTTTAATGCATATTTTTTTCTGCATGCAAAGTGGACATTGTGGTCCATGTTTCCATTTAGGGTTTAGGTTAAAGAATGTAACTACCGGGTGGTGTGGTCCCTGTTTTAGAAAGTGGTCTATGGTTGACCCAGTAACAAATAAAAACCCCATGGAAATCGTTGGAAAAAAGTCAGCATCCATAAAAAATGTTTGTTTGTTTATTGCTTTGTATTGTTTAAGTGGTCTAATGTGTGTGGTCGTTTGATTAATGATAGGTTTGGTTTTTTGATTTTGACAGATGTCGGAATACATAGTCATTGTTTATCATCATGGTGGTATTTTAGTAAGAGATGAAGATGGAGTGATGACCTATATAAATGGAAGGGTGGACTCATTGTCAGATATGGACATTGACTGCTGCAATATCTGTGACCTTGACACCCTGTTTAAGCAATTTGGGTATGAAAAATGCAAGAAGATGATGTGGCTAAAGCCTGGTGTACCCGGTTTGGAACAAGGGCTGAGACCACTTAGTACAGATTCGGATGTATGTGTCATGTGTGAGGCTGCTTTAGGAAATGGCAATGAGATACATGTCTACTTTGAGGACTGCATCTCAATTCCCGAGTTTGGTTCACCTCAACATGACAGTGAAGAGGATAATGTCATTAATTCAGCATATAATGAGGACCATGCAGAGGTTGATGATGGAGTCAATTCACATGAAGACAATGCACAAGGTGATGATGGGGTCAAAGAAAATGAAGACCATGCACAAGCTGCTGATGGCTTGAATTTACATGATGATGGGATCAAAGAAAATGAAGACCATGCACAGGCTGCTGATGGCTTAAATTTGCATGATGATGGGATCAATTCGGACCATGATGAAGAAAGTGCAGAGGATGATGGTAATGGGTCCGAAGATGATAATGCAGATGATGAGGTTGCTTCCTCACACTCAGATTCATATGAGAGTGCAAAGGATGAGGTATACAAGCCTCCCCCATCTGGTGTTGAGGATTATTCTGATGATGAACACAATGTACCATTGGTAGAGATAAAAAGGTCTGCAAAACAGACCCCAAGGAAGAAGGTAGTCAAGAAAGATGCCCCAATTCAAGACTCTGAATCTGAAGAAGTTGATGAAGAGGAAGACATAATGTCCTTTGAGGAAGAAGGATATACTTATCTGTCTGAGGAGTTGAGGACTCCTCCTTCAAGTGACGATGATGAGAATGTTAGACCTGTCTTGCCAAAGTTTAATGAACAAGCTTCTTTTGGGCATGTCTATTTAGAACTTGGTATGGAGTTTATGAATTTGGACCAATTTAAGTGTGCAGTGAAAGACTATAATATAAGTCTTGGGAGGAACTTGATATGGGTTGAAAATGACAAGGTCAGAGTAAGGGCCAAATGCAGCGTAGAAGACTGTGAATGGATGGTGTATTGTGCCTGGAACACCAAGTTAAGCACATTCCAAATAAGAACTTTTAACGAGACTCATACATGCTGCAGATTCTTCAAGAATAAAAGGGCTACTCGAGATTGGATGGCCAAGAAATTGGAGAAGAGAATACTAACACAGCCCAAGATGTCCAGGTCAGAGGCATTTGAGCACATGAAGGAGGAATACAATGTTCATTTGAATATGAAGAAAAAGTAAGCAAGGCTATGAAGAAAGTAAGCAAGGCTTTGAAACAATAAGCTTAGAAAGACTTACACAGTTCAATGCTCCAAGTGTGGTGAGACTGGTCATTACCCGAAGACATGTAAGGGACCTGCTGGTAGTTCAAAGTCAAAGACAAAACCGGTTAATGTTGAAGTTCAATCAAGGATAGTTGAAGAAATCATCATGAGTCAGGGCTGCCCTGCACCAGAGACAAGTAGCCAGCATGCAACAAGTGCAGCTGAACCAAACACAAGAGCATCAAGAGGCAGCAGCCTACCTCCATGCAATCCTGCTGAGGCAGTGACCAGTGAGACAGCAACTGCAGCTAGCAGTGGCACCAGAGCCAGATTCATGAGCTTCATGTCTACACCAGGGTTCAGGCCACCTAGGCCAGCCCCACATAAATGATTTGGAATACTCTGTAATCACTAACATTAGGCCAGTTCAAATGTGACAGTTGGCATTTTTTTGTAATTAGGCCAGCTCATTGGAATTGTAGTTAGGCCAGTTATTTGGAATTAGTATGGTTTTGGCCCTATTCAAATTATTCACCAATGACTTTTTTGTATGCCTCTAGTTATGGCCATATTAAGAAAGAACACTTTGTTTTTTTGGAAGACTATTGTGTTGGTCTTAATGGTATAATATGTCAGTTGGAATTGTAAGTACAATCTGATGAAATGAATGGAATATGTTCTGTGAAATACTATATCTTTGCTGTCATTACTATTTTTCATTGCTGTCATTAGTAATTGTACTGATACATCTTGCTTCTCAGTTGAGGTTTTGGAACAAGATTGTGTTGGTCTTCTTACAATCTCTTTGTTGTCATTGCTTGTCATTACAACTTATACTGATACACTTTTTTGTTTCTGTCAATACTGGTGCTTATATTTTGTATGATGTGACATTTTGGGGTCATGTGTAAACATACCTGAACTTAGCACATTGGTCCCTGTTATATACCTTATAGGTCCTCGATATTTTTTATCGAGGACCTTTTTAGTCCCTATTATTTTCCACATTTGGCCACATTGGTCCCTAACAAACTCATCGGGGTCCTTTTTAGTCCCTGTTAAACATGACAGTGACACCAATGCCACAAAAAGCTGTTACCAAACCCACTGGTCATTCCCCCCTTCTGTATAATTCCCCTCATCCTTGTTGTAAGTGTTCATACAGTCTTTTGCATTTTTAATTGGCATTTCCAGATAACTTAATACTACATTTTGTGCTTTCAGAACAATCAAGTTCAAGGACATTAACCAAATTATGTATATTGCATGAACAACATCTCATTACATCCCAACATTGGTCTTTCCATTACAAAAAAGCATACATATTACAGATTAAAAATGAACATTTCTCTCCACCCTACTACAAAGATATATACATATTACAAAGACAATGATAATGGATCCAGCAAACACCCTAGCACACCTACACACATGCATCATTTCCTTCTCAACCCTTTCAAAGTCTTCCTGCATCTTCATTGATATGCCTTCAATCTTTATACAGTGCTCATTAATCTTCTTTTTGTGGTCATTCACCTCCAGCTACAGTTCATCATTGAGCTTCATGTCCAAAAAGTTCAACTTGAATTCCATTTCAGCTACATTGAACTCCAGCTTGTTAATTGTCCAATCTTCCAGCTCCATGGTATCAGATGTAGCATCATCCACCCATGTAAAAAAGTTACATTATGGCTTCTTTTCCTAAACCAAATTCAACTATACAGTTAATAACATTGACATTAGAAAAAGGACGCATGAAAAAATCAACCTCACCTTGAAGTTGGGGCACCCAAAAAAATGATCTATTAGGGTTTCTAATGATCTTGGAGGTGTAAACAACACTGTGCCTCTCACATTTACACAATGGAGCAGCTCTCCTTCTTCCACATCTGAACCCAAATGAACTACTTGAGCTCCCCCTTCCAGAAGAGATATTCATGGCATAAAAACTAAGAACAACCCTAAATCGTACAGTATAAACCCACCTTCACTAAACCGTCAATCAATTTTCCCCAAATTCATGTGTTCAATCTTCGATTCAATCTCATGCTTTCTGGTTTAAGAACAACCCTAAACCATACGACGACGTTCCTTGGATGAAAGTGAATTGATTCTGACCAAGTGGATGAGTCTCTCCAAACGACGTCGTTCCTAAACCAACGTGGCGTTCAGCATGTCACTTAACGTGACACATCAGCACCGTCAGTGACACCGTGAGTTTTGGATTAACAGAAGGACTAACGTGGGTCCTGTTTCTCTTTGTTGGGACTATCTAACTAATTTATTTTTGTGAGGGACTAATTTGGGCACTGAGTTTTTTGTCAGGAACCAATTTGGGCATTTATTTCTTTTTCTTTTTCTTAATTAAGGTTTCTATATCTAGTTTCCAACAATCTTTTGCCTAGTAGAGCAATCTCAACCCGAGGCACTATAGCAAAATTCACTGTAAGCTTTTAGACAAGTTGTGCATAACAGACTCGTATCCTATAAACCCAATATATAGATATTGCTTGTATGAGTCTTCTATGTGATTACATTTCTATCTCAAATAATCACTTTCTAAATCTTTTGAAATGGTTTGGAGCAAACGTGTAGAAATTTACCTGCACCTAATCCAACAAGGAACATTTTCTGTTGATTATAAGTTTGCGAAGTGTGCATCAGGGAGCCTAATTCCTCGTTCTGCACACAGGAGACATTTGATCAATTTCTAGCTAATAAATAAAAAAATAGCTCAAATATTTATAAGTATAGTATGCACTCTTAATTGCATTCAAATTTTCCAATAACTGACTATAAAATGCAGAATTGTTACCCCAAACATATCAAAATCATATCCATCACGTATGTATAGTCAGTGGGAGCCAACCAGTACTTCTTTGCAACAGATTGAGACCTCTAAAAAAACATGCACTAATCAGCCTTGAAAAATCAAATTATTTTCAAAAGTTGAATATTCATGTTATTATTTTGATCCACATGAGTAGCATAATACTAAAGCATGATTTATTGCACTATTTTATCCAGCATCCTACCAGAAAACTGAATTGTCAGAGATTAACGACAATGTAAGACAATATGTGCGTGATTTGGTACCATTTTTCACCGGTGTATATATTTTGTTAGGAAGGAATTAGATATAAGAAAATAACATTCCAAATCCACTTTATAAAATCAACATAGGTAATGTAATGACTTGTGTGTAATACCAGAATATTTTTCCAGAGAGCACCAAGAATGAGGCACAAAGAGAGATATCACATTTGTATTTTTCACTAAGATAATAAGCTAAAATTTATAGAGTCCCTCATAAAGAGAAAAAGAGATTCATGAACTAGGAAAATAGGTTTATGACAAACTTCTTTCAGAGGTCCATGTGAAGGCTCAAGATTAATACCTGCTCTTTGTACAACATTCTGGGCCAGGCTGCGAACTTTGCTCATATACTCCAGCAAATATCAAGATTAATTACAACAATAATAATATATACTATAGTATTTATTATCAATGGCAAAAGAAAACTGTAAAGAATCTTGGAATACACCACCCAAAAGCTAGCTCAAAGGGTAGGAGTGTCCAAGGCCTTATAAAGGCCACATTAGTTATCCACACAATCAATGTGGGACTATGTATCTCAACAAAAACATACCATTAGAGCCTCCCGATTCCTCTGGGTAACGATCATCATTATTCATTTTGATGAGGTACGAAAGTAACACAAATTCCTTCAGAGAAACTGAAAGAAAAGAAAGAACAGATTGACAGTGCAAAATTATTAAAGAAAACAAACACACACTCACATTTCCACATTAATTGTGAACAAGAGGCACAGAAAAGAAGATGTAAAAGAGGTTTGGAGAGAAAAAAAAAAAATACCCAGATTAAGGGAATCGAACGAAGAGAGGTCAAAGAAATGGGAATGCAAATTAATTAGGAGCTGCATGCAGCTTATAAGTGCTTGTAACTAACCGCTAACGACCAACAAAACTAACGGATTGAATGACGTGGCATTGTGATGACTAGTGACACTTCCGTTCCATGTACTCATGCGTCATGCACTGCTTATAATTAGTGATGTTTTGATTTTGAGTACTGAGGCGGCGGCAACATGCATGGTAGTGTAATGTAATGACTAATATCATACATAATAATAAAAATTTAATTTTCTTATTTTATATTATATTGCATATAAGCTATATGTGATTAATAAATTAGAACCATTTGATGAAAATAGGATGGACGGTGGTTCAAGAAATCACTCTGTTTCCCACCATCGTTGTGCATGATTTTGTTTGCAATTCGTTTTTTCATTGTATATATGCTTGTTTATATGTGTTAGCTAGCTAATTTCACTCTCCGGTTTTAATTTATTTATCGAGTGTTCAACTCATCCAGTCATATGATATATAATGTTTGTGCACTTAAAATTCTGCATTACATATGTGATATGTCTAATTAAGCTTTCCCCTTATTAATTTTTTTAAGTTTTTTTTTTTTTTTTTTGAAAACATTTAAGTTGTGCTTCAAATAGCATTAATTCCATTTCAGGATTGCTTGCTTCTAATTAATAAGCTATGAAACCAGTAATGCCACATAAAAAGTTGACATGTCACCTTCACTGTACAATATACGTGAGTATATAAAGCGTAGCCCAGGAGGTACATACATGTAGCTAAGAGCGTTATAACAAAACTTTCTTATGAGTATAGCGTAGCCCAGGAGGTACATGTTGGATATATGCTCTTTTGGTCACTAAAGTTCTATTGGGTTTCAGTGACACTTGAGCCCATGAGGCTTAGGGTTGAGTTATGTCTAAGACCTAAAGTATATATTCACAGTTTTCTCCTCTTGTGCCTCTAAGGTGAACAGATCATTAGAAACAAACCCAAGAGGCAGACGTTCATCATCTGAACGGTTGCCCACACAACCATCTCATCCTCCTCGAGAGATAGTCTGGAAGATCGATCATAGAGGGAACAACTATTGTTCGTGGTCACACAACTACGCCCTTCCAGGTAATCAAAACGATGAAGGTTAATCTTTTCCCTCGTCGTGTCGGTTCGATGCGCTTCCGCGTTTCTGATGATATACCTACAGTACATACATACATGTAGCTAAGAGCTTTATAGCAAAACTTTCTTCAGCTTGCAGATTTAGATGAAGCCTGGAAATAATGCTTTGACTTTGACTTTGACGGGTATTATCCCATAAAAACTTGACGCTGGAAAAAGCTAATACAACTCTTTTGTTTAATGGACCAACTGAACCATGGTTTCTGCATACTTGTATTGTATCTTTCAACTCTGGTCTTGAATACAGAGACAGAATCTGGGGGGCTTCATTTTTTCTACTTAGGGGAAGATAGATTGCTCTGTTGATATCCTCCAACATTTGTGTATTAGAGTCGAATCCATTATTAGAGTGTGGTAGAAGACCTGAAAAACACTTATTTGATCATCAACCGGAACATGTTGAAGGAACTCTTTCTTCTTGTTGTCAATGATATCTCTCACAAAAGCACTTGAATCTTCTTTTGGAAAATTTGGGTTCCTCATCAAGTTGAGCTGAACAAAATTCAACTTTCCCTCTTCAACTTCCTTAAGTTGCATGCAAGAAACATATGATTAATTAATAAGATGTCAATAGATTGTCAAAATCTCGACTCAACATTAGCTTATCATAAAATAAATTGGAATATTTATTAATCTGATTAATTTAAGAAACATAAAATATATTAATTAATATTATCAACATAAAAATTTATATATTCTCGTACTTGGCTATATTAATTAATTTTGAAAATTATTTTATTTCAAAAATGATCTATCGATCGGATTAATAATCAAAGGAAAAACATTTTACGTAGCCATAATTTTAAAAACAATATTTCAATTTGAGCGTTTCAATCCAATCCAATATAACCTTGTTATTTGTTACCTCAGATTTAAGATAATTATCTAAGAATTAATTAAATTATTAAAAATTTATTATAAGTAAAAATAAATATATTTAAATCAATTATTTTTATTAAAATAATTAAAATAGTATTATCACGTTACTAAAAAAAATTCTTACTTACTAATAGTC
Organism: Gastrolobium bilobum; assembly: GCF_033153095.1. NCBI lineage: Eukaryota > Viridiplantae > Streptophyta > Magnoliopsida > Fabales > Fabaceae > Gastrolobium > Gastrolobium bilobum. Next base: position 104,370 of record NW_026897458.1, on the reverse strand, counting down.
AAACAACAAAATAATTTAATACCTCATTAATTTCCTAAAGCGACAAAATAAAAGCAACACGTTTTTTTTATTCAAAAACAACATATAAAATAAAGAGTTTATTTTCAATATATGACTAATATAAAAAAATTTACACTATCATTTGATTTTATATTAACAACTTCTGTGATAAATTTGTCAACGAGTGAAATGATTTTTCGTATCCTTCACCAAACAAAGTGGAAACGACAAATGGTGTAGGTGCGAGGAATAAATCTTTTGTTATTATTGTTGTACAAAGATTCAGTATATCTCACCAATAAAAATATTATTATGTAAGTTAAAGCTTTCTTTTTTCTGTCAAATTTTTTCTCTCTCCTATGATGTTTAATATTTTTATTAATGGAATGCATTGAATCTGGTTCAATAATAGCACCAAAAATTTATTCGTGAAACGAGATATATCACGAGATCAACAAACACATTGGATTTTTTCGACCCATTTTAAAACGGGTCCGGTAACAAACCCGGTTTTTAGGCCCAGTTATGTAGTTTTATCTTAATAATTAAAACTGTGCGTTTCCTTGTCGTGATGTTATATATAAGGAAATGCATATTGCACAGATATAAAGGATGAATGAATAGTTAGTTGTTTTGTTGGAGAGTGAGTGAGAATGTCAGAGAAAGAATCAGAATCAGAATCAATGAAGTTAGCTTCGGAAGAGGTTTCCGATGAGTTCAAAACCCTCGTCAGTTCCGACGATCTCCATTCCCTTAACCATTTGCAGCACACCATGTCAAATTCCATTCTCTTTTCTTCTCTTTCTTTATATTCTAACAATTCATCTAATTTTCCTATTGATTTCAATTTTCAGATTGGGGAGGTTGCAGGACAGCAATGCTGTCTTGTCACATTTCAATGAATTCTCCGAACATTGTTTTACTGAGATTTCCGGAGATATCGCTAGAAATACTCGTGTCTTGAAGTCTGTCAAATCTGACCTCGATTATATTTTCCAGAAACTAAGGTTTTTCCTTTCTTACTGTTTACTTCTTTATTGATCTTTCTTCAATTGCCTCAAAATAACTTCATTTTTTTACACCTATATTTGTCTCTGCTATCTCCTGTGGTTGATCTCCATGAAAACCATTGTGTGTAGGTTTTCTGTCACAATTAAGCTTAGTTTCTTAAATGCATTTCTCTGATTTCCCTAATAACTCAGGGTTACGTTGTGATTATGCTTAGATTTAGTTGAACTATTACACTCAAAAGTAACGGTGATTAAATTAGCATAAGGTTTCTCCGCTGCTTTATTGGCTCCTCAATTGGTTGAGATTTCAGTATCTTTTCTTTTAGTTTTAGTCCCACATATAAGTTTCTTACACTCACTTTTGCTGCAATGAAATTTTTTGAAATTCAATTTTATTTTGGGTTTCTAAGTTTCATAGTAAAAGGGAACACCTCTCCTATCTCTGCTTCTGGTTCCTATGTTTGTTGAGATGGACCTGATCTCAGCTTCACAAGCTAGTACTGATGATCTCAACTTGGAGCAATGCCTTCAAGTTAGGTTTACCGAATTTATTTAACCAATCAGCAACTAGAATTTTAGACAAAAATGGCCACTTATACTGTTAGAGAGAATTTTGCTTAGATGCATGTATAAATGTGATCTGTCTGCATCTTCAACTATGCATATTTGTAGATACCTATGCATCGCTCTGTCTTCAAGTTCAATAATTAAATAAATGCCTGAAATATATTAAAGAGTAAAACAAAAATAATTTCTGTATAACGAAAATTCCTAATTTAGTATACATATGCATTTATTGATATAGTATGTTCATAAAGACATGATAATTCATTTCCTTTTCCTCCTCGCAATGCCATCATCCATCTACTCAACTTTATGATATTACTCAATACTAAAATTGATCGTTAATCATAAATTTTAAATCCTCAAACTTTTTCGCTCTGTGGTAGTAAGCATTTTTCTTTATTTCTGTTCACGTGGATAGGCAATACATATCGTTATTTACATGTTCCCCACTGTAAACAAAGACGCCAAAGGTGCTGGACAAGGCACCGTAAGGTGTGCTGACCTCTTGCAGACTGAGCCTTAGGGACACCTTTATGGTTCATGAATGGCGAACCTTTTAGCTCCTTACTAGAATTTATCCTGTAGTAAGTGTTGATAACCTTTAAAAAAATGCCTGCCAAGCCATTGCGTGCTAGCCTAGCTAGCTGGCTGTTATGTTATTTGTAGCGCGCCTTCCCTCCTTCTCTCACTTCGGAAAGATTTTGCAGTCTTGTCTTATGATGACCTGGTCGAGAGAGTATGATACATCGGTGTAAAAGATGGAGTGGGATCTGTGAGGGTTCCATTTTTCGGAGAAAAGTGAAGGATATTCAATTAGTAATGAAAAAAGGGGTTTCGGGGATCCGTATATGTTGTTCAGGTCGATCATCAGGCACAGAAATAGCTAGAACTGAATGCAGAAAGTATGTCTAACTTGTTAATTGTGATACTAAAACAGGTAACGTAGTTAAAACAAAATGTAGTTTTGGGTCTTTGACTCTTGTTGCCTTAGGGTTTGGTAAACAAACCACAATTTGAGAAGAGGGAGATAATGGAGGAACACCAAGGACGGGTGTTACATATGTTGATGAAGATGTTGAAGATGAAGTTGTCTTTGCTGATGACAGTGAAGAATGACAGCAGAGTAATAACAAAGGCATCTGATAATAACATGAGTAAAGTCAACCCAAAAAAAAATGTGACTTCCTATAAATAAGAGTTGAGAGTTGGAAGAGGTGACAACTATGGAACGGAGTCTTATATGTTGATTCCTTGGATGCACTCTTGACCAGATTTTCTATTTTTTTAATGAACTTAGGATATCCTAATCTAGACTGTTAGTGTCTCTCTGTTATGAATTTTAGTTTTCAGGGCTGCCACATATATTTTGGTTATGAACATTAATATTTGATGAATAAGACAGATGATAAGGTAAGGGAAGATTCTTTCGTATGTGCTTGAAACCTCTTCCCCCACCCCCCTTTTTATTTATGAGGCATTTTTTCTCATTTATTTGCATTATGAAATCAAACGTTAAAGGTTGGCTCACCCTCTCTTTCTCGCAGAAGCATGAAGTCAAAAATTTTGATGACTTATCCGGACGCTTTTCCTGAAGATTCAATGAGCGAAGTCATTGATAGGAGACCTGATCTTGAAATGCCCAAGTAAACTAACGCTGTTAACGAGGAAGTTATATGAGTGCTTTTATTTTTATTTTTACCTTCTGGTAATAAACATCTTCGAGTATTAGTTCTCAGTCATTTTACCTTCCTTCTTGCTCTTAATAAAATTCTTTATACTTTTTCATTGCAACCCGAGTACGCATTACGCCCAATGATAAAATGTCATTTCAGGAAAAGCTCTGGGCTTTATGGACGCTTGTGAAAGAACAAGTGGAATAAAATCAACTCGGGTGAGCCTTTAAGTTGAGAACTACTCGGTGTGTGTTTGGATGAGTTTTTTTTTTCAAAAGCTCCTTTTTTTCTCGTTTTTAGCTTGTTTGGATGTTTACTTTTAAAAAAGCACAAGTTACAAAAAAAAGTCAAAAGCTTACTTTTTTCAAAAGTTAAAAATTTTAACTTCTAAAAAAAATAAAAGTCAAAAGTCAAATATTTTTTTCAAAAATTAAATATTTTTATACAAATATAAATAGCTTTAACTTTTATAAAAAGTATTTCTAAAATAAGAAAGAGTTCTTAGTACATTTTGAGCAAGTCATTAGAAACATAAGGCATAGCACCACATTCACATGCCCTTGGATTAAATTTTAATTATTAAAAAATAATTAAATTTAAATCGGATACATTAACACGCGAGTACTTTTTATAATAGTTCAGTGTAATTGACTAACATTTTTACTGTTTCCATTGGATTCATTTGGTGTGCATAACTCCTCGCGCTATGTAGCATTTCACTTTCATGGATGGTAGAAACTATTGGCTTAGCCTACGTTTTTCTCTAAGATAATGGTCATTTCACCGGAGTCATGTTTCATTAATTATGGAGGTGTATGACTAACGGGAGCATATATATAGACACAAGATGAGATGAGTTTTAACATCTATTAAAAATAAATAAATAAAAATTTATTGCACACAATTCGATTTCTTACTAGTAGTAGAAAGAATTCTCTTGCAATATGAGAATTCTTTTCACACACACACATATATATATAAGGTTATCTACGGTCAAAAACTACATCATTTTAATTAATGAAGGGTGTTTCTGTAATTTTAGGTGAATTAAAGAAGTGTGTTTCTGTAATTTTATTTATTTTTTTATCATATTCATTTTACTAAAACATCCTTCATTAATCAAAACGGCGTAATTTTTGGGTAGCTGTAGATAATCTTATCTAAAGTAGCTGTAGAAATATTTTTTCATACATATATATATATATATATGATTAACTTATAATGGTATAAAAAATAATAACTCTTACATCATATCTTAACTGTTAATTTTCGTGCACTAATGGTTCAAATTTATTGGATTTTATTCATTAATTAATTATTAATTTTTAATAAATTATAACTGTTATATACACTAAAATCAACGGTTAAGATTTAGTGTAAGAATAATATATATAAGATTATCGTCTCTTTCTCTCTGTGTGTGTGAAAAAATTGTTTGACAAGGCTTATTTTGTAAAAATTATTTTTGTTTTAATTTTTAAAATTAAATTTAGACAATATATCTCAGTTGCTTTTAATAGGGGTGTCAATTTTGACCTAACATAATGACACAACACAAACACGACATGAAAATTTGTGTTCAGGTTTACCCATATTTTAAATTTGTGTGGTGTTCGTGTTGGCAAAATATGACACGCAACAATTTGTGTCATATTGCATGTTGACATGCAAATATTCCTTTGACTCGTGTTGACATGCAAACATGCATTTGACATTTTTTTGGCTATTTAACTTTTTGACCAAATTGTATCTTGTTATGTCACGTCCGTATAAAAAGTGATTCGTGTCGATCTCAAAAACTCATAAATTTCAATTCGTGAGTTATCTATGTCATATCAACCCAATTTGATGGACATGTTCTTGTTGAAAGTTCTGAGGCGAATAAAAAATTATGTCTTGTTTGTATCGTATCAAATTCTTATTATATGAACCCAATTTGACACCCTAGTTTGAGTATTTTATCTCTTAATTTTCAAAACAGAACGCGTTTTACAGAATTTTTTTTTTTTTAAGAAAAAGAGAACACAATCAAAGAGACCTTATCTCTTTTTTACCCCAGAACGTTGTCGTTATACAACAAAAATATTTCTCCCCAACCCAAAACCCCGTTTTGATTTGAGAAACATTTAACCCATAAATTAAAGACAATCATCCTGCATTGTTAACATGAATCGCATCATGAAATTAATGGGCAAAACGGGAAACTTGGAGCCAATGAACAGGGTGCATGATACTATTCTTTAGACAAGCCAGTCGAGCGCAGAGTTGATAGAAAAAATTCAATACAAATTTTAAAAAGAAATTAACTGGACTCAGGATTAATGGGATAAATATTCCTCTAAACTGATATATGGATATAAAAGAAAAATATTGAAATGATAGGTTACTCAAACTGACACCTGAGATTTACTTTCACACAATCTTCCATATTGTATAAATTGATGGCGAAAAGTCTAAAATAATAAGTAGACTATGAACTAAACAATAACCTTCATAGCCATAAAACACCTATTACATAATAGATTGTCCACAAAGATATTCTTTCTCGAGTATGCGCAAGTCAATCATGAGATGGAAAATTAACAAACAGACTAAATTAGAAGAAAAACAAAAACCCAACTATATTTCAGTATTTCCCACCCTGATTCTACCCATGTTGAAAGTAACAAAAATAAGCTGCTCTGCAACAAAGTAGATCTGGATTTACAAGACAGGAAACAACCAACAAAATAAAAGAAAGAAAAAAAATGAGAAAGAAAAAGATAAAAGCCCGAACAAAAACCAAAAGATATAAGCATCTTAAGCAGAAACCCTAAAAACCCAAAACCCTAGTTAGGAGCTAACCACTGTAAACAAAACCCAAAGGAAGGGGGTTGGTGCTAGCATTCTATTAACTAATTCCGCCATGCCAATCTCAATATACAGATCTTTATCTTCACTAGTCAACTGATCATCATCTTCAGACTGCAAGAGAAGGCAAGACAGATCCAATCAGGTGGAACCAGGTTGCTGAGTATTATATAGCAAACGACCAAGATATGACATTGACCCACGATTGGACCACCACCTTTAAATACAGTAGAGCTTAGCAACCATTAGCAACCCCATTGGCTACAATCTTACTCTCAGATACAACTGGTTTAGCACCCTTTGGGGCATCTCCAGTTTTTGCAACAGATACATTCTCTGAAAGTTTGTGGTCATCACTATCCTTCTCTGCTAGGGTAGACTCCTTGAGCAGTTCTGAGGTAACTTCAGGTTTTTGTATATTAACTTCCCCGTTTATCTCAATCTTGTCATCAGCAGGTTTCCCTTCCCATACCTGTGTTAGTAGAATTAAGACAGCAAGAAAAATCTTAAGCACATGAGACGAAACATTCCAGAAAATTTCCAAAAGCATAAAACATATGAGCAGCAGCATAGAATAATTGAAATATGTCTTACCTGCTTTGGATATTGTTGCTTTGCTTTCTTCTCCAAAATTGTCTTCTGACGGGTCTCATAGAACCCAAAATCATCCAGAATGCATGTTTTGCTGGTATATTCCTTGAAAATTTTGATCAATTTCAGCCCTGGCTCCAGCATTACCTGCAAACATAAACTCTGTTGATCAGATGAAAACACATTATAAGGACCCAAAAACTACATGAGCAGAACCTAAATACCTCTTGTGTATCCCTACTGTTAGTGACGGGTTTGTTCTCATTGTTGTCCAAGGTAATGTGCCTCAGCAAATTGTTAGGAACATCCTTAACTATGTGCCACTTCAGAGGAAAACAACCATTCCACTTGTCTTGTTGCCAATACTCAACACTTCTGTTAAAATCAACGGGACCAATCATCTCCGCAAGCCCAACAAATTGCCCACTGGTGTTAACCTGCGTAGGCATTTAACAAATGAGATAAAAATTACCACATAAACAAAAGAAACTGATCAATGCCAGCACCCAGATGCTTACAGAGAAAAAAAGGAAAACAGGGCAGCCACCAGGTTTCTGCTGAGCCTCCTGATAAGCAGCATCAAGCTTCTTATTGCCATTTTGAGTACTGGCCCACACACTATACTTGATGCTTTTATGGATATCATCCTCGCTATAAGACTTGATGATAAAAAATTTGGCATCAGTATATTCTTCTGGAAAATCAGCTTTGTTATATTCATCACGGTCTGGAACAGTACTAGTTTTATCTTTATCCTCATCTGTGCTTAGATTGGCCGGCAAATTCTGCCCTTTGACTGCCAAAATAGTAGGTGCAAAACCCTTTTGGTTCTTACTTCCCTTGGCCCTAGGTCCCCTGTTCAGTTCATTCAAACCATCCATGTTCTCATTGCCATAGCCAAAGTAACCACCACTTCTTCCCCTAGTTTTGTATTTATTGTCAACAGCCAACCAAGCACGGCCATTAGTGCGAGAATCATATGCATGCGTTCCATAACCCATGCCAGATCTGACAGTGTTCCCATACTGACCATACAATTTGTTTGGATACATCCTATTTATGAAGCCAGGGGTGGCCCCCATGGCAGGCATTGGTCTTGGATGGTGCAAGCCCTAACATTAATAAAAACATTACATAGATTTAAAAACATTTACAAATAGTCAAAAAACCAGTCTCATAGAAAAAACAAGACACTGCTAAAATAAATTCTACCACAAATGATGGAACAAGCAACAAACCCTCAGATTGCAGACCACACTTGGAACAAAATAACAGACTTTAAAATATTATGCATACCATAAATTGGGAATTAGGACGGAAAGTCTGGTTCCTTGAAGCAGCAACATTATTGCCACCTGATATTGAAGAAGTGATTGTTGTGCTACTTACAGGTCTTGGCTGCCCGTCTGAAAACAGTGGGGCATCTAGCCATGGGAGAGGTGAGCGTACTCCGTCAAAGCCAAATCTCGGATCCTGATAACCTGAAGTAGGACGCCAACATGGCATGGTAACCCTTTCATATGAAGCATTGAAACTACAAGATGAATTTTGATAGGTATGTATAACAAGAGCAGCACCATTATTACCTTTGGCATTTCCGCCATTAGAGACACCATTAGAATTTCCATTAACTGCTTCAACAGAAAGAGGCTTTTGATCAGCAGCTATTGAGGTGGAAACATCACCCTGAGGGACAGCAGGAGTAGGTGTGAATGGCCCACTGGTTGGAGTCAAAGGCTGAAAATAGGGAGGATACTGATAGTGTTGAGGCCCGTACAACTGACCGTCGTTTCCCAGGGTTGGAACTGGAGACCCTGCTGGTGAATAGGGGCCATAGGGTGCATACCCATATCCATGGTGATACACCAGAGACCCATTATCCCCATAAACTCCCTGAAAATTCGCCAAGGTTTAATGTAAATTAAATATTAGCAACGAGTTCAAAGATCTTCCCCAGAAAAATTAGAAAACGGGAAGAAAATTTTACTTACAGAACTCATGTCAACTCCTTCAGGATTCACATATCTAGAATAATCATCCCACTCATTACCAGTCCCATCATAACCTACAAGAAATACACATTTCAGCTTTGCATAAAATGCTTATATTGAAGAATTATGCCCATCTCACAAAATTTAAACCAGCATCTTCTAACACGAATTCAAAGTCATTTTCATACAGTATTTACGCAGAAACTTACCACCGTAATAATAGGCAGTAGACGGGTAACCATTCGGAAGATAACACATGCTGGGATCAATAAAATCTTGTAACACTGGGGTTACAGACCGTTCATATGGAGGGATCTGGCCATTCACAGCATTTCCAGAGTCAACTGATCCATATTGATTGCCAGTAGCCTACACAGAAATTGAAAAATTAATTTAATACCACAGAAAGAACTGAAATCACATATAGCCAGGTAAAAAGATCTCATTTTATTCTCAGCTGCTAATATTATAATATTTCAAATGCCACACTAACATCAAGAGGGATGTAGTTCAATCACGAATCACTGACAGACATAAAAACCAAAGAATTTACCTTCTTGGCAGGCTCGGGAATTTCCAAGGCCTTGGGCTGAGTATCTAATGATAATTTTTGTAGCAAATCGGTTGCTTCTGTGTAAACATGAAAGTGAAGGAAGACAAAACTCTCGCGTAATCAAAGTTTACAGCAAGTATAAAACCAATAACTCACAACTTACCAACACACAAGAAAAAGAAAAAAGAAAAACCCCAATACCCAAAAACTCAATCGACTAAATTCAGAGAGGATTTCAAGCAATAAAGTCAATACCAATCAAAATTCAAGAAGACTAACAAAACACAAACATCAACACGCACACAACATATATCAGTAAATCGACCACTATACATAAAAAAAAAACCCTAAAACACTACCTTTTCAGCGAAAACAAAAAACCATCCGATCCAATCCGCGGTTAGCGAGACCAGATCAATAAATAAAGAACAAAACACGAAAATTGCATAGCAAAGGCAAAAGGAAGCAAAGAAGGATACGATCGGCGGGATTTGCAACAGTGGCCATGTCGGAATCAACCACGAGATCTTTTTCTTTTTCAGATGCGAAATAAAAAATAGCACCCCCTAAACCTGAATCTGGATCAACCAAATCAAAATCGAGGGTTTTAGCCCCAAATCTAAGAGCCGAGAAACCCTAAAAGGAGCTACAGATAGAGAGAGAGAGAGAGAGAGAACAATTGGTCTCGCAGCCGCCAAGGGTTTGGGTTTTTGGGGAGAGAGGGTTTTGTTCGTCCAAAAGCGATGATTCAAATAGCACCAGCACGCTCTCTTTTACCACTCTCTTTTGGTTACCCGCGGGTCACGTTGTGATCTCATTGCTGGTTTTTAATTGGCCGATCTGGACACACGGTTTCTCCCCATTGGATTATGGGCTTAAAACAAAAGTTATTGTTGCTTTGCTGTTGGTCTGTCACATGTGTTTTGGAAAATGTGACGTGTGAGATTAGTTTTTCCAATTTTGAATCTTGGAGATGCACCCTTTGGGCTAAAGATGGAAACCCTAATTAGAAAAGGACACGGATGTCCTCGTCCAGCTGGACTTGTGATAACCCTTCTTCGGTTTTTTTCTTTGGAAACCTTTTGTGTCACTTTAAGACAATATTAGGTTGATTTTTTTTTTACAAATTACATTAATTATGATTGGTTATATATTTTTGATTGAAGTATGATCGATGATATTTAGTATAATTTATAAGAATTTGTAAATATAACATTCCTCAATCATATGATATACACAACACTAAATAATATGCTAAATTTTGTTGTAAAAAAATTGCAATAATAAATTATAATATTTTTCTTAAAAAAATAATATGGGTTTTAGTTTTAGTCATATTAGGTTAGTGTTTAATGTATTAATATTAAGAACATGGAAAAAAGTTATAAAAAAATAAATTTGAATTAATTAGAAAATTAATAATTGTTGTTATTCATTTGGGGAAGAAAATTAGCCATGGTTATGATAATATAGTTTTATTTGGATGTGATTAATTTCAATACCAGTTTAGATAAAGTAAGGGGGTGTATTGGATTGAGATTTCAAAGGATTTTAATGGATTGTTTTTTAACAAAAAAATATGTTGGTGTTCGATTAGGATTTTAATGGATAAAGTCACGTGGTATTCAATTAGGATTTTAAAGGATTATTTTAGAATCTGTTGGTATTCAATCAGGATTTTAAACAATGGAATTACAATCTTGTGATATTCAAAAATCTAATGATTTTAATAGGTTTTCTATTGGTGTGGATTTCGTGAGACTTTTTAGTGAAAAATATAAATAAGATGCCTCTCTCACAATCTCACCTCAACCCCTAGGATTTCTTGAGATTCTTCTATTGTAGTGTTTTCTTCTTCCTTTGGTAGATTGACTGTTCGAAATTGGGTTCCGTCATGGGAGCTTCGTCCAAACTAAAAAAAATAGCATATTTTTGAGTGATTTTCATCACAAAATAACCCAGAAACAACAAACCAACGAGATTTTAATATAATCTATCTCAAAAATAACATATTTTTGAGCCATTTTTGAGAAATTTTGGAAGTTTAAAAATTGATTTTTAAAGTTATGGGTTGCGATTTTTCTTGGCACAAAAATATGCTTTTTGTATTAAAAAAAACATAAATTAGTGAAAAAATAACAGGGGAACTTTCGTATTATTTTCGTTTTACATCAATGAAACAATATCAATTTAAAGAAAGATTGAAACTTTCATAATATGAACTCTATATTTCGTAGCAATACATTCATGAACGAAATTCCTTCACTATAGGAAACGATTTCAAACAATTTTTGTGTCAATAGATAATTAAAAGTTTTTTCTCAAAAGTCCCGAAGCAATTTAAGGTCTCAATGTATCGATTGAAAAAATTTGAGAAGTTTTCTAAACTTTCATGTAATTAAACCCAAAATTTCATATTCAAAATTTTCTTAATATTCAATAAAAATATGCATATGATATATGGTTAGAAAATTCCAAAAATCCCAAGGTTTTCAAGATCAATTGCAAAAAATTCCAAACGAAATTTTATCATGAACTTTAGGTTCTATATGCAAATTTAAAATTATTTTTATAATTAAAAAAAGTGGGTCTTATAATCATATATGCATAGCTTTGATACCAAATGAAGAAGATGATTTTCGATCCATTAGATATGTGAAAAGCTGTTGTTTAGTAATTTTGAATGTTTGTTAAAAATTATATTAATCTTTAGGGCAGGATATATTTATCACCAAAAAAATTTACCACATTTACAACCAACCTAATCACCATTGATTTCCTTCAATCTAACGGTTATAATTTATTGGGAATTAATAAATACGACCTAATAATTTTCAATAAATTATAACCGTTAGATTGACGGAAATCAATGGTGATTTAGTTAGTTGTAAAGGTTTTAAACTTTTTTTGTGGTAAGTATATCCTTCCCCATTATGTTTTACTGATGGAGAAAATTATATTTGGTTTTACTTTTTTTACTAACTAGTGAATTACTCGTGCCGCTGCACTGGAAAAAAAATTGGTTTGTTTGGCATGGTGGGTCGGCCCTCCGGGCCGAACTCATTTTGTCAGTATTTCAAAGGTCTCAAACAGTCATTTTTTTAAATAACAAAACGGTCATTCATTGTTACATTAAAAATATGAAAGAAAATAGGATAATAAAGGTCATATCTTTGAAGATAGATAAGGAAAAGAGACGCGAATAAACAGTCATTTTTTTGTCTTTACCTGTACCATACAAAGAAGTTATATCTTTGAAGAAAGAACCCAATATACTATAGCAGTCTTTGAAATACTTCCTTGTAAACTATATTAAGGGTACTATTCGTAACGCAGCCATTTTCATCAAGTATTAATATCTTCAATCCATGCTTACTCTTTACTCTAGACAGTGCCACATATAATTGCCCATGAGTGAAGACAGGCTTAGGGAGATAAATTGCAACATGTGAAAGTGATTGTCCTTGACTTTTGTTGATAGTCATGGCAAACGATACAATCAAGGGAAATTGTCTTCTTTGGAAATTTACAGGAAATGTATGACTCGATGGGCTCATCGTCATTCTAAGGATTAACACAGTTTCCCCTATATTGCTTCCTGTAAGTACAATTGCCTCAACAACATGATTCCCTAATTTTGTAATAAGCAATCTCGTGTCATTGCATAAATCTCTCGTCTGATCAATATTTCTTAATAGCATTACTGGAACTTTAACTTTCAAGATTAATTTATTATCAGGAATCCCTGAGCATGATAATGTATTTAAGATCTCAGGGGTGATTTCATCATCCTCAACAGAGGAAGTCCCACCTTCACCAGGAATCAAAAAAGTCCTTTCTTCACCAGGAATCATAGACATTAGGTGCTCGTTTAGCATAGCAACATCGGACAATTTAGGAGTTAGAATAGCACGTTCCTTAAAGAAGGTCTGATCCAAAATATTATCCAAGAGATTCGGATAAACAAAATTAACCATATCCGACAGCGGATCTTCCGATTCTCTAATCAACAATTCATCTGGAATTGTTATAATAGATTCTCCATCAACATCATCTCCAAGATTACCATCCCCAACTTTAAGTAGCCACTCAGAAAATTCTTTTATTTCCTCTAAATTGTGAGCGCTACTTCCAGAATTAAGATGTATGTTCTTGGTCAAAGTTAATAAATGACAATGGGACTATAGATGAGAAGAATTGATGGTTGCATGAACTATATCTTGTCTGCTGCCATGAGGAATGACAGGTAATATTTGCCGAAAGTCACCTCCTAGAACAACAACTTTTCCACCAAATGGCATATCAAACAACTTGTATCAGAAATCCTAAGAACATCTCTCAGTGTCCTATCCAGAGCCTCAAAGCAAAATCTATGTACCATTGGAGCTTCATCCCAAATGATTAACTTTGTTTTTGACAGCAACTCAACTATAGTAGATTTCGGTCTTATATTACACGTTGAATCTTCGTTGATTTGAATAGGAATATGAAATATAGAATGCGTTGTTCGTCCTCCAGGAAGCAGAAGGGAAGCAATTCCGCTAGAAGCAACATTAAGTACGATTCCAGCTTTTGATCTAATAGATGCTGAAAGAGTATTCCAAATAAATGTTTTTCCTGTACCACCGAACCCGTATAGGAAAAATAACCCTCCATTACCTGTCGTAACTGCTGAAACAATTTTATCATAAACAGCTTTCTGCTCATCAGTGAGGGAATTAATTAGTCTTTTATGCTCTTCTTCCAAAGCAAATCTGTCATACATTAATTCATCCAACACTAATCGATTTTGCATATCAAGCAAAGTTTCACTATTGATGTGTGGCATTGACGGATAATCAGAGAGGCATTTCCCATTGCTCTGCAGTACCTTATCAATTTCTTCAAGAGTTATGTTTTTTATAGACTCTTCTGTAAGAATTGCATCTGACAAAGCATAAAATTCAAAGGAAAAAAATTAAAAAATTAACAAAGATAAAGTAATCAAAGAAAGAAAAGAGAGCGAAATAAGTACTAAAGCATCATTTGCTGAATGCGGGCAAAAAAAAAACAAAATAAGCACTAAAGCAACATTTACTGAATACGGGCAAAAAAAGCTAATAAGTACTAAGGCAGCATATGCTGATTTCGGTTAAACAAAAAAAAATGAATGAAATATTATTATAACACGCACCTTGACGTCCTATTCTTTTCCTATGCCGATAAATAACGTCGTTGGATAAAAATTTCCAACACTCTTCCCAAACTTTTTCAGGTCTGTTCATTGAGTTGGCAAATAACAACAGAGCAAACAGACACCTAAGATAAGCAGCAGATCCCCAGGAACTTGCCTCCTTAATTGCATCAATGTACTCATTGTCATCATCCAGAAGTCCTAAAGAATAGCACGCATCCTTAAATGTAGGAAAAACCACGCCATTGATCGTTCTAAGATCTTCATAACTGGTGCAACCTCTTTGAAAATTAACCAAGGTGCTAAGATATGAATCTTCTCCATTATTGGCAGAAAAACGATTTATCCTTCCAATGGAAAATCCTTTTTTTCTCGGATTCCATTCATGCGTTTTTTCTTTGAAAACAAATTCAGTCGGGTACTCTCCATAAGTTAGATGCCTACCTTCTAGATATTTTTTATTTGCATCCATCCAAGACTAAAAATTGACAGTCTAGACTCCGCCCTTGTCTTTACATCATATAACGAATCATTATCACTGAAAATAATGTTCTTTTCATTTGGCAAGTGAAATGGCAATCTCTGAACAGGGGGATATCTCGAATGAATGTCAAATCCAAATATTCTCCAAGCTGCTTCACATGCGGAGACATACCTATCATAAATAAATAAATCGGTGAACATTTAAGTTAATAATTTCTCAAAAAAATTGCGCCAATTTTGTAGGAAAGCAAAACACAATGGAGATTATTTTTAGTACCTGCAGTCATAAAACATTTTTATTTCATCGTCCGAATGATTTATGGCAGCTGTCACTCTGTCATTCCCTTTGTGGATGTATTTAAAAAGATATTTAATGGCACTTCTCTGGCAAGTATATTCAACGTTGATATGAGCCTGGTACTTTAAAAGAAGGTGTGCATTATAGGGCACAACATAACGATTATCAAGTTCAACACCATTTTTGTTCACAACTCTCCCATCATTTCTTCTCTTATAATGAGGAAATCCATCATCGTCAATCAAAGTACGGGAGCAGAAGTTTTTTGGAAATTTTTTTGAACACCGTCCGTCCTTCATGCAAGGAGGTTTGTAATTTTCAGGACCACATGGACCATGTATCATGTAACTCGTGACAGCCATAAACAGCGTAGGATTCGTTTCCTTGTCAGGTATCTCCACTGAAATCAATTTATCAATATCAAGAGCACTTTCAGCTTTGCTTGAAGGGTTCAAGAATAGAAGAATATGAGCATGAGGTAGTCCGCGCTTTTGGAATTCGATTGTACAAACATCTGTTACATTCAAAGAATATAACATAAGTAATAATAAGAATACAACAACGTTATAGAAAGATTCAATACATGACGTAAATTTTTTTGTATAAAATCCAGTTAACAAAAAGAGTATCAAGTTTATAATATACTTACATGCAATGACTCTGCCAAGAATATTTTCCTTTTTTAAATCATGTAGCAACTGGTCCAATTTGAACTTGAAGACTCTGCATAGAATATCAGGCCGATCTTCAGGGTTCAGTTGTCTGGCCCTAACAAATCGTGTAATTTCTGGCCACTTAGGATTGCAGGTAATTGTTATAAAAAGATGAGGATATCCAGCCCAACGACAAATTGCGAAAGCATCTTTAAAATTTTCAGCCATATATCTAGGTCCGCCTGTGAATGAAGAAGGTATAATGATACGTTTTCCAGTGCTCAGTGCTGCATCTTCACCGCTATCTAATGAATGTTTTATATTTTTGTACAACTCAGCTCTCAGATGACTCTGGTTATATCGAATGAAATTAAGCCGTTCAAACTCAATCATAGTGTATGCATCAACCAGAAATTGTTGGAAAAGTTTCCTTGATCGATGTAGAATTTCTGATTCAGTACGTAACTCCTTTTCAAGCTTTATTTTCTTTGTCGGTCGAACAGCTGAAAATTTAAATTCTCCAGCAATGGAATCATGAGAAGTGAGCACAGGTGTCAACATCGTCAGAGAGACATCACTAAGGTCAGCACTGTCACAGGTCTGACTTTCAACATCCTGTGTTTTTTTTTTGTTTTTTTTTTCATATAAAAAAGGTATGTCAAATATGTATTTATATATTTTTAATAACATGAATCTAAATCGAATTCATAGCTCACTGCAGCCTTTTCCAATTCCGACGAAACAACTTCATTTTCGCGTGCATTATCGAAATTTGCTTCATCCTGTGATAGACAACAACCAACAACAGTAAATATAATGTGTAAGAAAATTAGTTATCTAAAAGAAATATATAAGCAGCATACATTTGGATCTATAAGAGACTTAATGAACGCTGAGATTATGTCTTCGCTGATACAAATTTTGGAAACTTGATATTTAGGCTCACTATTTGTGTTCAAATCCTTTTGCTTAACATTTATCTTGAACAACATTGACTTTTCATTCAGAATATTTAACTCATTTGGAAATTGATCCAAATCAGCACCCTAAAAAAAATGAAAAGGGAAAAAAAATTATTCTAAAAAAAAAAAGAACAGAACATAGACAGCGCAAACAGAGAGCACAAAACGACAAAAAATACATTTTAACCATAACACAGCAATTAAAAAACAAACCCTCTTGAAATGCAGCTCGCGCAATTCAGCAGCACTCATTCCTAACAAAGACACACAGTCGCGATCAAACAGAATAAAGGATGCGGAATCTGTGTTATCCACAACTCTGACCTGAACACTAAATCTGGAGTTTTGCGAAATTGTATATTAGCAACGTACATGAATGATACGGATTAAAGACAGGTTATAAACTAAGAAGAATATTTTTCCTCGGATAATAATCTTCCCAATGTTTTTGGCAGTTCTTACAATACCACTTCTCAAAATCCTCATAAACAGAAAATGGACACTTTTTGCATGACTTGTACCACCAGTTGTATTTGCTCTCAATTGCCTTTATAGTCACGTATATGATGCAGGTAGTTACCTTAATTAAAGCAATCGCAGTTTAACATAAAATATCATCAATACAAAATTGACAGAATTAAAGGAAAGTAAAAATTAAAGAAAAGTAGAAGTAAAATTTGAACATTTACCTCAACACAAAGTTTCACATCACTAATAGACTTTTTTTCAGTCTCCTTAAGAAAATCATTTTCGAAAGAATAAGATGACTGAGTAGACAATTGAGTCATCCTTGTACTACTTTCCACACCATCAATCGAGAGACTATAACGCAAAAATTAATAATTAAAAAATCAAAAAAATATGAAAATCCATTAATCAATAACCGAATAAATGAGCTGAAGAAAGAAGGTACACACTGTTTTTTGAACTCAACAATCTCATTCAGTTTTGAATCCATTACAATCCTTGTTGTATATTTTGTATTTGTTATCCTGACCTTACCTATTGTGTTAAAAGGTTCAGATAAACATTGAATACAGAAGTAAAATTAATTAAAATAACGTGCATAAAACTGATTATAAAAGCAAAAATTAAAACAACGTTGTTTGGAAAAAACATACCTCTAAAACACTTAATCCTTCCCAGTTGGACTATCAGGACGTTATGAGGATCGTCGTTGTCTGCCAAAAAAGATTGGACCTCATCCACATAATGCTCCCACAAAGTGCACTCCAACTTATGACCCCTACACGTGAGTTGCAGCAAGCACAACGTTAATACGCGTAAAATATAAGCTAACAGAGCTGGACAAAAATAATTCATTTAACTAAACATTTGTAAGTACCTCAGGTCGTCAAGCTCCAACACCACCATTTTTGTCTTCCTACCAGAAACCACACGATCACAAACTTTCCCAATTCCTGAGATTAAACCAATGACGTCTACAAAAAAAAACGCAGCAAAGAGTTTGTGAAAAAAATTATGCAATAATAAAAAATGAATACAGAAACATAAAAAACACAGTTAATGAAAAAAATAATGATACAGAATAAGATTACTCGTAACAAAACATTAAAAACACAAAACTATAACCGCAAAGAGTTTAAAAATAAGGAAATAGTCATGATACAGAATAAACCAATGACGTTTAAAAATTTAAAAAAGGCAGCAAAGAGTATGGGAAAAAAATAAAACCCGCAATAATTAAAAAAAGGATAACAGTGAGGAAGAATCTATTACCAACTAAATAAGGGGAGTCAGACGTTTCTTTCTCAATGATGTTATAATCAACAAAATCAAAATCACTCGCACAAATATCAGAAACAACAATCGATTTAACATCAGTCCTCAAGTTGAAAGACAAACGATACTGATGCTTGGTTGGCCTAAACACATCGCTATTGAATCCAACTCCAAATTTTTTTATAAAATAGAACTCTCCTTCGTTGATTTTATTCCGCACTTGCAAGGTACCTTTGACAGTGGCGTAGATCCTACCACCCTACAAAAGAATAGAGCCAACTTATGTCAACAACTTTAACTAAAATGATCAAAACAAAGATGGAAGATTTTTAAAACACAGAACACAACCTGTTCATCCAATAAAACCATTTCAAGATTGTCCTCCAAATTTTTACGCTGAAAGTTAGGAACTTTCCAAGTCCGAACCACCTTCACCTTAATCCTCCAGTCCTCCTTGGCAGGATTAACATCCTTCAGAAAATCATATTTTGAACTCATATTTTGTGTAAGAAGAAAAAACAGAGAAGCAATCAGCGACGTTGAAGAATAATGTGTATCAGGAATTGTATAAATGAGAGTGATTTATAGTTTTTGAATTGTCTTCTTTAAAAAATGTGAAGTTTTTGAATTAAACTGAATAAAGATTTAAAAAACAAAGATAACGACAAAAGAGTGATTCAGTAGTTATAAATGAGATTTTCATGGAATAAAACAGTCATTTGTTTTAATAACAATGAATATCCCTTTTTTTTTTCAAAAAACGTAAAGATTTGAATTAAACTGAATAAAGGTTAAAAAAAACGATTAGATTACATGATCAACATCAATTATTTAAAAAACAAAGATGACGACAAAAGAGTGATTTAGTAGTTATAAATGAGATTTTCATGGAATAAAACAGAAGTTTTTCTAATAACAAAACACTCATACCTGATTCCACTGAATCAAGAGGTTAATAAAAGATTCAAATTTAAAAATCTGAAAATAAGGAACAAAGGTCGAGATATGTATAATTATTTTTTTTTACTAATTAATTTTTTTTCGAGTAAATAGAATTGTATTCTTCAAAAAATGTGAAGTTTTTGAATTAAACTGAATAAAGATTTAAAAAACAAAGATAACGACAAAGAGTGATTAAGTAGTTATAAATCAATGAATATCCCATTTTTTAACAGTCATTCCATGGAATAAAACAGTCATTTGTTTTAATAACAATGAATATCCTATTTTTTTTCAAAAAACGTAAAGATTTGAATTAAACTGAATAAAGGTTAAAAAAACGATTAGATTACATGATCAACATCAATTATTTAAAAAACAAAGATGGCGACAAAGAGTGATTTAATAGTTATAAATCAATGAATAAGCAATCTTGACCATTGATTTAAAGTAACAAATCCTGTCAATTGAAATTATAATTCTTTTTTGTATTTATTATATTCACCGATTTACCATTAAAGGAAACTTTTTTAAATGTTGTAGTGTGAACACAATGGTGAAATTGAACCACAGTGCGACACGTCAGCAAGGTTTCCACAGAATGGAATTCCTTTATAATATAAGATTTCATTGTATTTCTTTGTTATTTTTTTTATGGGGAAGATTATACTTTAACCTGTTTTTGTCTACAACCTTTTAAAATCATATCTTAACTGTTGATTTTCGTCAATCAATTGTTATTATTTTCACAAATCAAACTTATTAATTAATATTTAATTTGCAATGAATGATAATCGTTGATTGACAGAAATCAACGGTTAAGATATAGTTGTAAAATGTTGTAAACAAAAATAGGTTGTAAGAATAACCTTTCACTTTTGTATTGACTCTTGTAATTTTGGATGTTTGTTAAAAATTCATATGATTTTTTAAAATCTTATAAATCCATATTGTCCTTTCAAATCTTATGAATTCTATTGAAATCCTTTAAAATTCAATCCTATGAAATCTTGATTGTAAAAAAAGTCTTTTAAAAAAGTCTATAAGGTCTCTCAAATTCCAAAATAACATTTAAAATCTGTAGGATTTTTTATCTCAAACAATTCTTTTAAAATCCTAATCCAATACACCCCCCTAAGATGGTTTGCTCCAAGGGCGGAGGGAGGGGGTGCTAGGATGGGCGGCCGCCCCCCCTAAAATTTGAAGAATTTTTTTTTACTCTTGACTGCACTTCTTCCTTCTCATCTAGCAATGGTCTCTATTTTTACGCCATCATTTGTTGAAGAACTTGTTTTCTCATATGCATCACATTCCCTTATTCAGTTGGTTTATAAGTTATAGTTTCATCATGCTTCTCAAATTCAGATTCTGTTGTATCCTCATCAAGCAATCTCATTAGCAGTTCCGCACTACATTCCCCATCTTCAGCTTGTATTTCACTTTTAGAAATACAAACCTCTCTTTTGGTGGTGACCCAACAGTTTTCAACGAGCTTCACGTTTCCCACACCAGTTTCTCCTCTAGGTATTCCTCAACAGGTTTTGTTCTTCGCTATTCTCCCTTCTTTTCCATCTGGGTCACTCTGGTTAAAGCTCAAAATCATGAAAGTCAATTCATTTTTCAAAAGGTTGTTCTGGGTTGCTATTGTTTTATTTTGTTATTTTGTTTTCTAAAATTGGTACTTTTTTATCTTATTTTTTCATTTTTTTTTGTTTTACTCATGATCATTTTCTTGCAATAGTCCCTTTTGAATATATTTGAAATAGCCTAGATTGATAAAGCTATTAACTTGTTCAAATTTGAGATTGAAACTAGTTGTGGAGTTAAAGTATCGCGCCTCTGTGAAAATTTAATGGAGATTAGTGAGATTCTACTTATGATTTTTGCTTCCATTTCATTTTTATGTTATGTTGTTGTAGTTAAATGTGCCTAAAATTTATTGGAGATTGGTTCTTTTGTTTTCTAAAAATAAGTTCTTTTCTGCGTGTACATTTTCGCCCCCCCATGAATTCCGGGCTCCGCCACTGGTTTGCTCCCCTTTATTTTAATAATTTGTTTAATAGTAAAATTAGAATATACATACATATATATATATAATGTGTTTATTTTATATTGATATAAAAAGAAAAAGTCTTACATTCAATCTTAATTATTAATTTATGTTTATTTAATAGTTATAATTTATTCAAAATTAACAATTGGTGTAACTTGACAAATCACAATTGTGAGATGCATATAAATCAATGGTTAAAATTTGGTAAAAGGCATTATTCTTATATTAATGTAAATGAATGTGTCAAAACAATGGTGTCATATTATAAATATTTCTTCGTGTTTATTCTTCGTGTCAACCCAAAAGCTTAACTGTTGGGTGAGGCTACATTGAGACTACATTAATAGTTTTATATATCTCAACACATCTCCTCACATGAGAGCTCACTGGACTTGAAGGGTGGACGATGCACAGCCTCACTTACACGTGCGAAGAAAGAAATTCCACTAGAGAAAGTGGGGGGCGAGGATCGAACCTGGGACACGAGGCTCGGATACCATGTCAAAACAATGGTGCCAATCAAGGAAGCACAGACACTTCTAAAAACATGGAGAGTCGTGTCCGACACGCTCCGACACGGTGTCGGACACGCGGTCAACTTTTTCCGACACGCTGACCATTCCGACAAGCGAATTTGACCGTGTCCGACACGGTCAAATGACATTCTCGTAATTTTTTTTTAAATTTTTTTAATTTTTTTTAAAAAAATTAAGATATATTAATAAAGCTTCCACCTGATCATATCAATTTTATTTTTTTGTCTTTTTTCCCCTTAAGTAGATAAGAGATCATCTCAACACTATTGTTGTCAATTCCTATCAGTCACGCTCTTGTTGTATCTTCTTTTCTCTGATCTCTCTCTAATATGATTTGATCTTTCTATCTGATATTGTATCTCTTTCTCATCCCAGTTCTTATTTTTTTATTAAAGCTTCCATCTTTATAACGTGTTGATGGGTATTATTAATTTAGTTTCATTTTTTTGTTAAATTATTAAATATTAAATGAAATATACACTATATAAATTAAAAATATTATTTAATATTAAAACGTGTCCCAACGTGTCGAAATCCATAATTTTTTAGGATTGACGTGTCGGAGTGTCGTGTCGTGTCACGTGTCGCGTGTCGTATCGGTGCTACATAGGTGCCAAATGCCAATATTATGAATATTTCTTCGTGTTTATTCTTTCTCTACTGAGGTAATTATATACACAAATGAGGACTCTAGGTCCATGGCAAATTAGTTGTCAATTAGCTATGAATAAGGAAATGAAATAATTTGTTACTATTTCTATTTAATACAAATCTCCTATGATTATGTCAATCAACTGCAAATAAGAAAATTAATCTATTTAATACAAATCTCCTATGATTATGTAACTGTGTAATCAATGATTAAAATTCCAACAATTGTACAACTCTACAAATATTATCTCATTTCAACATGATGTTTTGTAATATATATATATATAACTTTTTGCTTGTTTTTGTGATTGTGTTAACTTCCTATTGAGTGAATTTTTTTCTTTTTCTTTTTTGTGATTCGTTTTTTACATCTACAGTGATGTGCGTTGAGTATTCAATTTTGATTAATTCTTTATGCTTGATGTTTATTAAAAGGCTTAAGCAAAATATTTAGGAGAATCGGAGAAGAAAAACTACTAACGAGGGAATAAAACTTTAGTGCGTGGAGACTAGAGAGTGTCCAAATGGAGACTCTTTTTTTCCAAATGTGGAAAAAAATTTGGGACGTAGATAGAAATATAAATAAAAGAAAGAAGTAAAGTGAAAAACATCCAGGAGAACCAGAGAAGGAAAACTAATATATAGGGAATAAAACTTTAGTGCATGGGGAGTGCCAAGTGGATGTTGGGAGTTCTTCCTTCTTCAATGTTTTTCTTAAATTTCAAGGGGTTGGAACTCTCCAATTTGGTTCAAGGTTCATGGGACAAATTCTTTGAGTTATTTAATGTCTCTTAATAAACGAAAGTGCAAGGATTAAGAGACACATCATTTGAGTGGTTCAATGTCTCTCAATAATTGAAGATCTAGTATCATCTCTCTCCTCTATATAAGCTTATAGTGTGCGGGGTTTAGTGATATGAAAAAAGAATTTTAAATAGCTTGAGAAAAGTTTGAAGTAAGATACCTCTTTAAAGAAGTTTGAGATTCTCACCATTGTCGGTGAAGTTTGATTGTACCTATGGTGAAAGACTAGGGAAGTTTGACTCTTGTAACCCATTATTTTATAGTGAAAGTTTGATTATGAACTAGTGTCTTGTGGATTTTTGTTTTTCACATTAGAGAAATTTTTTCACGTTAAAGAAATTGATTGTGTTCTTTTCTATCTCTCTCATTTTGCATTATACTGTTTCGCTTCTGCAATCGTCTTGAGGGTCGGACTTGACCCAACAATAATGGATACTCCATTTTGTCCAAAGGTGAAAAAATATGCACTAAAGTTTTATACATATTGAGGGGTCTAAATGTAATTAAAAAAACTAATATTTTTAATGAAATTTTGAGGGAGAGCCCCTCGATCATATAAAAATGTTAAATATGTATACTATATTAAGCCTATTAATTTTTTTTGAAGATGTGAATATATGAACAAAATATAATGTCATGACTTTTTTACTATCGGTATTTTAAAGAGCTTTCAAAAATTATATAAAAATTTGAAGAAAGAATTTGAAATGGATAGACTGAAAGGAAATAAAAAAATAAATTAAAATAGTAATATATTAGGACAACTGTTTACACTACAAAATAGCTCTTCTTGTAAACTTGTAAGGAAGATAAATTATTTCTTTAGCAACACCCCTAAGATTTATAGGCTCGTTTCGAGGTCATTTTTATCTATTTTTTTATGAGGCAACATGAGATGATGAGTTTATTCGATAGACTCATTTTATTTGATCCGCAACATGATAAGTGTTATGGATATATATCATATCCTAACTACCCACTTAACAAATCATAAAAGGATAGATACTCAATTATCTTAACAATATCAAACAATCAAGATACTCAGGATACAATCCTTATCTCAACAGCAAGGAAGTCGAATCATAGTGCAACCGGGAGATCTTCACAAACCCTAGAGGTAACCCTTATAAATAAGAGGCTAAAGACCCCAGGTATACACTTTTGACCTATTTACTATCACTGCCAACACTGTGCACACACTCACGTCTTGGCTATAAGCATATTGCTTGTGCGCAGTGATTAGGATATTGGCCATAGGCCAAATACATACCTATTCTTACGGTATCTCTGAGCGCATACCATCTGGTATAGCAATACGGTCTATCCAGAACTTAACAATAAGTATCAGGGGAACTCAGTGAGTAATTAAAATTCTCCCATTACAATTTGTTTATTATCCATCAGTCAACTTATATATAAAAAATGTTCTTTAAATGGTTTTACATAAATATATTTTTCTACAATTTTTTCTTCACACGTGATATTTAAAAGAATGAAAAATCCAATGTTTGATGCATTGTTCAAGTGATATTTAGGGGTCATTTGGTAGGCGGTATATTTTATATTCCCAAAAAACTCACATTGAGAGTCCAAGCTACTCATATTTGATACAAAGATTCTTAAAAATTTATTGAAAAATGAGATTCATGCAAATTAAAATTGTGAATAAGAATCCTATGAATAATATCACCAGGCGGAGTAGTATTCTTGGATTCCCACATAGTAGGAAATTTTTACATAATTTATATGGCATAAATAACCATATTTTAATATTTTCATGACTAAAGTACCCTCTTTTGTTAACGCTCTAGCTTACTCTACTTCACAAAATCGTAGGTTTCTCTCTCCCTTTTTACGATGCCCTTTTATGAGTTCTTCTTTGCTTCACGTCGTTTTGCTCCAGTGACCCCAACGTCGCATTTTGTCCTTTTTGTGGCATATTTTATTTAAAAATACCAAAAGGTAGGCCTTAAAGTTTATAAGTTATTATTTAAAAAAGAAAAAGAAAAAAGAAAACCAATATACTGTTTGTTAAAATAGGTTTTTTTTTTCTAACCCAACTTGCTCTATTTGACTATATAAGCAATACTATGCCTATTGATCTGTACGCCCTGATATGTGACATGAACGGTTTATACCATTAGTGTTGAGTTAGAAACTTTAAATGTTGTTTCTAAGAGGGTAAGAAGTATAGTACTTTTGTCTACTAAAAGGGTTAACATACCTATTTTTTCGTGGTAAGATTTTTAACGAAACAAACTCCATATAATATTGCAGTCACTAATCTACAACATTGTAGGAAATTTGATAAGAGTTATGCTGTTGAATACTATAATATTCAAAAAAAATTTAAAAAAAATAAAAAGATGCCATCAGCGCCAAGAGACCAAAGAAGAAAAAAAAAAAAAGAGCGACGCCATTAGCGCCAAAATGGCACCTTTAGCGTCCAAGAGTGCCAAAATTGGCGCCAGTCGCGTCAATTCTTACGCGAAGGGCGTCGATATGTATCAGACGAGGATATGTATCAGACGCCGTTTGCGTCAATTTTTACACGAAGCGCGTGAAGGAATATATATATGTTTACGTAGATGTATAATAATAATAATAATAATAATAATAAAAAGAAATAAGTAATTAAATATTAAGATAAATGTATATATTATATAATATGTTGATAATAAAATAAATAATAATAATAATAATATAATTGATAAATAAAAATATTACAGAAACTAAATAAAACGTATTATGTAAACGTGGAAGCACCTGAGGACGGCTATGAAAATTTTCTAAAGACTGTCAACGTGGATAGTTATTATCTCAATGGCAATCATTACTTAGTTACGATTTAACTAGTTCGTTCGAATCTAACTAGAACGTAAGCAGTCTCTTATATATATATATATATATATATATATATATATATATATATCGCTGTGCATAAGAAGAAAGAGAGAATAGCGAGAAGAAAAAAAAAAAAAGAGGCCAGCGAAAAGAAAAAGAGAGAGAGAGATAGAGAAAAATCAACAGAGAAAGAAAGAAGGAAAGCGACGAGTCAGTAACGAAGCAGAAGGTAATATTGAGAGGTTTAAAAACATTCTCTCGTATTCTTTGCAATCATTTTGGGAAAACAATTTTTAAGTTTAATACCATTGTCATCTTACTAAACTCTTTTCTTTATATATTCTTCTGTTTCTTATCAAACTCTTTTCTTTATACATTCTTCTGTTTAAGTTTATTCTTTGATTTTATCCTTTTGCAGTATATTGGTTTCCTTTTAAATTTTATTTCCTTTCACATACTGATTATCTACTGCAGTAATTAATTGGTAGCAAATAATACAATGAGAATGTGTAAATTTAACTGATGAAGACTGCTATGAACTGAACTACAGAGTTTGGGTTCAGATGATTTGAGGGTAAAGGACGCCTTATCGTGGTTTGAGCTCATCCACAATAAATCTTTCATATGTAGAAGACCACAAAGTTGGAAAATTATTTAGCTTCAGTTAAATATTACATAATGTATTATTTATTATATTATTTCATTAAATTATCTGAGAGAATGATATTTTCTGTTATTACGGCTAGAAATGGTTATAGTTAGAAAACCTCAACATTACTGAGATTTATCTCACGTGTGTTTGTTTTTTTATGCTAACCTTTTCAGAAAATCATAATGCCTAGTCTAAGCTTAGCAAGAGAAGGATGGAGTATCAATATTTACTTTTACGAGGACCGCATGGAGTTTTATATTGTAGTAGGAAATCAAGGAGCCGCTTCGATATTCTATGCTGATAGTGTGGAGACCTACACCTATAGGCTAGATTAGGATAAGACTTTTCTATTGTATAATTATATGATGTAAAATATAAACTGAAGTGATGTAATATTTAGTAGACTTAGGACCTATGTAAAATAGTTTCCGTTTGTAACTATCTAACTTAACTTTCCCTATAAAGTAATGTTTGTAGATGTTCATATAATTTTCTTTACTGTTATTATCATCAATATGTATTAATTAATAACATTAACTCTTTTCCATCTTATTTCTCACTGACGATGCATAAAACGAAAATATATATATAAAATAAGAAAATAATGTAATATTTCTTATAAACGTTAATATAAAGGGATGTTACAAATACCAGTTCAACGGGAAAAAGACCGGAAATATCGCATTTAACACTAATATTGTAGTATCTCTAAATTCTGTTATTCTTTATTTTCTTTAAAAGAATAACATAACTTTTTAATATATTTGTTTTTACTAAAAGTAACATTTTTCTTCTTAATTCCATTGTTACATGTTATCACTAATCTTTATTATACGACAATTTGATGATACCATAATGTTGTTGCCTTTTACTATTCAATTCTTTTATGTGAAAAATTAGTACAATGATTATTTTATATTTCATATTTTTGTTTAAAATGATTTTTTTCAGTTGTTTTTGATATATGATATTCTTATATATGATTTTTTTTTATCAACACTCAAACTTTGCCTTTTTATTTTACTACTTTTTTTTTTTTTTTGGTAAACACTACTCTATTTTTTTATTATAAATAAACATGCTTTTTATGGTGTTGTTAAAATAGCTATGGGCTAATGGATAGAGCTGGGCAAAATAATCGAGTTGAATTTTTTTAACCAGTTTCTAGAATTGAACTGGTTTTATAATTTAATTTAAAAATTAAACCTAATCAAAAGAATAATCGGAAAAGTAATTTTGCTTTTACTGCACAAAAGTTTTTTCTGCTTCATTCACATAAAATAGAGTGAGTTCCTTTATAATGAGAAGAGAAAAAAAAAATTAATGGGATAATATAAGATCCACTTATTTTTATGGGAGTGTGGTTACAAAAAACTTTTTTATAACAAAAACAGAAATATTAACCCCAAAAATAGTTTGAAAAAGGATTAAAAAATTGTTCAGAATTGGTTCAAACTAATTTAGATCAGATTTGGGTACTCGAATCGGTTTTCGAAAGATAAACCAATTCTAAAAGAATAAGGGTGTGCATGACAACTTTCCTGGAATGAGTTTTTTTTTTTTAATTTTTGTTCTCGGGAACAAAAATGGATGAGAATTGCGTTTGATAAAACCGGTTTATTTTTTTGTTCCCGGGATAAACCGGTTTTTGTGTGTGCTGGAAAACAGAAAAAAGAATCAAAACATTTCTGTTTCTCTATTTCCGGGCACAAAAAGAGAATTAGTTTTTTCTCACACTTTCCCACGACTCCATACCCGCTCACACACCAACACTGCTTTCAACCATATCATCGGACGACAAATCTCTCCCTTATCACAGTTTTCTTCTTTTATGACCTATGATCAGAATTTGAAGTTTCAAATTTTGAAATTTTTGAAATTGGGATTAGGGTTCTTGAAGGATTACACATAAACCTATTAGGCTCAAGGTGTCTAAAACAAATTTATTCATCTTATTTCTCTGTTATGGTGATTCTTGTACCCAAGCTCCACCTTCATGGTTGAAGGAGCTCGACCTTGGATATGGAAAAGTGCAGTCCGTTAAAATAAAAATAATTTAATATTATTAAATTTTTTCTTGTGTGCGTACCTACAGATTTGTGGTTTGTGTTATTCTTCACTTCATTGTCTTCATATTCATGTTGTCCAAACTAAATACACAGTACTGTATACAAAAAAAAACTAAATACCCAATACATGTTCATCGTTACCTTTTATGAGAAGCTTCAGATAAAACACACATATTATTCAATTATGTCTTTTTCTCAAGGTAATTTATCTTTTCCTCTTTTTGATAAAGGAGTTTGATTTTCTCATGTTAAATAATAATTCAATTCTCGTGTTGTAGAGATAAAAATCATGTGGGACCCAGGTATTAGAAAAAATTATATGTAGGACCCATGTCAGCACGAAAATTGAATGGTGTGTAAGAAAATTTGAATTCTCATGTTAAATGAGAATTATAAAATCCTTTGATAAAATGTTAGTAAAGATGGTGGGTTTTGTGGTGGACCACTGCACCACTAAATTATACGGAGGATTGTAGGTAAAGGCATTATAAATGGTGGACTAGCCTACATGTATAGTTCCTCTTATAGATACATAAGATTTTTATTTTTTTGTAGCTCACAAATTTTAATCCATTCTAGAAAAAATTTAAACAACCATTTTATTTATAACTCAGAAAACTTTTGTAAACCAAGTACAGTGAAGTTTCTGTACAACAAATAATTCGTGTAAGTAACATTTTGGAAATTGGAAAACGGGAAAAAAAATGTATTATCAGATGCAATTCTGATTATTGGAATAAAATAAAATATGTTAACAAAAGTAATTCTGATTCTCAGAATTATTCCAAGACACAGAAATAGAAAAGAATTATTTCTTTTCAGAAACAGTGTCAGAGAATAGAATAGTTATAATGCGTAGCCTAAAAATAATTAGGTTTGGTTTGGAAAAAAAAAATAGCTCGGGTCAAATCATACCCACATTAAATGAATAACGTTTTGCTCTTGAGCGGGGATAGGCGATAAGAGAAAAAATGAGATAAGAATTTGTAGGAAAGAAATCCCCAATGTTTCCAACTCTTATCTGAACTTTAAACATGGGTAATTCCAGACAAATTATATATATATATATATATATATATATATATATATATATATATATATATATATATATATATATATATATGATATATATGATGGGTCATAAACTATATATATTTGAGGAGGGATATTCTTATTACCAAATTTTTTTACTACTAACTCATTACCTATCTAATAATCATTGGATCAATCTTTTATCTTTTTTCAAAAACTTTTTAACATTCTCTCTTTGATTCAATGGTGATTAGATAGGTAGTAAGTTAATAGTAAAAAATTTTAGTAGTAAGAATATTCTCCCTCTATTTATTTAAGGATATATTTCAATGGATTATTATTTCTCCTTTCAATGAAGTTATTTCTTAAACCTTCAAAACTACGTTGTTTTAAAAGTTAGGAAAATTAATGAAGAATATTTCAGTAATTTTATTTGTTTTTTATTATATAAATTTTACTAAAATATTCTTTATTAATTTCCTTAACTTTCAAAATTACGTAGTTTTTGGAGTGCATAATTTAACTTTATCTCACATGATTGAAGAAATAATAAATCCATATTTTAATTAAAAATTAGGGGGAAATCACTGTAACATATCAAACGGCAGTTATGTTGTGCAAAAAAAAAATTACAATTTTTTTTTTACAAAAAGATCATTTATGGAGTAATTTTGTTTCCTAATTTTTTCAAACTCAGGTGTGAATGTGCCTCCCCTCTTAATAATTAAATGCTAAATTAATGGTATAAGCATTTATTATTTTGGAATAAGAATTTAATTTGAACGAGGGTATCAAATTTATTGTTGTGAATTGAAAATTGAAATAAATTCATGATAATTGTTTACCAATTTGTTTTTCATAATAATTAAAATTCAAACCATGCAAACATCTGCGTAATTCTTTTTTCCAAATTATTACAAAAGAACTTATTTACTTTTCAGGAAGCTTTTCCATGTGAGAGCCACGTGACTTCCTTTGGGAGAAGTGATAGTTTTTTTTTTTTTTCTTTTGGTAAACAAATGCTACTATAATATCCCTGATTAAAAACTCGGCCCACAGGGGTTATAGGGTTACGGGTTCAATCAGGGGTCACGAGATCACTTCACTGACCTGATTTTACATATTAAAAAAAAGAATATATATTTTATATGAAAAATTCAAAAAAAATCAAACCACCAATCATTAAAAATTCAAAATATACTTAACATAATTCAACCAATTACATCTACAAGTCAATATTCACAAGCTAATCAAAGTATCAAACTATCAAAGTATAAAAACACATTTCAATGTAGTTAATGAAAAGTTATATCATCAAACTCAGGCCCTTCTTGTCATTATCATGCACCTACAACAATATGTGAAAAGATATCATTTAACAATAGAAAATAGCGGAGGAGAGGCGGCGATATGATAAATTAATAGTGGGGAGAGAAGAACTAGCACGATGGAGGATATCTCAAAACAAGGAGACTGGGTCTGAATCTGGGAGAGAAGATCGAAAGGAAAGAAGAATAACGATCCAGATTTCAGATTTAGTTCTAACTCTAGGCAACAACAAGTGTTTTTTTTACACATCAAACGACGTCATTTCGTGTATAGTTTTATTTAAAAAAAATGCGTTTTTTTACACATCAAACGACATCATTTCGTGTATACCTTTTTTTTTTTTAAAAAAAATGCAGTAACCCATCTGACCCAAGAGTCACGGGTTCAACCAGAGGATTTTGAGAGTGAGAGGAGTCAACGTGCAAATAGAGTTTAACTACTAATTCGAACCCTCGTAGAGAGGGGATCAGTAACCCGGAGGGGTCAATTCCGGGGTGAAACAGGATTTTAAACATTGCTTCACTATGTAAATAGCGACACTCCCATTTATAAAAATAAAATAATAAAATTATATTTATAAATTTTTTGTTTACAAATTCAATTATGTATTTCCGGGAATAAACTCAATTAAGAATGCATTTCCGAGAATACATAATATAATTTATAAGAGTTTGTAAATAAAAAGTCTGTAAATATAATTTATCGCTATTAAAAAAACAAAGAATCCCCATGCAATCCATGTGAGAGGTCTCCTAATAATTAAATGTAATTATTATAATTAAACGGTGAATCAATGGTATAACTATTCGTAATTATTGACAATAAGAGTCGAGTTTAAATTTCAAGAAGGAGCAATGGACGAGGCTAACACATTTATGATTTACCATTGGAAATTGAATCAATTCATAATAATCAAAATTGAAACCATACAAAAAACAACAGTCAACAACAATGTAGAGTATTTTTTTTTTTTGGTGTAGACAATGTAGAGTATTTTAATAATTATAATTAGTTTTGTCTTTATAAATTTTATATATATTTACTTTATGAATTTTCTTTATTTTCTTCTTGTATTTTACAAGAATTTAACATTTATTTATGTAAAATAAATGTTAATTTTTTCATTCTATTTTATGTGTTTTATTTTTATTTTTTTACTTACTCTTCTAATGTTAATAGCATGATACTCATATTCTCTATTTTTACCATTTTTATTTGAAACGTTTGATGGGATTATCAATTAAAATCATCTAGAATTGTTGGCATCAGAGCATCAGACATTTTTCATTTCATATTTTTTTTTTTTGGTACACGGGTATCAGACTTTTAACAACACACAAAATGGACTTGGACTGAGATGAGCCTGACTACATTTTAAAAAACCTAACCCATTTTGCTATATTTTCCATAGCTCAACTTTTTCTTTTAAAGCTTATTTATCCACTATTTGTTCGACCCAGGCCCATAGCGTGAGCCCAATTAACTCTCAAACAAAAGATGTAAGGGTTTTCTTACTTCAAAATAATAATAATAATAATAATAAATAAAAAAAGATGAAAGGCTTCTGGTAATGCAAGGTGGGTCTCTCATTCCAAGGGTATGGTTTTCGGATCCTATAATCATGCTAACAATGTAATGTCTGCGTAGAATGTGTTTGGAAGCAGCAGTATATATGAAGTATATTTAGAGTTGCCTTGAGAATATAGTTAAAGCCAAATATAATGTAATTGGAAAAAATATTAATATTTCTAATATTATAAAAGATAATCTTATCTCCTACACATATATAAAAATATATGGAGTCAATGTTATCTTTTTTCTCTGCACATGAACCACACACACTTTTATATGTGTAGTAGATATATCTCCTACAACATGAAAAATAATAATACATTGGAAAAATATAATAAAACATCTTAAGAAAAATTAGTTTATTGTAGTTCCCCGTAATCAATTATTTAACTGCTTTATTGTTTTTGGATGGATGCCAACTCTTTGGACTCTAACCAAATGAATACATAACATTGGGACTTGCCTAAGCACATATAATTTGTTAGTAATCCCAGTATATTGGCCCTAGCTAAAGATATGCTTCCTTGATTAGATTATATTTTTATCCCCTCCCTTTTGCAAAGTATAGCAACAATGTCTAAGACCTAGGCTTAGGCAATGGAATCATTATTTAACTAAACTCTTCCTAACAATTTGCTTAGATGACATGTTACATGAATGATGATTTTTATTTTATTTTTTTGGGTATTTGAATGAATCTGGCGATTATGTTTTGAATGAAAATACGTGTGTTTAGCCTATCAACCATGTATGCTAGATAGGAAGATAAGATTCGGTTACCATGAGAGTTAGCAAACATATATAATATATTCTTCCCAATTCTTTTGAGTCATAACCAAAGTTCCTTGGGTCCTAATCAAGCAGAAAATTAGTGGACAAGTCTACATATTTTTTACTATGATTTTATTATGTTCAGTAGAATGCGTATATATAAACAGAAGAGCGAATATATTCATCAGGTTAGTAATATACAGAAGATTAATAAATTGGAAGAGATTAACTGATTGGTGCCTGTGCTTTGGCTTGATAGCATTACAGGATTAAACCATGTAACAGTGTGACTTAAAAGTCAGTTTCTTCTAACTTTGGTTTAAGTGAGAGAATGAGGGTGTTCAAGTCCTTGTTCTGGCTACATGAAAATAACAGTTGCTTGCATCAGCCAATCTACATTCCAGGGGTACTTCGCATATACTTATATCCTATTCAAAAAAGAAAAAAAATTAGGATTTAAATGAAAATATAAATTAAAAACTGGATTTAAATGGGAAATTTATTTTCACATTTAAAAAAAG
This sequence comes from Gastrolobium bilobum, assembly GCF_033153095.1. Classification (NCBI taxonomy): domain Eukaryota; kingdom Viridiplantae; phylum Streptophyta; class Magnoliopsida; order Fabales; family Fabaceae; genus Gastrolobium; species Gastrolobium bilobum. The sequence continues at coordinate 70,050 of NW_026897458.1, read as the reverse complement.
GACATGTTATATTTATAAATTTTTTTGTTTACAAACTACATTATTTTCTCCCGGAAGAACACTAGTTATACTATCTTCTTTCGGAAAAGATAGTGTAATTTGTAAAAATTTGTATAAAAAATTTGTAAACGGATCCTTCCCCTAAAAAAACCCACTTAGATATGTTGGATTATTCAAGTGTGACGAGTTAAGTGAAGTGTATATAATGGGTTTCCCATGGACCTGCCTGACAGTGCCTTAGGGCCTGTTTGGTGTGATGTCAAACGCTAAATAATATTAAAATTGATGTCAAACACGGGATAATATTAAAATTTAATCAGGACTTATCCTATATTATGCATCAAACATGTCCTTAAGTTTTGAGCTGTGACATGGTGTCGGATTGGGTTCATGAGTCCTCCTGTTTATATATAATTCACTTAATCCATTACCAATTAACGTGGAACTCGTTACGGTTAAATAAGGGAACAATATCCCCTCAAATATAAAACTTATCATTGATATGCTCCATTGGTGTACAGATATTCCTGCTGTACAATTTTTTTTTTTCCATTCCAGGCGCTTTTCCTTTTACTGAGCAAGCGTGTCCAAATGGACATAAATCGACCAAGTTCGAATAACCCGACGACAAGAGGGAAGAGAGGGACCCTTTTACCATAACTGAAAAGGGTCAATAACCTCAGTCAGAAAGGTCGGTGTAACTTTTCAATCAAATTCCACCCTAGAAATTGTTTTGATCAATTCCTCATGGGAAGGAAGAAAGTGTTGGAAAATCTTTCTACCATAATGACTCAACTTAAATTTTAAAGGTTATATATTTTTCTTTTTTTGTCATTTTAATTTGAATTTGAATCACCTGCCGACTTGTGAAGTGGAACATGATAATTTAAAAACTAGCTTTAGTATAAAATTAGACTTCCACCCCTTCTTTTATTTGTGTGAAACGAGAGTATATATATATAGGTTTTAATGTTTCTATGATGAATGTAGATAAATTATTTACATTCGCTCACAAAACGACATTGTTTTGGGTTGAAAAATTAAAAAAATTATAATAAAAAAACTATTATAACTCCGAAATAAATTATAATTATAAAAAAACATTGATTTTCGTCTCAAAACGACGTCGTTTTGAGCTCACTGTAGATAAGTTATCTACATTGACCGTAGAAAAAGCGAACCCATATATACATATATGAGTTTGATGTTTGTCATTTTAAATGACATAAGTTATGTCATTTTAGGAGAGAGTTAGACACAAGAAATGAAAATCATGGAGGAGAAAGTGAGTGATTTCTTTAATTTAAATTTTAAATAAAAAAAAATTATTTTGTGTCTATCTCTCTCTTAAAATGACAAACACTTTTTCATATATATATATATCCCAAACTGGGTCATCCACCCATAGAGTTGAGGATACTTCCTCTTTCTAAACAAACCAAAGCAGATTAATTTCCTTAAAGAAGAAATTTCTTTTAAGAATATTGAAAATCAATTAAAGCATCCTGAAGTTCAACAAAAGATCATTGCTTGAACAAATCCAGAATACAATCTGTTCTGATCTCCCGAATGCTTTTTGACAAAGGAAAAAACATATCGTAGATCTTCCCTATGAAAAGGATTTTAATGAAAGGCAAATCTCTCTCTTTCTCTCTCTCTCTCTCTCTCTCTCTCTATATATATATATATATATATAGGGTTTGTTTTTTCTAAAGTTACTGTAGATAACTTTATCTAATGTTCATCGAAACGATGTCGTTTCGATGAACATTAGACAAAGTTATCTAAAATAACATCAGATACTTTTTCCCTATATATATAGGTAAGATGACACCTGATGTCAAATTTGAAGTTTGACACTTTATCTTATCTTAGAGCTGTTAGATCAAAAAAGTTCAACGATTCTGATTTGTAAGCATGTGATACCATTGATCTTTTTTGATCTAACGACTCTCAGATGTGGTGTCAAACTTCAAATTTGACACCAGAGTCAAATGATCCTACCTATATATATATATATATATATATATATATATATATATATATATATAGATAGATGATCTTTTGACACCAGTATCAAACTAAAATATTTAACACTAAATCTTATCCGTTGATTTCTATGAATTTAGAGATTATAATTTATCGGATCACACTTATTAATTAATTTATTAATTCTCAATAAATTATAATCATTATATTGATAGAAATTAACAGTTAAGATTTGGTATCAATTTTTTTTAATTTGACACCAATATCAAAATATTCTATTATATATATTTATAATCATTGATGAATTTTTACTTAACAAATTAAGCTTTCAGGTAAGATAATTATTATTATAATTTTAGAATTTCCGTAACTAAAAATTTTATATGGTAAAACAATAATTCCACTTAAAAGCTCAAATATTTTAGTAAAATTATTAATAATTTTATATTATATCTCTCTAAAAGAGAGTGAGGTTGTGAGATAGAGAATAAGTTTTAAAGAAAAGTTAAAATGGGAATAGAGTAAGGACCAAGGAAATTTTATATATAATATTAAAGAATATATAGACTATAAATAGAGAAAATGAAAGAATTGATAAGCTAGAGGCTTGTTTGTTTTATTTTTTTAGAGTTTTATAATCTTGTTTGAGTATACGAGATCAGCACTTTTAAAGCTTGTTTGTTTGAGATGAAAATGAGCGCAAATGGGGTTTTAGTCAATGAAATTTCTTTTTTTCCCTTTGTTAAACATTTATCAAGTTTCATGTTTTTTCTTTTTTTGGTAATGAAAAAAAGTTTAAACTAAAGAGAAACAACTTACTTTATATTACAAGTCATGATGAAGACTCGTGGCAATACTTATAGATTATTTATTTTAAAAAACTGCCTGACTTTTAAGCCTTTCAAACAAAGTGCAATGAATGGGAGCACTATAATAAAATCACATTTAAGTGTATTGACTTCACTTTAATTCTTTAATGTTTTATTTAATATAAAATCAGGTTATGACTTATGAATTTAAGTCTCGGTGACAAATTTGTGGGTCCGCGACACAACATGTTAAAATACGGATCATATTGACCTGTGGAATAAAATATACTGTATACGAGTTTGGATAAATGACATAAATTGTACATGTTGACTCGAATGTCAACCTGCAAAAAATATTTTTTGTCCAAAAAAATAAAATTTTTGGTGACTTTGACACAACCCGTTGCAGATTACAAGTCACTAACCGGTCAAATCGCATATTTTTATTCAATTTTCCCCTTTTTTTGTTAATTTTTTAAGAAATAAATCAAATTTTCAATTTTTGCAGGTCAACTCGTGTGAGCCGCAACCTGCGGCATGTTGTGTCCGAGTTTCAATTTTTTACCGTGAACAAAAAAGGATTGTGTTCAAGTTGGACAGTTTAACCTGTGCGTTAAATCTTAACAAAACACGAACCCAATCTACCGACATATTTTGCCACCCCTAAATCTTAGTCAAAGTGCGATAAAATGTCATGTATAGATAAATTGATTGTTATTCTTTATCTTTTTGGATATATTCATCGATTTCTCTATCAGAAATATAAAAATCATGTTGCAGGAATGATAGTGTTGATTCATGAAACTATTTTTTAACTATGTACTCCCGTGAGTACATAGATAAAAAAACAACAACTTTAATACTAGAACTATATAATCTTGAGAATATATAGTTAAAAATGAGTTGCAAGATGTCCTATAACAGGATATCCGATCCACCTTTTTTCTATTTATTCGATTGTCCGATTCGAACATTGTAAGATTCATTATATGAAAAGATTCTTTCAAGATTATTTTTTTCATTCTCAGACCTTGAACTCGAGACCTCTAATTATGATAAACAAATTTCTTATCACTTGAATCAATAGTTATTTATTGGCATGATTATTCTTTCTCTATTTTTTTATTTTAACACTCGGTCAATTCAATACACATTAAATGTGATACTATTATTGCCTGAATTCAGGATTCCTAGCTATTGTACGCTTGAAGAAAAGGTCGAACACTATAATCTACTTGTCTTGGGTCAACTCTGCCAGTATGATTTCTTTGAGCATAAAGATTGGAAAGGTTAATGATTGAGTAAGTTTCAAACCAGTCTCCTTTTCCAGGAGAAAGTAGCATAAGTTTTAAGATAGCTTTCTTTTTCATATGAAAGGAACTTAATCCTCTCCCGTTGCATTCCTTCGAAATAAGAGTCGTTTGGATCAGTTTTTTTTTCATGCAATTTTTTTTTTTTAAAAAAATCTTTCTTGATATAAATAAGCATTTGAATGTTAGCTTTGAAAAAAAAAACATAAGTTAAAAAATAAGAGAAAAATGTTTATCCTTTTAAATGACACAACTTATATACTTTTACTCTCACGAGGTGGGACCCACACCATTATTTTTTTTGTCAACTCTCTCTCCTCCTTTATCTATCTCTTAAAATGACACAATTTTACATCCTTTAAAATGACACATACTTTTCCCAAAAAATAATATCAAAATCCTGTTTTTTTAAACTAAAATTTATGTTTCTAAAAAAAAAAACAGAAGTTAAAGCTCAAATATTTTTATCAAAATTTGAATTTACCCAAACCCTAACTTTAAAAAATCCCATAAACACTACTACTATTATTGCCACCGCTTCCATCATCTCCATCAATATTGTTACCAACCTCAGTATTGTTGTCATCACCATCACCACCACTCTACCAATATCATCGCCTCACCTCCATCACTAATGCCACCACCACTGCACCATCACCTCCGGCCCCACCATTGTCGCCATCACCTCACCTACACCTCTGTTGCCACCACCTCACCTCCATCATATCGTTGCCTCCATTGCCACCACCACCCTACTATTGCGTTTGTGGCTAACGCCTCACCACCAAATCTTGCTTCCAGATTTATTATCACATGTTTTTTTTTTTAAATAATTTTATACATAAAAAATGCCTTTTAATTTTAGGAAAAAACTACTCTTATGCTATATGTGATAAATTTCTTTCCTACTCACCCTTCAATAACTGTGCCACCTTTTTTTTTTCAAAATAGTGGAGCCCACAAGTTTGTCTCCATGATATGAGATAACTTATCTCCTTTAACATGAGATTAATAAAACCCTTAATTTTAACAATCAAATAATTTTTAGGGTTCGCTTTTTTTAAAGTTACTTTATATAACTTTATCTAATGTTCGCCTAAACGACGTTGTTTTGGTGCGAAAATCATGGTGTATTTGTAATTTTAATTTACTTCAGGGTTATAATAGTCTTTATCATTCTAATTTTTTAATTTTCAACCTCAAAACGACGTCGTTTCGGTGAACATTAGACAAAATTATCTAAAGTAACATTAGATATTTTTTCCCCTAATTTTTAATCAAAAAAACTTTTCACATATTACATCGAAATGCAAATAGCTCTAGCTTTTAAAAAAGTTCTTACAAAAAAAAGTAAGGCTTAGAAAATCTTTTTTCTTTCTTTCTAAAAACTCATCCAATAATGCCCATTTTTATTTTTGTTTTATTTTTGAAATTTGTACTAAATACGAGAGTGTCTTATTCTCAAATTTATGTTTCTAATAATAATTTCACAAACCTTAAGACAAATACACCCTTAAAATAATTGATTGGGAAATCTTTTAGATTTAATAGGTCGTTACAATTTTTTGTTGGGAGAGCTTTATTAAATACTCTTTTTTGTCTATTGCCTCTCATCTTCAATTTATTTTTCCCCCATTTTTTTCTATTCAAATAACCTTTTAGAAATAGTTACTCTTTTTTTTATCTATTCTATGAAATAACTTTAAAAAAAAATCTTTTGTCATTTCTATTTTGTCACTTTTTTCTAGTCTTCAACTATATTATAAATATCCTTTTAAAAACCTCTTGCCACTTCTTTATTCTTTTTTGGAGTTACTCGACCTTAATTACTTCTTTAAGACAAGTCGGCAAAAATGACTTGTAGGGATCGAATCCTTTCTTTTCCACTACTTAGCTCTCATTACTATCAACTAAGCTACCTGCCTTTCGTACCTCTCGCCACTTCTGATTGTATATTAGCATTATTTTTCAAATAATTTTTATTTATTTAAAAAACTATTGTTAATACCAAAGTTAAAACTGGAGGTTTATTATTACTCTCATTCAAACTTCAAATTAGCCAAATTATAATAATTAACTTTGAAAGTTACTTGCTACTTGTGTGTTCCAAAATCCAAAAAATGGTCATGCCCATTAGCCTATTATCAATATTTGTTTTAGCATCCAATTTTATCGTTAAATTTTGTCATTATAAAGAATTCGGGTTAAAGCACCATTTTAAAATTTTTGGGCAAAAAAATTGTCCAGTTAAAGTTGATTGGATAAGTTTTTCCAAAATAATACAGTCAAACATGTCAATTATACTAACGGGACTAGTCCCGTCAATGATACTGACGGGACTCGTGCCACATCAGGCAGTCCCGTTAACGTAAAACTTCGGAAGACCATAACTTTTGACTCGGGTATCCAAATCAGATGATTTTTTTTTATTTCACATAAATTTTCAAGACTACGCAATGACAGCTCATTTGATATATTTTATATCCCACAAACATAGTTTGAATTTGCAACAATAGTTCCACAATTACAAGATCATCTAAATCCAGAAAATCCCGAGTTCTTTCCGAACCAATACTATGAGCTGTCGCATGTGTCATCTTCTGGATTTAAACGTTTTTGTGATTGTGGTACAATTGTTACAAATTCAAACTATATTTGTGGGAGATAAAATATCTCAAATGAGGTGTCATTGCGTAGATCTCGAAAAGTTATGTGAAATAAAAAAAAAATCATTTGATTTGGATAGCCGAATCAAAAGTTATGGCCTTTCGAAGTTTTACGGTAACTAAACTGCCTACGTGGCGCTGACGTGGCACGAGTCCCGTAAGTATCATTGACGGGACTAGTTCCGTAAGTATAGGTGACATGTTTGAGTACATTGGTTTGGAAAAACTTATCCAATCAACTTGAACTGGATAATTCTTTTGCCCATAAGTTTTAAGGGTTTAGTGTTTGTCATTTTAAATGACATAACTTTGTGTCATTTTTAATGAAACTACGTCGTTTTGGTGTGTTTTGTCTCTCCTCCATTTTCTTTTTATTTCTAATTTTATAAATTAGAAAAAATGACAAAACACACCAAAACGACGCAGTTTCATTAAAAATAACATAATTTTGTGTCATTTAAAATGACAAACATTTTTCCAAGTTTTAAAATGACAAACATTATCAAACAGCTATCCTTAGGTCGCTGGTTCGAATCCGGCAGGTCGGAAGTTTTTATCCTCACCAAAAAAAAAAAAAAGATGCTTTTTCCAAAGAATTCGCCATATCCTTTACTAGGCTTGCATAATATTTCTTAGTAGATGCATAATATTTCTTTCGGTTTGGCTAACATGTGAGATGACATCAACGATTGCTTGAGGAACTAGGCCGTTAGCCTATTTATTCCATTTTTTAATAATTATTAATCATATGAATGAAGAGTTTAATTAGTTTTCTGCATTTAATATGTTTTAAATTTTTATTTTATTTTGAAGTAAAAATTTGATTTTTTTTTCATTTTGACTTAATGATTTTGACATTATTTTTTAAATGAGTATTGAATAACAGAACTTAAAGACCACATATAAAGAGACTTAGGACCTATTTGGATGATTTTTTTTTTCTCCAAAAACTATTTTTTTAAGAAGAAAAAACACTTCTCACTTTAAGTTCGTTTGGATGTCTACTTTTAAAAAAAACAGAAGTCACAAAAAAAGCTAAAAGCCTACTTTTTTTAGAAGCTAAAAATTTTAACTTCTAAAAAAAATAGAAGTCAAAAGTCAAATACTTTTTTCAAAAACAAAATATTTTTATAAAAATATAAATATATTTAACTTTTATGAAAAACACTTTTAAAATAAGGAAGAGATAAAAGCTATTTTTTTAAAAGACGAAACAAATAGGCTCTTGAACATATTATGCCAAGATAATCATGCAATGACTGTCACATTCATTTAACCACGGTTAATGTAACCGTGCCTCAAGGGAACGAACCTAACTTATAAGTAGGGATAAACTCTAGTCGGTAAAACACACTAATTCCTCTAAAAGTTTTCTTGGACAATTTACTTACATGAGGATTGAGTCCCTTTTACACTTATCTCCATGATTCGTCCGTTGGAGGAGCTATCATTCTCAACCATTAAAGAGCAAGCATAACCACCTAGATTCAGCACCAAGCTGGAATGTTCAGCCAAAACCTTGATCTAGAGCAGTTTTTTATGATAGGACCAAATTAAAAACACGTGTAATGTATAAAGGTAAAAAATAATGTATCTTTTATCTTTATTGGTAACAATGATTTTTAATTAATTGGTTCCTATATTTCACAACAATTTCATATCAATTGAACTAGAAACCGAACCACTATTTAATCCGGTCCAATCAATGTATCGTTAAGGACACAATTCGATCAAGAACCAGTGAACCGACACTATAGAACTTGGCACCTAAGAGAAGAGTAAAATGCTAACCATTAAGTCACATCTCTTATCAAATATTTCTATTTATATATTTATTACACATTTTTAATTTAATTGACCCATTGATTCGATATCCCAATCGAGTCAGATCGGATTTAATAACATTAATTATAACCGTAATAAAAGTGATTGTATGTGTAGCAACTAAACATTTTCTTGGTATAAGAACTACATCAAAAATAAATATTTCATGTGTGATAATATAATGGCTTCTAAATTTCAATATTTTTCTAACCGAATACTTTTATAAAGGCTAAGATGAAAGAAATATCTTGTGGTTATACCCTTTTGGTTTGGGACAAAAAGAAGAAAGAAATACTTTATAAAGGCTACGAAGAAAAAAGGAAAAAAAGGAAAACAACAATGGTTAGGTAAGGTGGTTGCAAGTTTCCCTGGTTTGGGAACACCAAAGAGATCTAGGATTGGAGAGAAGTGAAAGAAAAAAAGAACAAGGACAAATAGAAGATAATTAGGCAAAGGGTGTGAGTTGGAATTAGAGAGTTATGGAAAAAGATTGGTGGGTATCCATTATCAAAAAATAAAAATAAAATAAAAAACAAAAAAACATGCACCTTCTATGCGCACTAACTTGAAAGTGCACAATGCCGCATTTTGAATCACTGTGGGCCAATCCATCTTCCCTCATAGGCAAGCCAGCAAGAGGTATCACCCACCTCATCAACACTCAACACTCAACCCATCATTGCCTTCACTGAATTCTTTCCCACTCTTCCTTTCTTTCCGTCACCAAAACAGCAAAAGACATGTTCCCATTCACACCTTGCTCTCAGACCAATCCTTGTCATAACACTAACTCCTAGATACCATGTTTTTTATTTCTCTTCATTTGGACTTGTTTGCTTTTCTTATGTATGTCTCTTATTCCTTCCTCTAAAATCTAAACCATGGTTCTTAAAGAGTGAAGAAAAAAAAAAAAAAAAAACACTGAGAAAGAAAAAAAGTTCTGGTTTTTTTTGTGTGTGATGGGGTGTTGGTAAAGGTGCTGGTGCAAACTGCAAAGTTGTTTTTTTATATTTAGAATAATGGGTAATTGCTGGTATAAATGGGAATCATCAGATTATAGAATATCATCCAATGCAAAGACAGGTTAGTTTGCAAACAAAAAACTTGCCTTTCTCTATTTTGTAAAGTTTTCTATAATCTGGGTATTCATTGTTTATCAGTGCCTGAATGGTTATGTTTTTGGGGTTTGTTTTGTTAGAGCTTTGATTGGATCCCCTGTTTCCCTCCTACTAGATTATGGTCTCTCTCTTGAAATGGTTTCTTCATCTCTTTCTTATTCTTCTTCTTTTTTTCCTTTGTTTTTTCAATATTCTATCTCTGATGAATGCTATTGTTAAGGTTTCTATAGATTTTGGAGCATTCCGAGTTTCCCTTCTTGCTTTCATTAATTACCCTTTCAGCTAGTTTGAGTTTTCATTGAATTTTTTATAGTAATTAAATCATTTGAATCTAGTGGAACTTTTGTATGTAGTGTTAGCTTCATAGGTCGTCCTTATAGGCTAGTTTTAATTCTGCAAATCATTGGAAGAAAAAAGAGAACAATAAAACAGAAATGTTCATATATGAGTTACACGTTGTCTTCAAATCTTTTTTACCTTTCCGAAGTTGCTTCCATGTAGAATAGGTTAATATGACCGTGGCTGATCACCTTTTCCTTGTGTCTGCCTCAAAAGTGGGTCAGCTTCTAGTGGAAACCTCTAACTCTAGTGCTTTGAGTATTATCTTAACTATTATTTCTATGAAAATTGATGGTGGGTTTTAAAAATATTATCGATTGCTTCACAAATTATAATATATTCCCAAAATCACATGCTTTTGAAAGTGTATCTCTTTTTCTTTTCTGTCTTCTATGGTGGAATATGAAAAGGAGTTTATGTAGAATTCTTAATCTTTTTATATAATAACTTTACAGTATTTATCTTCTGTTTTCAGTCATCATGCCAGTTGTCTATATAATATACCGTTGGATTAACTGTTTAATGTAATTCTAATAGCTTTTTCTATAGCCTGATCCAACGACTTAAATTTTTAGGTTGAAATGATTCTTTATATGATATGAGAGCCTCAGTGTCACGGTTTAATCTTTTCGCCCCCTATTTAATTAATAATTAATTAAGTCTTGTGAAGTTTCTTATATGCATCATCTAGACATTCACCTTTCAAGGTCAATGGTGTTAAGAATCTTGAGGTCACCACCCTAAAAGCTAGCTCAGAGAATGGGAGTGTCCAAGGCCTTATAAAGGCCACATTAGTTGCCCACACAATCAATGTGAGACTATATATCTCAATACGCCCCCTCACGCAAGAGCCCTTTGGACTAGAAGCGTGAAATTGCACAGGCCCATTTTTTGTTTACCTTTTTGTGCTTTTTTATTTTATTTTAATTCCACTTTTTAAAGCGGGGGACGGTGAGGCTCTGACTGATACTATGTTAAGAACCTTGAGGTCACCACCCCAAAAGCTAGCTCAAAGAGTGGGAGTGTCCAAGGCCTTATAAAGGCCACATTAGTTGCTCACACAATCAATGTGAGACTATATATCTCAACAAATGGTTCTCGTGTGAGGAGGCGTGTTAGATATATATATATATATATATAAAAACTCTAACCCCCGTCTTAAACTTTTAGGTCGAAATGGTTATTTACACGTTGCTTTCGTGAGAATAATTGGATGAATATAAATGGGAATAAATAGTCTTTCCAAAGTTAAATTGTGCATATAAGACGGTGAGGCTCTGATACCATGTTAAGAACCTTGAGGTCACCACCCCAAAAGCTAGCTCAAAGAGTGGGAGTGTCCAAGGCCTTATAAAGGCCACATTAGTTGCTCACACAATCAATGTGAGACTATATATCTCAACAGATGGTTCTCGTGTGAGGAGACGTGTTATATATATATATATATATATATATATATATATATATATAAACTCTAACCCCCGTCTTAAACTTTTAGGTCGAAATGGTTATTTACACGTTGCTTTCGTGAGAATAATTGGATGAATATAAATGGGAATAAATAGTCTTTCCAAAGTTAAATTGTGCATATAATTTGTTCTCATTTCTCTTATTGATTCACCAAAAGAACAAAACCAGGAAATGAGACAAAGAAATGATGATAGAAACTTACCACGGAATCCTGAAGAAGTAGAAGACCTACGCCGTGATTCAGCTGCAAATCCATTGATTGCATTCACTTATGATGAGTTAAAGATAATCACTGGAAATTTTAGGCCAGATCGTGTCTTGGGGGGAGGAGGATTTGGAAGTGTTTATAAAGGGTTTATTTCTGAGGAGTTAAGGAAGGGGCTTCCTTCTCTTCCTGTAGCTGTTAAGGTTCATGATGGTGACAACAGTCATCAAGGGCACAGAGAATGGCTGGTAGGTATTCTTTATGTCTTTATATCTTTGCGTACATTGTTTTGTATGGAATTATTTAACTGCAAAATCATGATGCTTGACATTCTATGTTTATCATACTATGTGCACATATTAATTGGTGTAACAATAAAAGATTAATTAAGATTTTCATTGCTTTTTTTTTTTTTAGGCAGAAGTCATATTTTTGGGGCAGCTTTCACATCCAAATCTAGTGAAATTAATTGGATACTGCTGCGAAGATGAACATAGGGTGCTAATATATGAGTATATGGCCCGTGGAAGTGTGGAAAACAATCTGTTCTCCAGTAAGTATTTTATGCCACTTTTTTCTGGATATTTAAATTCTTCACTCTTTTTTTTAGGGGTAGGTTATATTTACAAACTTTTTGTTTACAAATTCTTACAAATTACACTAAGTATGACCGGTCATACTTCAATCAAGAGTGTATGACCAGTCATACTTAGTGTAATATGTAAAAAAAAAATTGTAAACGGATCCTTCTCCTTTTTTTTATACTAAAGCTAAGGACATCATTTGGGTGCCAATGTAGATAACCATAGCTAGCAAGTAATTTAAACATATATCTAAATTCCAAAAAAATATTATTTTGTTATTGCAGATGGATCTCATCTCACCTAAAGAAAGGAAGATATAATAAAGTGATTTTGGTTCCATTTTGTAGCTTCCTGGAGTAACATCCAAGTTAGAAAAATATTATTACATTGAACCACTTAATGTGAGCCATGTCAACTATATATGGGCCATCAATGCATTCAACTTTACCCACAACATTTGATTTATAGAACTGATCACGATTAGTGTCTAATTAATTAAAAACAACGATGACCCACATAATTGATATGACACATACTGGGTGGTAAAATGTAAAAATATTATCTTATACCATATGTCCCTAAGAATGTCTCTTGTTACCCTCCTTTGCTGATTGTGAGAATCATTTATCTTCTTCACCTACTTCTCAATCTCACACTCCCGTTCACTCTTGGACTTTCTGGATCATCTTTTTTTTTTTTTCCCCACACTTGGAGCATCACACAATTAGTGCATGTTTGAGAGTTTTTTTTTTTAGCTTCTCTTCTCTTTATAGGTAGAAGCTAGGCTAAATAGATTTTTACAAAAACTCTTATAATTAAAAGAGCTTTTTAATTTGTATCAACTTTTTTTAAAATGTGTGCTTTTTTCTCAAATGAATAGTTTTTAAGTAACTTTTAAGCTAAAAGTTTTATATAATCATCAAACAGTTTGTAGTTTTATTTTTTAAGTTATTTTTTTAGCTTTAGCTTAGAAGTAACTTTTAGTTTAAAAGAGAGAGAAAAATAGGCTCTTAAAAAGACTATCCCAAGGTAGTATCCCTCAGGAAACATTCTAAATCCCTTTTAAAGAGTCATACAAAAAATCTTTCAAATTAGCTAAGGATAAAAGCATTAAATGCTTCTTGGGTTCTCTGTTTTTCATTTAATACTTTCTTTTTAAAGTAATTAGCATGTTTTAAGTTGATTGTTTAGGAGGATTCATCATTTTATTGTGTAGAGACCCATCACGATAGATTATAAAGACCCCTAGTTATATACAAAAATAAAAACTATTTGTGTCTTTATTCAACAAGAGGAGAGAATTCTGATCCTTTAGCTTCACTCTATGCTCATTCTTCTCTCCTTTGTCCCTGAGGCACAACTTGGCACACAAAAAGTGATAAAACCCATATCAATAAACACTTAATTTTTAATCTATTATCATTTGAAGTTAATAATGCATACCATGATCCTTGGTGAATTCAATTTGCCTGTTTAGTTTTGTTTGTATATCTGATGGGTCTTTAATTAAATATTGCAGAAATTTTGCTTCCCATGCCATGGTCCATAAGAATGAAGATTGCACTTGGTGCTGCAAAGGGACTTGCATTTCTTCATGAAGCAGATAAACCTGTCATCTATCGTGATTTTAAGACATCAAATATTTTATTGGATCTGGTCAGTACAATTAAATATTTATGTCAACTTAAAATGAAAAGAAGAAGAAGAAATCATACCATTTCTTTTGGTGAATATATATATTGGGAGGTGAATTATATAATGTTTTTCATAATTTGCATCTTATTTAGTTTGAATTTAGCACATGGAGGGTAATTTTGACATAATGTAGGTTAGGTTTTATCAATCATGGATTCGTGGTAGCAGCTGATGATTCTTCTTTGGAATGACTTAATGGAACTTGATGCATTTTTTCTGATATGTTTGTACTAATAATATTTGTGCATTGTTTTAGTTATTTCCCATTTCTGCTTAAGCAATCCTGCACTGACTTACAGACAAAACAATATGTCTCACAAGATCAGAACACATTTTGTAACATCTGAAGTTAGATTTCAGGTGTTGAAGCAGAGAGCACAATGTCTACACAATACACATGCCTGATTTTTGCATAAATATTAGTTTCCACTCTTGTACTGAAAAAGACTACAATGTTTCCAAAATAAGCCAGCTTTTAACTTACCATCTTGTGTTTTTCACATGTTTCAAAAACAGGACTATAATGCAAAACTTTCTGACTTTGGCCTCGCTAAAGATGGACCGGTTGGAGATAAATCTCATGTTTCTACTCGAATAATGGGAACATATGGGTATGCTGCACCTGAATACATAATGACTGGTAAAGTAACTCTTGAAGCTGGAATTTAGTACTCAATTATGCAAAACTACTCAATTTTAAGTGATATTTCAGTGAAACAAAGTTCATATTTCACTAGACATAAAAGCAATATTGGTTATCCTGGGGAAAAAGGGAAAAAGAAGTATAATTTTGTAGGAAAATTGTTAGGTTACGCTCAGGGTTGGCAAAACGGCCAACCCGACTCAACCCGACCCAACCCGCGTTCAACCTGAAAAAAACGAGTCAGGTTAGGGTTGACTCGAAAAATAAACGAGCCAGAAAACTCAATCCAACCCGACCCGAGTCGGGTTAGGGTTGGCTCGCGGGTTGGCTCAAAAAAATGAAAAATAAAATAAAATTTCATTGATGCTATAACTTTTAAATTTTTTCCCTAAATTAATAATTCATTCAATACAAAGACATTCTACAGGTAAACCATAGAAAATTTTGCATTTGGACTTGGACTTATTGGCAATTGGCACCACATTCACACTGTCACAGATACTATAAAAAAGGTTCTTAATGCACGGTTTTGGACTTATTGGCAGCTGCAGGGTATTTTTGTTTGGGTCTTTGGAATTGGAATTTTAAGTTTTAGCTTTCCACTTTACCTTCATTAATTTTTATACTTTTATATTAAAAAAAATAACCATAACCCGCGAGCCAACCCATTTGACCCGTTGGTTGGCTCGATTTTTTTTCAAGCTAAAACGAGTCGGGCTGACTCGAGTTACTAACTCATTTTCCCTAACCCAACCCGGCTTGAGCTGGGTTACGAGCCAACCCGATGGTTTGACTCATTTTTGCCAAGCCTAGTTACGCTATATCCCACCATCTCTATCTCTATAACATAACCTAATAATTTTCCTACAAAATTATATTTCAAGCTGCTTGAGATAAATATAAGGGAAATAAATAAATAAAATAACGTAATTTTGGGTGGTCGGAGATAAATATATCTCAAGCTGCTTGAGAAATATTTTTCTCATATATATATATATAGTTACTAATATCATGTTGCTTGAGATAATACTCTCATATTGGTGAGACAAATATATGGGGTCCATAATTTAAAAAGAAAAAGAAAAAATTAGCACAAAATTCAATAGATGTATAGTATAAGATAATTTATCTCCAACAATATAAGACAAATATTTTTCATATATATACGAATGTATTTATAAATTGATATCGTAGTTATCTATTGTGCAGGTCATCTTACCCCTAGAAGTGATGTTTACAGTTTTGGTGTTGTACTTCTTGAACTTATCACTGGAAGAAAATCTTTAGACAAGTTAAAACCTGCTAGAGAGCAGAACCTTACAGAATGGGCTCTTCCTTTGCTGAAGGAAAAGAAAAAAGTTCTAAATATTATAGATCCAAGGCTTGAAGGTGATTATCCAGTGAAAGGAGTTCACAAGGCTGCAATGCTTGCATATCATTGCTTGAACCGCAATCCAAAAGCAAGGCCTCTAATGCGAGATGTTGTTGATTCATTGGAGCCTTTGCAGGCACACAATGAGGTCTCTATTGAAAAAACATTGACCATAATCAGTGAGGTTCCCCAAGATGATTTGAAAAGGAAAGATGCTGAATGATTGAAAGATGATATTGTTTTGATTATCAGTTTTCTTTCCCATGTTCATATATGGAGATGTTTTTCCTTGACTTCTTGTGTTTATTAACATGAAATATAGGCAATTTCTTTGTATTGTAATCCCTCTTTTTGCTTTTCAACGTGTTTGTTATTTACAATTGGATTGATGTATGAACTAATATCAATTTAAATAGAAACAAACAAGCAATAGCAGCAAAACAAGATATTTTATTAGGCGTCCTTCTGTTTTATTTAAAACTAATATCTATCCAATAAATTAAGAGAAAGCAGTTCTTTATTTATCCCTTTTTTTTTTTAGCCAAAAAGTTTTGAAAATATCCCTATTTTATCTAAGGCTTTAATGTTTTTAAAGTGAATGTAGATAAATTATCTATATTCACTCCCAAAATGACGTCATTTTGGATTGAAAAATTATAATGAAACAGACTATTATAACTCTGAAATAAATTATAATTACAAAAATATCTTGATTTTTGTCTGAAAACGACGTCGTTTTAGACTCAATATAGATAAATTATCTACATTAACTGTAGAAAAAGTGAACTTTGTCTAAATATGTCTTGGAAAAAATAATAAAGAGCACCGGAAGCTAGCGTGGAAAAGCGAAATATGAACATGCATATTACGAATTTCAATTACACAAAATTTTTGCGTACTTTTTCCACTTGGCAATTCATGTCAATAGTGTTGAGAAATTCGTTCCCTCAAACTCCAATGTCAAGCGGGTCCAGGAGAAGCCCGTGGCGGGGAACCACCACCAATGAGCTAAAGCTACACCAACCGTAGCAAGTGGATCCGACACCATGTCTCAACCCAAAACCTTAAGGCATTGGGTTCATGGGTCCTTTCACTTATATACTCTTCACTTAGCTTATTACCAACCAATGTGGGACTCATCACACTTGAATATCTCAACAATCTCCCCCTCAAGTGTGAAACCACCATTGGTATGCTCCCCCTCAATCGAGTACCCGAAGCACAAAGTATTCGACCCGTCTCCTAGCCAATCACTAGGCTAGCTCGAGCCCAATCCGGCTCTGATACCACTGTTGGAAAAACTCAGTTCCCTCAGATCGGCTCAGAGGCCTTTTGTGCGGAAGTCAATCAACAAGATCCTAATCTTGGATCTCGGCAATACCTCGGCCTGAACTTCACCAGGTCGGGTAGCGCAGCGGAAAATCAAAACGAAAACAGGAGAGAGAGAAGAAGAACACAACCAGATTTAACGTGGGAAAGCCTTCTTCAATGAAGAAGTAAAAACCCACGGGACCTAGTCCAGATCAAAAATCCACTATGAAAATAATGGTTATAAAGAATCAAATACACCAATGTGGTGGTTAACTCAACCTCTCCAACAATGGTGATAATCAAACTACCCTAGAGATGTTTCACTCAAACTCTCTCTAGAGATCTCTCAAATACAAAGCATAAAGCTTTACTCAAACAATCAAATAATTTTCCTCTCAAATTTGTTCTCTCAAATCTGACCTAGCCTCCACCCACAGCTAATGAGTATATATAGAGGAGGTGGAAATTAGGGTTAGGGTTTTTTGGAAACCCCTCAAATGGGCTTGGGCTTAGCATTGAAGGAGGAAGCCCAACAAATCTCCACCTCGATAAGAGGAGAAAAAACCTTTGTGTGGAGTAACGTGGAAGGAGGCACCGGAGTCAACAATCCAGGTGCAGTCATCATATGCAACATTTAAATAATTATCCTCACCAAGAAGGAATATCTCGGCATTAGGGTTGGCAGCCACCGCAGTGGTGCTCTTGTCTTCCCTCTTCTTGGGAACAATCTGATCCGGCTTCACAGAGTCGTTCTTCTCATCATTCTGCAGGGTCCAGCAGTCTGGCTTCTTATGACCTGTCTTTCCACAGTAAAAGCACTTCAACTCATATTTCGGCTTTGACCGACCTCTGGACTTATCTCGTCTTTCACGACCTCTACCGCGACTCTTTCTTCTACCACGGGAGTCAGATTTCCCTTTGTTCTCAGCAATGTTGGCCTCAGACGTACTCGAAGTACCTCGTTCTCTTCTCTTGGATTCTTCGCTTAGGAGGCTGTCTGTCACGACATCCATCTTCAATTTTCCATCTGGAGTCGAGTTATTCAAGGTCACCACTAGAGTATCCCAGCTTTCTGGCAGCGAGCTCAACAACAGCAATGCCTGCAATTCTTCTTCATTTTTCATATCAGCCTTTGACAGCTGATTCACAATACCTTTGTAGGTGTTCAGATGTTCAATCATGCTCATGTCGTCCTTGTATTCAAGCTTAACAAGTCGGCGAACCAGGTGTGCTTTGTTCCTGGGAGTCTTCTTCTGAATCATGGACTCTAATTTCGTCCACAACTCATACGCGTTCGTGAATTCGGACACGTGCTCAAAGAGGCTTTTATCTTGGTTCGCCGAGATGTGAGTTCGGGTTCCGACTTTGGGATCCAATCAATAAGAAGATAGTGAGAAGCCGAGATGTGATCTTTCATGAGCATGAGAACATTCATGACATCTCGAAGCCCAAAGTCCGGGTTACTGTCAGACATGAAGAACCCGTCCCTCCTGTCCGAGCTGAAGCAGGGGGAGAAAATCAAGAGAATGAAGAAATTGATGACCAACAACAAGCTGAAGATGACCAAGACATTGAGGTCCGAGTTGATGACGAGATCCGGGATGAAAATGATGAACCGGGTCCTCAAGCTGAAGAACAACCGAGATATCCAACTCGAGAAAGAAGACCCTCTACGAGATACCCATCTGATGAATACACCGTTGTTGCTGAAGACGGTGAGCCTCAGAGTTATGATGAGGCTGTGACGAGCTCAGAGAAAGAAGAATGGGAAAAGGCAATGCAAGACGAGATGAAGTCTCTGCACGAGAATCAGACTTATGAGCTGACTGAGTTGCCAAAAGGAAGACGAGCTTTGAAAAATAAATGGGTCTACAAGATTAAGAATGAAGAGAACGAGCAAAAGCCGAGATACAAAGCCTGGATTGTAGTGAAAGGCTGCAATCAGAAGAAAGGAGTTGATTTTGAGGAGATTTTTTCTCCTGTTGTGAAAATGACCTCGGTCCGAACCGTGTTAGCCATGGCGGCTTCAATGGACCTCGAGGTAGAACAAATGGACGTGAAGACGACATTTCTTCACGGTGACTTAGAAGAAGAAATATATATGAAGCAACCTGAAGGATTCCAAGCTCCAGACCAAGAAGACTTGGTATGTCGGTTGAAGAAGAGCCTCTATGGCTTGAAGCAAGCACCTCGGCAGTGGTACAAGAAGTTTAAATCATTCATGACTGATCATAAGTTTGAAAAGACAGATGCCGACCACTGCGTATTTGTGAAGAGGTATGAGGCCGGAGATTTTCTGATTTTGTTGTTATATGTTGACGACATGCTTATTGTAGGGAAAGATAAATCGAGGATAGCCGCCCTGAAAAAGGCGTTGAGCTCGTCCTTCGCAATGAAGGACCTCGGCCCTGCAAAACAAATACTCGGAATCAAGATTATCCGAGATAGACAGAAGAAGCTATTGTGGCTGAGTCAAGAGAAATATATTGAGAAGATTTTGAAGAGATTCAGCATGGACAAAGCCAAAACAGTGAGCACCCCTCTAGCCGGACACATAAAGCTGAACCAAAAGCAATGTCCGAGATCTGATGAAGACAAAGATGAGATGATGAAGGTCCCTTACCAATCCGCCGTCGGAAGCTTGATGTATGCAATGGTTTGCACTAGACCCGACTTGGCGTATGCTGTAGGAATGGTAAGCCGGTATTTGTCAAACCATGGCAAAGAGCACTGGGAAGCAGTGAAGTGGATCTTCAAGTACCTCCGAGGTACGACAGACTTATGTCTCCGATTTGGAGAAGGCAAAGCCGAGTTGCAAGGCTACTCGGATTCTTATTTAGGGGGAGATTTCGACTCGAGGAAGTCGACTACAGGATACATGATGAGATTTGCCGGATGAGTTGTCTCTTGGAAATCAAGACTTCAGAAATGTGTTGCACTATCTACAACTGAGGCTGAGTACATTGCCGCTACTGAGGCAAGCAAAGAGATGTTGTGGATGAAGAAGTTCCTCATGGAACTCGGCCATGATCAAGACAAGTACGAGCTGGGTTGTGACAATCAAAGCGCAATCCATCTTGCAAAGAATTCAACCTATCACTCCCGCACTAAACATATTGATGTGAGGTATCACTGGATCCGGGATGTGGTGGAAGGTGGAGAGCTCGAACTCGTCAAAGTGCACACTGACCAAAATTGGTCCGACATGATGACAAAGCCGGTTCCAGCAAGAAAATTTGAAGACTGTTGTGAAGGAGCCGGGTTGATGCTGAAGCTGACGCATTGAAGTCGGAGGGGGAGATTTGTTAGGCTTCCTCCTTCAATGCTAAGCCCAAGCCCATTTGAGGGGTTTCCTAAAAACCCTAACCCTAATTTCCACCTCCTCTATATATACTCATTAGTTGTCGTGGAGGCTAGGTTAGATTTGAGAGAACAAATTTGAGAGGAAAATTATTTGATTGTTTGAGTAAAGCTTTATGCTTTGTATTTGAGAGATCTCTAGAGAGAGTTTGAGTGAAACATCTCTAGGGTAGTTTGATTATCACTATTGTTGGAGAGGTTGAGTTAACCACCACATTGGTGTATTTGATTCTTTGTAACCATTATTTTCATAGTGGATTTTTGATCTGGACTAGGTCCCGTGGGTTTTTACTTCTTCATTGAAGAAAGTTTTCCCACGTTAAATCTGGTTGTGTTCTTCTTCTCTCTCCTGTTTTCGTTTTGATTTTTCGCTGCGCTACCCGACCTGGTGAAGTTCAGGCCGAAGTATTGCCGAGATCCGAGATCAGGATCTTGTTGATTGACTTCCGCACAAAAAGCCCCTGAGCCGATCTGAGTGAACTGAGTTTTCCCAACAAATAAGTGGTGTTTATATCGAGTTAAGGTTTAATACAAATAATCAGTTGGTCGAAAATATAACTAGTTATAAAAAGATTAAGTAATATGAATTTTTTTTATATTAATTTTTAGTCTAACATGAATACCACACGAACGTAAATAAATGTCAACTAAATACAAAAATATCATATCGTGAGTTTGTGAGTAGTTTATGTAGGGAATATACCTACCTAATATTCTAATGGTTCGGCAGGCTCATGCATGTTTAAGAGAATTGATAATTGATTTTATTTATCAAACAACCATAAACAATAATGGCAAACATTAAAAATGATATATTTTTGTGTCATTTAAAATGAAAAATATTTTTCCCAACAACAAAATAATAACATTCTTCTAAACAAAATTTTTGCATTCAAACTTTATTAAAATTCCAAATAACAATTTCACCTAGTTATCAAATTTTTTGCATTCTTCTGAACATAATATTTGTTCATAATATTAATAATTAAGAATGTAATTAAGAATTTATTAGAATAATAGCATATTTAACAATTAATAATTTACATTATTTTTAAGAAAATATTACTATGTAATAATATAAGGAGAATGATCCGTTTATAAATTTTTTTTACACTCTTAATTAAAATATTACCGATCAGACATAATATAATTTGTAAGAATTTATAAATACAAAATTTATAAATATGACTTTTTCAATATAATATAAATGTAAAGGGTTATGTTTATCTCATTTTACATGAGATAAACAATTTTTCTACACATAAAAAAAAGTATTGAATCTCAGTACTCTTTTTTCTCTCTTTTCTTATACGTGAATCTCACTTATAATTTTATTTCTACCTAATAAAATAACTTTTTCCTACTAAGAAAAGTATTTACCAAATGTAAATTGACAGAACTTTCTTATTCCAACATAGGTTTTTACTCCTTTTTTTTCCTAATCGGAATTGATAGAAAAAGTACACATGGCAACATACTAGTGAACTGAATGGATGGTGTGTTGTTCAGAACCACTTCAGCAATCTACATTCACAACCTCTCATCCTAAACCTCTAGGCTCTAACTGTTAACTAAGCACAAAGTGCAAACATCAAGAGATGCTGCTCTCTCACCACTCTTCTTTCCACAACTCAAGAACTCATAGAGCTCAAAACTGAAACTATCAGACCTCAAAGTTTTAACCATAACCATGTCATTATCTGCCACCACAAGTGGTCACTCATCTCTTTACTCTGCACTTACATTCCCAACAACCACCCAAATACACTCTAAGCAAAACCCAACCTTGTTTTCTCCCACCACCAGGTTCTTTTCTTCCAGAAACCACTCATATTCAGGTGTTTCTTATAGTTTCTCAAACACCCTTTTGTCAAGACCATTCCTTTTTGTGGTTAAAGCTTCATCTGAGATTGGATCAGAAGCATCCAAACAGGAGAGTGACAAGAGTGAAGGAGAAGAGGAGCCTTATGAAGAGTATGAGGTAGAATTGGATCAGCCTTATGGGCTCAGATTTGTAAAGGGTAGGGATGGTGGAACTTACATTGATGCTATTGCACCAGGAGGATCAGCTGACAAGGCTGGACTGTTCACTGTTGGGGATAAAGTACTTGCCACTAGGTGTGCTCTTCATATTTTTTCTTTCTTGCAAGTTTTTCTTGGGAAATTAGATGGAAAGTTTATAGATATGGTATGACTTTGAGATTAGTACACTAGTATTTCATACTCAAGATAGTTTAATTGGAGGCCTTATTATGGTTGTATATGCATTACATTAAAAATCTAGTGATGAATCACTTAATTTGAATATGATTTTAGTGCAAATCCCGGTGCACAAGCCTCCCTGACTTGTTTGGGCGGAAGGTAAAGGTGAGGGTTGATTTTACGTAACCTTATTCTTGGCATTTTTGCAAATAAGTTGTTTTCATACTCGAACCTGTGATATTTCTATCACGAGGAGCAACCTTACCATTGCTCCAAGGCTCACCCTTGAGTACTTCACAATATTTTAGGCATATGATAATAACTCAGGTTTCTGTGTGGTCAAGAAATTATCATATGTATATTATATGGGTTGTATTTTATATGGACTAACTTCAAAATTCTTTTGAAAAGTAATAGTATATACTTTATGTTTTGATTCATAATGTTTGAGTTGTTGAGATATGCCCAAAATGTTCAATATCTGCAGTGCAGTTTTTGGGACTGAAATTTGGCCTGCTGCGGAATATGGAAGGACAATGTACACAATTCGTCAAAGAATTGGTCCATTACTCATGAGAATGCAGAAGAGATACGGTTAGTTCATTATGCATGCATTTTGCAAGTGGTAGTCCAGTCACTTGTGAACTTTGCTTGCTGTTCCCTGAGCAATGGTTTCTTTTTTTGACAGGGAAGATAGAGACTGGTGGTGAGTTAACTGAAAGGGAGATTATCAGAGCTGAGAGGAACTCAGGTGTAATCAGTGATAGAGTGAGGGAAATTCAAGTAAGTTTCATGATGTTAAAACTGCAAAACTATAATTCTTAAATTTTCTATCCTTTTTATGTAAGATATTTTCTCTTCTATAGAAAGATGTTACTTCTGTACTTCCATATGGGGTACAACCACTTTCGTTCCTCAAACTTGCGAAAATTTCAGATGCAAAACTCCATGAGGAAAAGGGAACTGAAAGAGCGCAGAGAAAGGGATTTGAGAGAAGGATTACTACTCTATAAGTAAGACTTGGTGACTAAAAATCATTTTCTTTCTGACCCTATTTTGTCTAGTTTTCTTTTTTTTCCTTCATTTATCTAGCCCTTAACATTTCATAGTGCCAAATATATTCTTCTCTTCCAAAGTGATGAATTGCAACTCTTGTCTCAAATTGTAATTTCACGGATGCCATTATATCTAAAACTAAGGGACTAAGAAGAGTTGATGCTATCTCCCTGATATTCTTTCTTACTGAGCACTCTCTGTTCTTTTGGATTAAATGCTGAAGGAATGCCAAATATGAGGAAGCACTTGAGAAATTCGAGTCTGTTTTGGGATCAAAGCCAGAACCTGAGGAGGCGGCAGTTGCTAGTTACAATGTTGCTTGTTGTTACTCTAAGCTAAATCAGGTATCTGTTTGTTCAAATTACAAATTACATGTTGCTGCCTTTCACTACTTCAAACATAACAATTTGGTCTTGGTTTACACTTGTTGAGTGAATTTAGTCACTGTATTATTACTTGCTGAATTGATTTAATCCTAATACATATATGGGGGTGACTAATTGGTCCAAGAATGTAAAAGTTTATCAGTACTTAGTATGCATAACCTAGGGACCAAATGATATGTCATGGGACTGGATCCAGTTATCAAACTGGTTAACAATGTCCTAAAACATCTGATATTTTGTTTTATATCTGCGCTATGCTAGGTGGTACGCTGAAGTACCATTGACCATTGACCAATCCTAAATAAAACCTGTTGTTTCATATCAAAATTTCACATGACTATATGCTCGACTTGAGATTAGTCTCATACCTGTGCAAGCTCCTTTCCTTGTCCGGGTTGTAGGAATACTCGGGAGACTTGACTTGCTTCAAAAAGGTAATTAGGGTCATGGAATCCAAAAAAAAAATTCACATTACCTTATCATGTGAAAATTCTATCCTTCATAGATATTCACATATTTTGACAGGGCAATGTGTATGAAAAGAGGGATAGATACAAAATTTTCACAGAAGGTCATGTCAAATTTTAACACAAAATACTTTTCCCAACTTTTTTTAAAACAAAAGAATAAATATTCTTGTTGCTATGTGTTTGTATGTATTGTGTGCCCATATTTATACTAATATAAGGATAATATTCTTTTTTGTTAATCCATTATTCTTGTCAACAAAGGATCCCATCATTCTATGCATTTACCTTTCTAATTATATACTAATAAAAACCAGATTCAAGCTGCACTTTCTTCGCTCGAAGAAGCTCTGGATGCTGGTTTTGAAGACTTTAAGGTGATCAATCTACTGCAAGTTATATTATCACATTTCACTAAGCCATCTAACATTGTTGTTGTTTAAACAGAGAATCAGAACTGATCCTGACCTGGCCAACGTAAGGGCGTCAGAGGAATTTGATCCACTAATGAAAAGATTCGATGAATCATTTATCAATGAGAATGCCATCAATGCCATTAAATCTCTTTTTGGCTTATTTGATAAGAAATAACCCATTGTGCGGACATAAAGTTTAGCTGACTAAGGAGTTGTTTGAGCAATAATGCAATATGATAATACCATGTCATTTTATTTCTCATGTATAAATTTATAGTTGATCCCCTTCAATGGGATGTTGTTTTATATACTTAGTATAATCAAGCTAAATTATAACAAGAGCTTACTATCAATAAAATTGTCCATTTGCAACAACAATAACCCCCAAATTAATATATCCGCTATTGGCATTAGGAGTGTGCAAAAAAACTGGTTCACTTGCCCTTGATCCGACCTTGATTTAACCCATAAATACCTATATTTTTTGAACTGGTTTAAATACTGACTCACTTTTATTTGGGTCAGTTTTAGACCTGACTTGTTTTAATATTGACTGATTGACCCAAAACTTGATTCATACACATAATGTGAAAAAAAAAGAAAATCACAATTACATTAAAAGAAAAGTTTTAACGTAAAACAATTACGTCAAAAGTTTTTACGAAAAATATTTTCATAAAACATATTCGCAAAATTTTTTGACGAAAAATATTTTCCTCAAAATTTGTGACTAAAAAAATTTGACGGAATATATTTTTTGTCAAATTTTTTTTACGGAATCTAAATTTCGTCAAAAATATTTCAATAAAATATATTCATCAAAAATTTCGACGAAGCACATTTCCATCGAAATTTTTTGACGGAAAAAAATTTCATCAAAACTCTTTACAGATTTCGATTTTCGGCAAAAGTTTTCGACGGAAACATTTTCATTAAACTTTTTGACAAAAAAAAATTTCGTCGAAATTTTTTGCGAAACACATTTCTATCGAAAATTTTTGACTGAATATTTTGTCAAGTTTTTTGATAAAAAATGTTTTCATCAAAATTTTCAACGTAACATATTTCTGTTAAATAATTTCGTAAAAATTTTTGACAAAAAATATTTCGATAAAAATTTTGACGGAAAAAATATTTTGTCAAAATTCTTTAGAGAATCTAAATTTCGTCGAAAGTTTCGAATGAAACATTTCCCGCAAAACAATTTCCATCGAAAATTTGGACGAAAAACATTTCCATCAAAAAAATTTGACGGAAAAAAATTTCATCAAAATTCTTTACAGATTTCAAATTTCGGCGAAAATTTTCGTTAAACTTTTTGACAAAAAAAAATTTTCGTCGAAATTTTTAGCGAAACACATTTCCATCAAAAAATTTCAACTAAATATTTTCGTCAAGTTTTTTGATAAAAAATATTTTCATCAAAAAATTTTACGAAACACATTTTTGTAAAAAAAAAATTTCCATAAAAAAATTTGACGAAAAATATATTCTGTCAAAATTCTTTAGAGAATTTAAATTTCGTCGAAAGTTACGAATGAAACAATTTTCTCGAAATAATTTCCGTTGAAATTTTCGTCAGAACACATTCCCATCGAAATTTTGAACGAAAAACATTCCGTCAAATTTTTTGATAAAAATTTTTTTCGTTTAAAACATTTGATGGAAGAAATCATTTTCGTCAAAACTTTTGACGAAAATTAAATTTCGATAGAAAATTTATTTTTGTAAAAATTTTCATTACAGAAAAAATTTCGTTGCTTTTCAACAAAAAGTATTCCGACGAAAAAATAATTTTGTGACGAAATTCTCGTCATTTGCAATGTAGAAATTTCGACAAAATTTTGTGAGGAAACCAAGTCAAAAACGGGTCAGGTCATATTTGACCCACTTCAGAAACCAAGTCAGGTCAAATCCGATCCAGTTCTGAACTAGTTCAACAAAATCCAAACCAAGTCAAACCTGACTTGGATCAAATTAAAGCAGGTCGGGTCAAAATATCAGACCTATAAAAACCAAGTTGGGTCGAGTCAGACAAAAACCTGACCCACGCACAGCCCTAATTGGCATGTTATGTTAACAGTGAATTGAATTAACGTCAAGAACCAATTGTTCGTAAATTCAAAACCTTTTTTTTTATTAGAACAAGGGGAAAATGTGTATCATTTTTTTTTTTTTTGATAACATAAATGTGTATCATTTTAAAGTATGTAAAGTTGTGTCATTTTAAGTGAGAGAAAGAGATAGATAAAGGAGGAGAGAGAGTGGACAAAAAAATATAAAGGTGTGGGTCCTACCTCTTTGTGAGAGTGAAAGGATATAAGTTGTGTCATTTAAAAGGATAAACACTTTTCTCTTAGAACAATGTTGGCGGCAACAATCAAATTCTAGATAACTTGGCCATAAGCTCTATTATTATAACACACAATCAATTCTCTAAAAAAATTAAGTTGGTAAAGACATGTATTATTTTATTTTAGGCTTTAATGTTTCTATAGTGAATGTAGATAAGTTATCTACATTCACTTCCAAAACGACGTCGTTTTGAGGTGAAAGATTAAAAAATTATAATAAGAAAGATTGTTATAACCTTGAAATAAATTATAATTACAAATATACTTTGATTTTCGTCCCAAAACGACGTTATTTTGGGCTCAATATAAATAACTTACATACGTTGACTGCCGAAAAAATTGAACCCTTTATTTTATCTCCTAACAAATAACTAGAATTTGTTCATTTTATCGGGAGTTGTGTGTTTGTTTGGATAAAGTTCATGTGATGTTTATTGTGGTGATGCCATGGATATTAGAGTTTGTTTGATTATCTCCCATGGTGAAATTCTAAGCAATGCATGATTAGTGAAGTGATTAGGTTTAGGTAATCTTTAGATTTCTTTTAGCCTTATAAGCCTATCCTTAAATTAATATCCTTAGAACCCCTTGAAACCTTATGTATGTTTCGGCCTGAATTTCTTTCATTTACTCCCATCATCCATACCTGTTTTATCTTAATGCAGTAATCCATCATACATTTCTTGAAAATATGGATCATGGCATAGATTAGTTTGTTAATAAGTACATAAAAATATGGAAAAATTTACAAAGGAACCAAAAGAAAAGGAGGAAAAAAGCAGAGACAATGAAGAAAACCATTGCCTTTCCCTCGTGCAAGTCGTTTGCAGACAAAATTTTTGTCTCTTATTCTTACTTTAGGACTTGAATTTCAATGACTAATCATTTGTCTATTTTATTGCAACCACAAACATCTTCATAAAAGCTAACATCCAGAAAGCATTATGTACGTTGAGTACAAAACAAAATAATCCAAGTTTTAATGAAACCAGTACTTTGTAGAACTCAAATTCAAATGTAGCATTTTACTATAAGATGCCAACTTAGAAAGCTTCTAATCAATGTACTATGCTTACGGAGAATGCATTTGGCTAGAAATTATGAGGTTGAAGTCGAATTGGAAGTCCTTTTGCTGGTTCTAGCATGGGATCATATAGAAACTTCTCATCAGGAATCACTAAATCCCACTTGAACCGTTTCACGATATTATGCATGAACACAAGTATCTCTAGCCGAGCAAACTCTTGCCCCAAACATATTCGAGGTCCCCCTCCAAATGGAACGTATGAATAGGGTATAGGCCCTGCTCCTTCAAACCTTGAAGGATCAAAATTTTCAGGATTCAAGAAGAGTGTTGGATCCATGTGTGTTGAACCAATATTCCAATGCAACTGTCAAAAAAAAAAAAAACACACATATGTTTTAGAAGATATGATGACATGATAAACATTGTACAAAATTATTTCATTTTAGCATGCATGCAATTGTTTTACTGGTGTTATATCTGCAAAGAAGCATTGCCTCACAGATTCTTTTATCACTAACAATCAGCAATATTAAATCTCCAAAAAAAAAAAAAACTAAGAAAGCTTTTTTGTCTAATGTAACATAAGATACCTCAAGTAATTCATGGAAACAAGGACAGCAATAAAGATATAAAAAAGATTCAAAAGGTTGAAATGAGATTAAACTATAAACGTCAAACAATAAGTGGCTTGATTTACAGTTCTTGGTTAATGCAAGAAAAGAAGACTAATAATTGACAGTAGTAGGATGGCAAAATGTTTGAAGTATAGATCGTAACTACTAGTCTCTTTAGCCTTGGGGTCAAGCATGTCATACTAGAAGCTTAATGATACATCTGAAAATACAAATTTGATGCATGATGAAGTAAAAATTACAGATGAGGTGGCATTTGGTTATTTGCAATCATGAACAAGAGATACTCCAATTCACAAGTATTAGAGAATAATATAAATCATTAAAAAGGCTCTCATCCAACACCTTAAGGTTTTGCATTGAAATGGTTCTTTACATGGTATCATAGCTTCAGTAACCATAAGGTCACGAGTTCGATCTCCACCGCCCTCACTTGTGAAATTAAATAAGCATAAGGTAAAATCAAAAAAATTGAGCCTATGCAATATCCACGCTTCAAGCCCAAAGGACTCTTGCGTGAGGGGGTATTTTAAAGAATAATATAAATCATTAAAAAGACCCTCATCCAACACCCTAAGGTTTTGGATTGGAATGGTTCTTTAGAAAATGATTCCAATGAATGCAGAGTGAAGAGAGCACGGTAAAAGTTTAACAAAGCTTTTCAAAAAAAATGAAACATACCTTCCACCCTTTAGGGATGTTATAATCAGCATAGGTGAAATCCTTTATGGCTTCTCTGTAAGCACCACTCACTGGGGGTGATAGTCTCATGACTTCAGATGCAACATTCCAAGAGTATTTCATTTTCTGAACATCCTGCCATTCCAACAAATTCCCTGCCTCTTTCCCTTGGCTGATTTCAAGTTGTTCTGTCATAAAGATAACTTCCACATTTATCCTGATCAAGTTTTAGGTAAGAGTATTGCAGAAAAATAAACATGTTCAAGGATTTTATAGCAAACCTTTCAACACATGTTCATAAACTTCTGGCAACTGCCCAAGATACTTCATGATGGATGATAACGCTGATCTAGAAGTATCATTGCCAGCAAAAAGCAGTAATAGTATGTTATCAATAATCTCCGTTTCGGTCAGAAACCTTCCACTAGGGTCAGGTGTAACAAGCAAATGTGATACAAGGTCTTGGGTAGGTAACACCCTCTTCTCTTCCAAATCCACTTTCCTTTTCTTCAGAATCATTTTAATTTCTTTCCTTATTTCATTTGCAGCTTTCATTGCCCTATAAAACCTTGTTCCAGGCAAGTTGATGGGGAATCCAATTATCCCTTTCAGAAATTCATCAAATTTTGAGGAAAGCTTTGACACAAGGATAGAGTCTTCAATGCTTAAAAATAAGCAACAAGCCAATTTAAACGTGTATAGCTGTACTATGGGATAGACATGCACCTGCTCCTTTCCTTCAAATTTGTAAAGTAACAAAAGTATAAAATTATTGATAGAATCTTGGGATACATTAGTTGCACATACAACTAATGTGGGACTATATATCTCAACACGCCCCCTCACACAAGAGCCCATTGGGCTTGAAGAGTGGACAATGTAACAGGCCCAACCTACCTGTGCTAAGAAACGCCACAAGAGAAAGTGGGGGGCGGCGAGGCTCTGATACCATGTAAAGAACCTTGGGATACACCACCCAAAAAGCTAGCTCAAAAGGTGGGAGTGTCCAAGGCCTTATAAAGGCCATATTAGTTGCCCACACAATCAATGTGGGACTATATATCTCAACACACCCCCTCACACAAGAGCTCATTGGGCTTGAAGAGTGGACAATGCAACCTGTGCTAAGAAACTCCACAAGAGAAAGTGGGGGACGGCGAGGCTCTGATACCATGTAAAGAATCTTGGGATACACCACTCCAAAAGCTAGCTCAAAGGGTGGGAGTGCCCAAGGCCTTATAAAGGCCACATTAATTGCTTATACAACTAATGTGGAACTATATATCTCAACAAGTTTTTCTTTTGATTTCTAACTAATAACCAATCTTATGAATCAAAACAAAATAACTCAGTCAATCAACACTGTTTCATAAGCTTGTAAAACAGGTGTCCCTCATAAGACTAGTTACAATCTAAAAGATCATTCATATGATAATTTCTTTATTTCATATGACCCACTTGTTTCACGTTTGAGCAGTTTTGTTTTTTACATTTCTTACCTTCCCAATGTGTGCTTATATGGCG
Source organism: Gastrolobium bilobum (assembly GCF_033153095.1). Lineage (NCBI taxonomy): Eukaryota > Viridiplantae > Streptophyta > Magnoliopsida > Fabales > Fabaceae > Gastrolobium > Gastrolobium bilobum. Next base: position 38,610 of record NW_026897458.1, on the reverse strand, counting down.
CTGAGCAATGCTATCCATTTTTGGCAGCCAATTTCTGAGTGCTTCAGGATTAAGAAACCCCATGAGTAACTTTTTTGTCATCTTTGCTTCATCACCAACCTTCATAACAAGAGACAACCTTAACAGCTTCCTTATTGAGCTTGGCCACCATACTTGGACATTCTTGTTCTCATTGCTAAACAAGAACTTGTTCCCAGCTGGCCCACAAAACACAGCCATAGGGTCTCCAAGCATTGAAGTCTTGAACACCCTGGAGTCATATTTGTTCATTCTCTCTTGTATGAACCTAAATATGTTTCCCTCACGACCTGATCTCAAAAACTCAAAGGTTTCTCCAACAATAGGCCATCCGAAACTTCCCAGAGGAAGATGCAAGACTTGATGTTTTCTAAGTTTGACAGTTTTAGCTATGAAATGCAGACAAAGGACAAAGAGTGCCAAAACTGCTGGCAAAACTACAAGCTTGGCCACCTCCATAAGCTATGAAGTCCTTAGCTATTGATAAATGGCACAAAAGAGAGTGCAAAAGACAAGTCTGAGGTGTAAGATGAATGAAAGACAGAAGAGTTTGATGCTATATAAAAATCAGCAAGGAAAACTTGAAGAGGCCATAAACTTTGAAGTTCTATCGCATCTATTGTTTCCGTTTATATTCATCCTGATTAAAAAGCAAAATTGGTTTTACCTCCAATTAGAAATACATGAGAGTGACACTTCAATGTTGATATGATAAATTTCCTTGATGGCATTTTGAATAATGACCTATTTGGTATGGTCTTTATGTAAAAAGTCAATGTGATATCGAAGTGTATATTTGAAGGATTAAAATGAATATTTACTTCCCTCTTATGTTACTGGGAGATGTTACCGAAGTTGTATATGGATAGAACTCCAATCTCCAAGTGAAGCCAAAATGGGAGCAAGCACTAATTGTGTTAAGCATGAAGTTGACATTGACATTGACAAAGACTTAGTGGGGATGCATATGCCAGACAATGATAAAGGCACTTATCTCTTTGTTGGAAGAAGATATCTAGCATTGCAGTGTACCATTTGTGATGTGAAAATTTGCACGTGGCATTGCCATTTTTTTGGTAATGTGAAGACAAAATTATACGAATAAGGAAAGAGATGAAAAATCAAATTACTAATGTCATTATCACACTTAAAATTTTGGTATTATCAATTACTCAGGCATAAAACTCTCCCCAAAATAAAATGTATAAAGTTCACATGACGTTATCACACTTAAGAGTTTTAATTACTTCGTTATGCAACAATTAAATTACAAGTCCTATAAACACCAAAGTTTATCACCAAGCACGTGAATCAACTGGTATAAAAGATTTTTTCAGCTTAATTAGTACTTTCGAGTTTGAGTATCTAGGAACGTAGCTCTGTTAAAATTTGATAGAAGAACTTTGTCATCCATATAATTATATCTGGCTTGAATTGAACTAGTCGAGTAATCAACAAACTGATAAATAATATCCAAAAATATGTATATATAATGAAAGGTTCCTATGGCTCAATCCGATGATGATAACAAAACCTGTGGAAAGTGTCACACTATTGTTTGTGGTCTCTAGCTCCCTCTAATTCCATACCACACGTAAATTTTTGTCACATCCAAGACTTGATAACTTAACGTTACTTAAACATAACTCATTCCTTATTCTAATATTTTAAGACTTTTTACTGTGATTTGTTTCTAAGATATTGAGGTTGCTCTCAAGTCTCAATATTAGTGCGTTACTGTAGTTTTAAACATTAAAATTGCAAAAGATGCTCATCTTCTTGTCGATTGAGGTTTCTTACAACATGAATAATATACTGAATTTTTTCAATACAATGTTTCTGGAGCAGTTACAAAGAGTCAAATCATCCTTCAAGCCCAATTGGGTCTAGTCAAATAAGGCCGGTAAGAGATGAGTGCAGATTTGACCGCACATTAAATGGTGTCAGAGTTTGACAAGTTTTGTCTTCAAATTGCTCAACATTGAACTTTTATGTGGTTGACATTATCCAAGACAAATGGCATCGTATTTGACATCATCAATGTCACGGAATACGTTGGAGAAACCTTTACTCAAATCTCTATAGTCCATAGTCCATACATCCTCTTATCCTTTGTTTAATTTGGGAACTATGGAATACTTCTAAAAAAAAAAGAATCAAACAACTTGTGCTATTTAACGTTGATACGAATCTAATCACTCAAGTATAATTACATAAAATTATTAATGTAACCTTACTTAAAAGATTAAATTTTTGAGTTAAAATAATTCTTTACATGATTATATAAATATAAACGTTCTCTGGGTTGATAAATCATGATGAAGGATGAAAAAGAAGGGACCAGAAATCCATTATAAAAATCACGTGGAAATCCAAATAAAAGTAATACATGTAATAATTCAAGGCTATCTCAATGGATGGTTATTTTTCAATCGTATACAACTTCTGATATTCGAGAACCTTTGCCTTGCAATTGTTTGCATCCATGAATGCAAGCCTTTTGACAAGCTGAATCTGCTGCTAATGTTATATTCATGCATATGGGCATGCATTCTTCCAAACAAGTGGAAAAGGGTACCTTGCCACCATTATTGTTACCACCAGTTGAGTTTGCATCTGCATCTGCAGATACTACCACCACCACCACCAATGGCAGGTATAGAACCAACATCACTACCACACCCATGGATTTGTAAACCATTGTATTAGTTGTGTGCCAAAGAAAATGGAAATGTATCAAAATGCACATAAAAATGGAAAATTCCTGTAATGTGTGTGGTCAAAAATCCATTGGTTGACTTGTTCCAATGTGAGTTTAGGATTTTGTTTTCTAGAAAAAGAAATGCGCGTGCCCTGGGAAAATAATAAATTATAGCAAATCCATGCAAATATAGTACTCATTCTTTGAATAAACTTACTATGCCAAGATAGTGCTTATGATCAATTTAATCAATTTGAAATCAATGGTTAAAAATTAAAAAAAAAATTAATTGTTGATTTCAAAATTGATCAAATAGTAATCAATGAGGTAATAAAACTAAAATGATAAAATGTACGAACTTCGCTGCCAATATAATATGATTAGCTTAGTCAAAAACAAATAATATAATGAGCTGAATCCAATACTTAAAGGAAAAAATGTGTGTTATTTTTTAGGATATAAAGTTGTGTATATTTTAAGAGAGAGAAAGAGATAGACAAAGGAGGAGAGAGAGAGTTGACAAAAAAAAATAAAGGTGTGGGTCTCACCTCTTTGTGAGAGTAAAATGACAGAAGTTATGTCATTTAAAAAATAAACATTTTTCTCATACTTTAATGTTTTTGTTGAAAAAAAATTTATCATAATCACATAAAAGTAACTGAATTTTATTAATTTTTTCTCATTCTTCTTTTTTATAATAGAATTTTTATGTAAGTATGACAGAAAAATTGAGACACAACGCATTTCTCTTTATAATAGTGCCTTCACATGAACTTTTTTTCTTTATTTAATAATATAAGATATAGAGAAAATAATTTCTGCTTTAAAAATAGAAATCATTGTCTTTGTGTAGAGAGAGAAAGAAAAAAATCATTTGAAACACAAAATGATAGAGAGAGAAAATACAAAATTTATCGAACGTATGCTTTTGGAGCATAAGTCATTTAGGGTCAGTTTGGATGGATTTTTTTTCCTTCAAAAATTGCTTTTTTTAAAGGAAAAAAAGCCCTTTTCACTTTTCACTCGTTTGAATGTCTATTTTTTAAAAAAGCAGAAGTTACAAAAAAAAATCAAAAATCTACTTTTTTTAGAAGCTAAAAATTTTAGCTTCTAAAAAAAGCAGAAGTCAAAAGCTATATATTTTTTTCGAAAATTAAATATTTTTATAAAAATATAAATAACTTTAACTTTTGTAAAAAAACACTTTTAAAATAAAGAAAAGATAAAAGTTATTTTTTTTAAAAGCCCAAACAAATAGGCTAATATCTTGAACGACGTATCAATTGTAAATTGAGCACTAATAAATCATCAAAATAAAAAATACTCCCGCTAAAAAGTTCTATTTACTCCAATAATCAAAACTTTCGTAAAATTATTCAATAACTAATAATGAATATTGGCATCCCCCATTTTTGTTACCTGAAAAGGTCATAGAATGGGATGGGTACATGCACAACCATTGTATCACCAGCTACATTTTTGTGTGGAAGGAATACGCGTTTTTCTGCCTTGAGCCTTCACATATTAAAATTTTCATGACCAAATTAGTTTCAATTATGAAGAAAATAAAATATGTAATCTTGAATATTTAACCAAAAATAATGAATTTGGAAAGTGTTTTAATTTTTTAACCAGTAATTAATTCACATAACACTTGGAAAGGAAAAGGAGTGAAACCTACAAGAGAATTAGCTGGCAACTTTCAATTCGTGCGATTAAAGTGTGTCTGTATGTATAAAAAGTGAGAAAGTCAGAAGTAGGTTTTTCTAGAATTGATCTCTGTGTTCTGCTCTTGTGCTGATACTGCCAGAAAACCATATCTGGTGTTCAAATTTCTGGCTCGGATCTATTTTTTTATGTCACATGAAATAAAAGTTGTATGTGACAATATTTTCAAAAGTATTTTTATTTTTAGTCCGGGAAATAAAAATGATTAGAAGTGATTGATAAAATTAATTTATTTTTCTATTTCAGAGAATTAATCGATTGTCAAGAAATATAAATTGACAAAAATAATAAATAAATTTTTTTTTATTTCTTGACACATTATTTATTAAATACATACATTATAGAATATATTATCCAAGCACACATTATTTATTAAAAAAAGTATTTATTAAATACACACTTTCTTTGAACTTTGGGTATAGAAATAAGTTGTGTTAATGTACTAAAATAAAAAATAGGTTGTGATATCATTTTTATTTTTTTTGCCCAGAAACTTTTCTGGAGCACAAAAATAAAAAAATATTTTTTTCTAAAAGTAGTTTTGGAAAACATAATCATTGTTATGCACACTCAGAGTTATCTCCTCTACTTAGCTGAGTTATCTCCTCTAGGCATGATCAATTTACACGCGTGTAAATATAAGAATTCTTGCATTCAAGCTTAATCACTAATTTATTTGTATCTAATAATTCACATAACTAACAAATTAAACCTAATGTAAAATAATCTTGCCCCTCTACTGATGATAAATTAATAGTTACATTGAATGTGAAATGGCCCCCTTGAAATTGATTACTTATTTTCAATTAATAAAAAAAGTTTACTAAGAAATTATATTTATTTTTAAACTGAAAATTTATAGAAATAAACATGAAATTAAAAATAAAATAAAAAACACGTACACGACCAATATAAGATAACAAGTCAAGTCAATTTTATAAAATATGTGTTATACTTTAAGTTTAAATAATTAAGTTTATGTTTACCAACAAAAAATATATATATATAATTAAGTTTAGAAATACGTGATCAAGATAATATAAAAAGTCAAGCCAAATATGTTATACTTTTAAGTTTAGAAAAGGTCAAGTCAATTTTATAATTTTTATAATGTAATATTGATTTTCATTTCTATTTATAAATACACACTCTTATTTAATTTAAGAGATGAACTATATATTTAAAAATCATAAGAAAATTTCATAATTATTTTAGGGTTGGCTTTTTTTACAGTAAATATGAATAAGTTATCTATATTCGCTTTCCAAAACGTCGTCGTTTTGGTCGAAAAATTAAAAAAATTAGAAACATTAAAGCCATTATTTTAAATAATCATTTGTATTTCAAAAGTAAAATAAAATTAATTTTTTTGGCTCTTAAATTAAATTAATACTAAATACATTCTTATTTATTCATTTTAAAAATAAGCTGAAATATAATGATTATATGATTGTCATACATAAGATTTTCAGAACATTGGTTATATGCATAGAGTAACATATACCGGCGGCTTTAAAGTCTAAACCTTGATGATAGCATTCATCGATTATTACTTGGGAGGTGAAGAAGGGAATGGGATTATGAATAAAAAATTGAAGAGAGAGTGAAAGGAAAGGAAAATCAAAATCAGAATCAGAATCAAGAAAATGGTGTTGAACAGCATGATGGTGTTCACAGTGGCGCGTGTTTCTGCAGAAACATGGCAATGGGTAGCATGCACTGGTGACCCTCTGAGCAGTGATGAGATGTTGAATCTGCTTTGTTGCTTCCCTTTTCATCAACTGGGTCGTCTTGCTTTCTGTCTCTGCTCCTTCTTCTGCCTCCCTCAACTTGATTCCTATTACTCTTATATACCTTCTGCCTCTGATGATGATGATGATTCTTCCACCACCCTTGATTTTGATGACTTTTATTACCACTCCCATTCAGATTGAATGTAAATGTAAGTATTTTTCTCTCCTTTTTTATTCTGGGGTTTTCCTGTTTGGTTGAAAGTTTTTGACTTTAATTGAATTGGGTTGTTTTTGCTTTTGGAATTTGTGTAGTTGATTATTTTGGTTGTTGGGTCATCAGTGATTTATGGTTTGTTTGTTTGATTGATTGATTGATTCCATGAATTGGTTAGATTAGAGACATTTGGAATTTAACAAAAAATAAAAATGAATGGGGCTGTTGAGATCAAAACCCGTGATGATCAGGTGTATAAGGGTAATATATCATTTAGTGATTTATGATTATATTGATTTGAAAATGATGCTGGGTTAGAATATTTACTGTGATTCTTAACAACTTATGTGTGAATGGACTGACTCCCATTACCATTGAGGGTTGGCTAGCACTGACAAAAAAGGTCTTCTATTCTATTCCTGCCTGTGATCTTTAATTGGTAGGTCATCTCAAAATGCCACAGCAAGCCCTCACTGAGGTTTGTGTAATGCCCTGAGTCCCTGACCTTGGAATGGTGCAACCTCCTCTCCCCCAAAACTTATATATATAATGGTAAAAGTTTTAGTAAAATAGGAAAATTTTCAACTTTTGTTATTAACAATTAACACTTTAAGCTAAAAGAAATATGCTTGTCCTAAATTTCTTGTGATCACTTTGATAAAACGTGGTAGAGCTTTGATAATTGAATTTCTGAACTGGATATGATTGGGACATTTTGAAAATTTTAGTGTTTAGATTGTAACATCTCGAGCGCTGACGAGAGCGGGGAGTGATCGCTGGTGCGAAAGGGCACAGACAAAGAACGGCTCTTGGCATGCTTCCAACGGGGTACATGAATGAATCGAATCGACACCTGAAAGAAAGGGATTCCAAAGACTGTGCAGGAATGAGACTGCACAGTTGGGGATAGCTTATAAGAATTAATTGGTACTACCTATACTAAGCATCTACTTTTCGGTAGCCTGGAACGGAAGAACTCCATAGTTAAGCGTGCTTGACTTGGATCCATTCTGGGATGGGTGACCTCCTAAGAAGTTTTCCCAGGAAGTGTATGAGTCAGGATAAAGCACGCTCAAAAGTCCCGTGTTAGTGTGTAGGGATAGTCATTGATTCTTGAAGCGGTCGGGCGTTACATAGACATTCTGGTCTGATGAACTTTCATTTTACATATGTCCAAGTCCAGGCTTATTTTTTATGTGTTGATTTTAGAACTGAAAGGAAAACAATTTTTTTTATTATAATGAGTTCTAAAAATGACTTTACTTTTTAACGAGTATTAAAGCTATCAGAAAAGTACCTAAAGGAGAGCATATATCTTACAATTTGCCAATAACACACTAAAGAATGCAAAAACAATTAAAATGAACCCCACTCTGAAATTAGAAACGTCCTACAACTTGAAGAAGGATCCTGCAGAGCACATGCAGGATGCAGTTTTGGAGAAGAATAACAAATGAGTTTTTTTTTTCCAGTATCTCTGTTTGGGAAAATTATTAACTGCTAGCCTGACATACTACTTTATTGGCTTCTAAGGATGGATTCTACCCCTTATATATAAGTGGGTCAATTGACTCTGTTGTTTCTCACTTGCTCCATCCACTCTATTCATGAATCAATGTTTCTTATTTCATCCATCTTTGTCGTTTCTTTATTTCTATTTGCAAAGTGTTTCTTGGAATTATTATGTATTGCTTTCTTATAGTTTGGGATTTGCTATCATTTGGGATGAAAGGTTTTTACCCAGTTACCTTTACTTTCCTGTTTGGGAGGACCAAATCCTATATGAAGCTGCCTCCCAAATTGATGCATGTATTCCTTCTTAGTGTCAAATCTGATACAACAACAGTAGCAGCCTTTTCCCACAAGGTGGGGTCAGCTATATAGATCAAGCGGTATTATTGCGTTCACTCAAAAACCAAATCTTGAAAGAGGTCATTTAGAACTAAATTCTTTTTAATAGTTTCACTTGTAGTCTTTCTTGGTCTACCTTTACCTCTGATTTTTGAGCTATCCTCCTCCAGATCAAGTCTTCTAAATAGGGAAGCTATTGGTCGTCTTTTCACATGTCCAAACCATCTTAGGCGCGATTCTATCACCTTTTCCTTAATTGTTGCTACTTCAACTTTTTATCTAATACATTATTTGCTTATGTTATATGCTACAAGTCAGATAAATTTTGAAACAAATATTTTCCTTTGGAGGATGCAGGTTTTAAGATTGAGCTTAAGTTTCATGTAACTGCAGACGAATCACAATGTACAATACTAGGAATTTGGGATGGCAAATTCATTGGTCAATCCTCTAAACTTTACACGAATTCATGGATATTAAGGTTCAAAAAGGTTTGGAAGGCTTCTGAAAATGGGATTTTTACTATGATAATTCTCTTCACTAATTTTTTCAACTTGGGAAAACAAAAATAGAAGCAGATGCAAAAAGAGAGGAAGAAAGTCTAGTTTGTTCATAAGGGAAATATGTTCACTTTGGTCCCATGAAAATATATTTTTCCATCCAAATTCCTCCAAGAATGGTTCTATTTGATGCAGCTACTTTTATTCAAATTCTAACATTGGAAACGGATGGAGGAAATGAATCTTGTTATTGAAGAAAGATGTTGAACCTAATAACTCTGGTTGGAAAGAGTATAGCGTCATCTTATGTTTGAAGTTATGTGTGTCATCTCTTCTTTAGTTTTGACCTGTGCCTCTAATAGATTGGAGTTGCTAGCTTTTTAGAGGAGAGGCTTTGGAGGAACAGATCTGGCTTGATTTGGAAAGCTTCATCCCTGTGCCTAATGTTGTCATTATGGTGCTAGAGGAATCATTTTAGCTCTCTCGGAAGCAAAATTTCTGCATACCTGCATTAAATTCCTAGTCTCTTTGATTTAGTTGATACATTTTGGCATTCTTAAGATCCTTTGGCTAGATTTTATGTACTTGAGTTCATTTTACTGAATTTTAGCAGAGGAGATGCACATATTGCATGGTAAATAATAATGAAGCCTAAGTAAGCATACGAATTTGAGTAAAGTGCACCCCAAACTTGTAATCCGGTGACAGCATGAGATCTTAGCAATTTCCCTTCCAGGGCACCCCAAACTTGATTTTTCCTGTTCACAAAATAAAATTTATCCTTATTCATCAATGGCCTTCTCAGATAGACTGGTATTTGGAGTTGTTAGTATTTTCTCCTATTATTGGCCTCCTAATCCCTACTTTGTATCTCCCTTTGACTTTTATCTGTCCACTTTTTCCAAATTGATCTAATGAGTTCTGTATTAACCTCTTGTTGTATATTTGTATTTAAATAAACTGACATTTGGTTCGCTGGAGTCTACAAGTGTGTTTGTTAACATCTATAATGAGGAATTGGTCATTGCCTTGAGAAGGTCCTTCCCTCAAAATGAGAGAATACCATCCCCTCCAAATTGGAAGGCATGACTATTTAATTCCCGGAATCATTAGTTCAATTGCAATTACACCCTATGCATTTTCTAAATATAACAAAAACATCTTTTGCCGCCACCACACTACCGCCACCCACTAACTACCATCAAGACCACCCCCACCACAGTCACCTTCACTACTACCATCATTCTATTCCTATCCATTCCTTTCCATTTTCATTCCCCTCAAAACCATTCCAGTGAACCAAAAGTTAGCTAAATTGCTCAGATAGAAATCTGCAGAATATCATTTCCTCTCTAGTTTTGTGAATGTTGTAACAAGAGCAGCTCTTTTGTGGTTGGAAATGTTATTCCAGTAGATGTAGACTTCTAGTTGTTTATTGGGTTTACTCCCGCAGTTAAACAAAATTTGAGAATTCAGAGCCTTTGCTATGTTACAAATTTTTGGTTTATATATTAAGAAGGCCTGCTTAAGTTTCTTGTAGCATTAATTCTTCGTTGAAATATTGTGTTCTTTTTGGGAGTTTAGATTATAAGAGATTAAAGGAAGCATTTTTGCTTGGTTTTTGTGCAAATTCTGAGAGAACGAAGAAACCCGCCATCATGATCCGCAATATTATGCTGTGAATTATTGTTAAATTCTTGATCATGCATCTGCTGACTGTGCTTTATGCCCTTTTGATAGGAATTTCATTATAATTATCTTCATGAAGTGATGTAATGGTAGACTTTGGGTTGGAGGACACGAGATTCCCTATTGCAGTCTCCGGTTTCTCATTCAATCCCTTATCTGGTTGCTAACGGATGATGAATTTTTTTTTTCAGAATAACATGACACTAGGACTTTAGTAGTGTGTTTAAGCTGCCTCCATTGTATAAAAGCATATTTTACACTTAGATTCTTGTATATTGTAAAGAGTGATTTGTTAGTGTTAATATACTATTAAATTACACTTGATATCAAGCCTGGTTTGGGATTAAGGTAATGTTAATGTTTAAAGGGAGCCTGGTGATATAAGCTACTTTTATTCAAAGCTGAACTTTGTATAGTATAAACCTTCATCATATATTTATGAAATTTTGGCCTTTTTTTATACTCATTTCTTTCATTTAACATGATGTAGTTGGGAGGTTCATTTGGTCAAGAAGCTAAAGAATAAATGGTGGCAAAATTCAAAACTAGGATATGCAGCATTCGTCTTAAATGGAGCAAATCTAACATAACATATGTAGCTGTATAACCGTGTTCACCAAAATAAAACAAATGCAACAATGGGAACGTTACAAATCTAAAATCCCTGGCAGCGACTCAGAATTTTTATCAATGCAAATCCTTTTAATTTTTTCTCTTCTTGTTTTTTCAGTTGCTTCTTTTGTATATTGTGTTGGACTCATAATTGCGTTCTATAGTTATTAGATTTGATCACATAAAGTGATGGTTATTGGATTTCTTCATTTAAAGTAAGGGGGTGCATTTTAAAGATTGAAATGTAAGTGATATATCCATTAATGAAAATAAATAAGTAAATTTTTTTTTTCCTTATCTATAATTTGTCACCCACCCAGGTACAAGTGTTTTATAAAATCTTAAACCTTTGATTTTATAATACAGTATCCCTCGCTGTAAAAGATTTAAATATGTATAAAAAATAAGAAGTTTTAGACTAATTTTTATTCATTGATTTAATAAAAAAATTAAATATAAATAAAATCAACAATAAAATTGAGAATGTAATTTACGATGCTACAACATTGTCATAAACTATATAAGGACATATCATATAATGAACTATATACTACGAATAAGATAATGACCACTAGAAATCCTGACCTATAGAATATCACATCACAATTGTAAAGACAACGTGGGGTATATCTAATATCATTGTCTTTGTTAGTCAATTGCTAGAAGTAGAAATTGACTGAGGGTGGTGCTTTTTTTATTTGTTTTTGTTCAGTGAGCAAGTGAAGATTTTTTGCGTTGGTGGGCCTTTGCTGGCTATGTGATGCCAGAAAGGCTCCCTTAAATTACGGTCCAAACTGATTCATAGAGTTAAGGTAATCACTGCTGCCCAAACCTTCAAAAAGCATTTGATATCTTTAGAAGCTTTTTCAAAGATACCATACCCCGTTTAAAAAAAGTAACGTATAAGTAAATCAATTATTACATTCATTAAAATATAATTTTGTTTTTAATATGATATTGACTTTCGTAGTTATAAAAGTTAGCTGACTAAAGGGGTGTCTTATCACAACTTTTTTTATTTTATTTTATTTTATTTTCTTGCTAATGCATTGTACAAAAATTGTGAACTTGTGAAATTCATTATTTTGGTACATAAGCTTGAGTTAAAATGTTTACAATGGTATTTCATGATAAACCTCTCTTTAGAATGTCATTCTTCCAATCATTAGGGTAACTAGGCGGAATAAGATCTGCCTTGTAACATTTCGTTCACCATCAGTTTGTTATCATTATATATGGTATTAAGCATAATTATAATTATAATAATTGAATTAAATTTATCCATAAATTTTTCTTTTAATTCCTTTTTTGATATTTTTCTGTTTTCTATTAATAATTTATTCCATAATCATTTAATTCAATTATTGTGATTATAATTACACTTAATATCATGTGTGATAATAACAAACCTTAACACGAACGGGGTGTTACAATATATATCAATTCCAGGTTCATATAAAAAAAAAAAGAGTTCAATGTATCAAAAAAAATCAAAATTACTAAATTATGATATTCCTTTATCAATCTGAAGTTTATTTCTTTCACATTCTAACTTTTTCAGGTATTCCTTTATCAATCTTTTATAATATGTTTGAATAAAAATAATTAAAATATGAAGACAAAAAATGCTTTGAATAACATCAAGGTAAATAGCATGAAGAATATATCGTCAATTATTCAACCATAACGTGTGCATCCTCTTTCATTATCCTTAACAGTAGATCATTCATTTCCATCCAAATCCACCCTATTTGTTAATGATCAAGTTATATCCACCCTTGTTGATTACGGTACTTTTCTAATATTAATAAGATTACGCAATTAGTAGTCATGATATGAACTGACACATTAAGACACTAGGATAACTATTCTTTATAAACTTTTTACTTTTTCTTTTTGGTAAAATGATTCTTTATAAACTTAAAAAGATGAAAATGTGGAGACCCCAGAGGATCATTATGATCAAATTTTCCAGCTTGTATTCCTACCTTTTTTTCCATATGGGCTATGGCATATACTATGTCTAATGCAACTTATTTCAACCCTATCTAGAAGCTTTCTAAGGACCATTTGCTTTCCTAGTTGCCCACCATTATAGGCCCTTAAAAGGGCAATAATTTGATAAAGTCGACTTTGTATCAAGACCTTTACCTTGTCCTTTATTGTGTCCAATCTTTTGTTGCATTTATCATTGCGGTTCACATTGATATTGGGATAATATGAACGACTTATATTTTATTCATATGAATCTAATCCTATTATGAAGCTGAGCAATGGAAATGCGCCATTCAGAGGGACACCGACACTGACACAAGAACATGCTCTGTTTGTGCATTGTAGATTATGTTAAAAAATCAACACCACATAGTGGCACTGCACAGTTATATTTATAAGAAAACGCTTTCTGTTTTATTCATTCAAAGGCAGAGCCTATCTTTATAAAATTTTATAATTCTCGTGTTGAAGGATAATTGAAATCTCATGTTGTAGAGATAAAAAGCATGTGGAACTCATGTGTTAGAAAAAATTATATGTAGGACCCATATAAGCACGAAAATCGAAGGGGGTGTAGGAAAATTGTAATTCTCATGTTAAATAAGAATTACAAAACCCATCTTTATATAAACAATAAAAAATAAAAGCACATTTATGCATAAAAGAAAGATGTAAAGGAATATGTAACAAAAAAAAATGTAAAGGAACAAAAATGAAAGTAATTTTTAAGATAAAAAAATTAAAAAAATATATATATAAAAGCTAAAAGAACAAAGAGGGAAAAAATACATTATAAATTTCAACTTTTGTGTCATACTTGTAAAAATGGAATCGAATCAACAGCCAAGCTGATTAAATAGTCGATTAATCAATTTGACCAGTTAACTAACTGAGTTTTATTTGTGGGGTAAGTTTGTTTCAATAATTATAAAAAAAAGTTTAGAAATATGAAGTTAGTAATAAAAATTCTTACATTTGGCATAAAAAAATCATAAGCAATATTTTCTCCCAACAAAAAAGTTACGTTCTTATATTTTTCTTAATTTTGATTTTTAAAATCTATATATATATATATATATATATATAAAGGAGAGTTCAATGTTGGAAACTTCGCTGATGTGTCACTCATTGCTTAATTCTGAAAATTGTGTTCACTACATGGCATATAAAAACTTTTCTTCTTTGGTAAATTGGAAAAAGAATTCTTTTAAAAATCGATTTTTTTTTTAAATAGAAAAACAAATGACCATTTGTGGTGGCAGACAAGGCATTGAATGTCCCACTGCCCATTATATTGGAATTGGTCAGCTGATTTAATTGCTTTTTACATTAAAATTTTGAAATTCGAATTTTGATTGCTCATTTGATTGGAATGACTCATCTGATCTAAAATTCGAATTTTGAAATGAAATGACTCAGCTGTTTTAATTGCTCATCTGATCTAAAAATTTCAAATTTTGAAATGGAATGACTTAGCTGTTTTAATTGCTTTTTATATTGGAATTGCTCATCTGATCTAAAATTCGAATTTTGAAATGGTTTCAAAATTTGAATTTAAAATATGGATGGTGGGAAAAGATTTGGAGAGTTTTTGGCATTCATTTTGTATAAATAGTGAAGTTGTGTTTCTTATTTTTTTTAGCTTACCTACGATTTCTTTCTTCATTTCTGTTTGTAGGGGTTGTTGTGTTGGTATTATTTTTTGTTTTCTTTGGCTTTCTCCGTTTCATTTCATATTTTAATGGAAGGTCCTTCTTCTGCAAACGTGCCAAGATTGAGGAAAGTGTTTGTTGATCTTTGCAATGCTATCTTCTTATAAACAAGACGTAAATAATCTTTACGATTCGTTTTTTTTTATACTAATTATCTTTTTTTCATTTTGTAGGGCAGAAGTTTTCATCGTATTTTATTTTGTGTGGTTCTTGCCTACGTTTTTTTTCCTTCGTTCGTATGTGTAGCGGATGTTGTATGATTATTATTTTTGGTTACCTTATAAACAAGTTGCTATGAATTAGTTTTCATTTTTTGTATACTAATTCTCTTTTTTTCGTTTTGTAGGGCGGAAGGTTTCGTCGTATTTCATGCTGTGTGGTTCTTGCCTACATTTTTTTTTTCTTCGTTCATATGTGTAGCTAATGTTATATTATTATTATTTTTGTTTACTTTACAAGGAAGTTGTTATGTATTAGTTTTCATTTTTTGATACTAATTCTCTTTTTTTCGTTTTCCATGGCTGAAGGTTTCATACTACTGTGATTAGTTATTTACGTAGTAAACGCCCTCAATGCTGCGTAGTGCTTTCCTACGATTTTTTTGCTACCCGATACAAAAATTGAATGGTAATCAATGGAATAAGATGTCAACGGGTGAAGAGTTTAAAATTTATCTGCATCGAGGGTCCTTCTTCTGCAAACGTGCCAGGATGGAAGAAAGGGTTTATCGATATTTGCAATACTACTGCAAAAGTTGCAAGGATTATTTAAGGCTTCCTGGGGATATTTTTTTGTATTCTGCGAGTTGTGGATATATTTTCTTCGTGCTTGATAATTTAAGAATGTCTGTGATGACGATTTGGGATTATTATTTTTTTGCTGTTGTTGAACTATATTTAGAAATTGATCATTGAAGCTGTTCTTGAATATTTTTAATTTGTGTGATGTTATGCTGCATCTGTGTGGTGTTCAGTTATGGTGCATGATGTTTGAATTTGTTATAATCTAAATTTTAGAATTTGTTGATGTTGTTGTAAAGCCATTTGTTGGAAGGAATAAATGATGCTTTGAAATAAGTTGCATAATTTTATGGACGATGGCTGTGTTATAATTAAACATTGGGAGGGAACATCTTTTTGATGCTTAACAATCATGTATTAGGTATTTTCGTTAAGGTTTAATTAATATAAATATAAATGCTGCACTTAAACGATGTAAGATAAGATAAAATTTAAATTGTTGTCGAGTATAATAAACAAAAATGCAGCCTCGAATTTTAGATCAGATGAGTCATTCCAAATAAATGAGCAATCAAATTTTGAATTTCAAAATTCTAATGTAAAAAGCAATTAAATCAGCTGACCAATTCCAATGTGATGGGCAGTGGAACATTCAATGCCTTGTCTGCCACCACAAATGGTCATTTATTTTTCGATTTAAAAAAAAATCAATTTTTAAAA
Source organism: Gastrolobium bilobum (assembly GCF_033153095.1). Taxonomy (NCBI): domain Eukaryota; kingdom Viridiplantae; phylum Streptophyta; class Magnoliopsida; order Fabales; family Fabaceae; genus Gastrolobium; species Gastrolobium bilobum. The sequence goes on along the minus strand of NW_026897458.1, from coordinate 22,397 downwards.
GAAATTCTTTTTTCAATTTACCAAAGAAGGAAAGTTTTTGTATGCCATGTAGTGTGAACACAATTTTCAGAATTAAGTAGGGAGTGACACATCAGCGAAGTTTTCAATATTGAAATCTCTTTTATATATATATATATATATATATATGTATATATATATATATATATATATATATATATATATATATATATAGATTTGCAAGCCTTTTTGTATTTCTTTAAAAAAAAAAAGTAGTAGACCCCGATAAATTATATTTATTGTATAAGATAATTATCCTATGTAACATAAAATAATTATTTCTTATATATCGAGGGAATTCAATAATAGACACCTGTTAGTAGGGGTGTTCGCGGTCTGGATTGGATCAGTTTTGGAAGCAAAAATCATCTGATCCAATCCCTTCGGTTTGATCATGTAATCATCCATTTGGTTTGGAATTTTTTTCAAATCCGATTCAATCCAATTTTTTTCGGTTTGGATTGGATCGGTTTTCGGTTTATTGAAAATCCTAAAATTTGTTTCAAGACTATTGTGCGAATAATATCTTTTGTATATAGTGGCTTTGTAAATTTTATTTTTTTTAAATAGAAAAGTATTAGTAAACGATAATATTATTATTTTTTGCAATGAAATATGAAGCTCTACACAAATGAAATATTGTTAACGAGATGTAACTAGGTTTTTTTCTTGGGTTTAATTGATGGACTAATGGATCTTGGGTTTAGAAAGTTTTGGGCTATGATAGGGAAAGACCCAAGTAGGTAGAGGGGAATTGATATATTGGATCGGTTTTCATCAGTCAATCCGAAAACCGATTCAATCCAATTAAAATTTGCGGATTTGTTTCGGTTTTCAGTTTTTCGATTCGGTTACCGCGGTTTGAATCGATTTGGATCGGTTGATGAACACCCCTACCTGTTAGCATTCCAACCTTTAACGTTACCATCTTTATATATAGAGAAAAATGTTTGTCATTTAAAATGACGTAAAATTATGTCATTTTAACAGAGAGACAAATACAGAAAAAAAAGTTTATTTAATTTTAAATTAAAAAAAAATCACCAACTTTCTTTCTCTCATGATTTTTATTTTTATGTGTCTATCTTTTTCTTAAAAAAATATAACTTATGTCATTTAAAATGATAAATAACAAACCATTATATATAACCCCTTTTTTTTTTTAACGGAGTGAGAAAACTTTTTTTTATTAATTGATATTTTTTTTACCGGGGACTCATGGTTTCGCTGGGGTCAATGATATCAGCATTGGATTCCTTCTTGTCATCTCAAGTCTCAAAGTTTCAACCGTTGCGTAATTCCGATTTTTGTATTAATTTTAATTTACCATTCAAACTCGCTGCCTCGTACCGTACACTCATCGATTCGGTGACGGTCACGGGCGTGCCTGTGCCTGTGCCTCTGAGACGTGACTGTACACGTGTAGGGTCAGTGATGTGATGCATTTCATCTTGTGAAACCATTCGTGGATTTTACCTCTGTGACTTCACCCTGCTACTGCCTACTAGTACTTATGTGCTACCGATAATGACATCTCCATTACCCTCTAAATAATAATAACACCACCACAATATATATTCATATTTATTGTAAATTAAGTATGAGTTTTTTCTAAACTGATAATGGATTATGTTTATTAAAAAGGTGTCAATATGTCATGAATAAGAGATGATCGCTATTAAACTTAGCTCGAGGGTAATGATTCAATGACAAGAGTTGTGTGCAATGCCTAAATGAATGTTTCTAACACATTGTTCGATGAAAAAAAATAATATATTAGTATTTATATAAAAATTTAAAAAAACATAACAGTTTGAAATCAATTTACAAAATTATTATTGTCAGACGCGAGTCATATGTAAAGATGTATTTCACACATGCAATTTGTGCAAAGTCGCACCTCACACAAAGGTGACCGATCTTTTCTCAAGCTCTTAAAAATTCTCAATTATATTTAAATTATCAATATATACCGCAATGATGGTAAATTCACATAATATCTTTTAATAAGAACACATGGACTAATGAGATTTTTTTAAAATCCTTCTTTAATAACATATTCACTAAGATGACTATGCCATAGTTTTTCATATTATTTTAGTCCAAAAAATGATCTTTTTAATTTAATGGAATACATCTCTTGAGGTTTAGACGTATATGCTGCAAGCATTTTTTGTCGTTCAGGAGCCTTCACGTAGATATCATTATCTAATGATCCATATAAATAAGTAACAACAACATCCTTCGAAGATTGCAAGACTAATTGAAAATCTAAATATAGTTACATCAATTACGGGGGAATATGTCTCTTTTAATGTAACCTTCCCTTATTTGAGCAATATATGCGACATTATCTTCTTAAAATAATGTTACTCTTTCCTTGATCATTTCAAGGCCACCTCCTTTTTGTATATGTTGAATCATTAATCTTAGCGATACATATTCTCAACCAGCTTATATAATGTAATGTATTATGTATGATTTGAAGATGTTGTTGTTAAAGTCTGTTTCATTGATCGTCAAGAGATTATAGCACCGCCATATGTGAATACAAATTCTTACCCAAAATTTGTTATTGAAGACAGTGGGTGATATTATATCACTAATAGATTTGAACCCATGTATAAAGCAGTGGAGGTAGATGATCAGGATTATCACTGTGTAATTAAAAATATTAAAAACAGACTTACTTGTCAGTGGCAGAATGATGAAACAGACAGAATGAAAGGATGAATATATGCAGTATAAGAGGAATTAAATCCGAGCCCACAGAACGTGTCTCCCTAAGACAATTTGCCCCCTCACTGATGCCTAAGGTTGATGGACACTTGTCTCCCAGGATAGAACGGATTTCGTCTGAAGAATGGTGGCACTACCAATCAACAGCCCAAACGAACACAACAAAATGCCAGAGGAAGTCACACCGGAGGATGAACAACAGTATGCAAAACCGGAAGAAGAAAAATTCCGACAGAGTTTAAGTGCAGGAAAAAAACTGGATGGATTTCTGAAGGTGTCAGTATCTATTTATAGACACTGACCGGTCACGATGAACAGTCGCCGGCGGCGAACCGCCGTGTCTGATGGCGGCGAACGGGTGCGACCGGTGACTGTTCCGACGAACAGATACGACCGGTGACCGGTTCAGCGAGCAGACACAACCGGTGGTGACTGGTTCACGAAGGGAAAGAACCGGTTCGGTTCAATACTGATCAAAAAACCGGCGGGTAGAAACGTTTTTGGTTGGAGGGAAGCAACGGTAAATTTTTTTTGGACAAAATATCAAAAAATAATTTAATAAAAAATTATTTTTTTATTACACACTATGAACCGAACCGATCCGGCCGGACGGACGGCGGCGGCGGCGCGCGCGTGTGGTGAACCAATGCTCACCTAGCTCTCCCCCCTACATAAAACATGTAGTGACCCAAGGGCCAATCTAAGAGAGGGAAGTGAGAGCTTATATACTCTCCCATTTCCTACTAATTGTCCAATGTGGGACTTGTTGAAACCCACACACCTCTTCATCTTCCCTTTTTCTCTTTTCTTTATTAACCCACTTCTTATTCATAACCAATGGATCATTGTACATTAATTCATTCATTAATTCCAACAAAATTTGTGTACCCAATTAACTCAAGCTTTGAATTTTTTGATAAAATAATCTCATATCATGTGTTATGCGAAGATAATGAAATACAAATTTTTATTCCATTTCAAAGTATTTGTGTTGCAAAATGGATATATCCTATAAGCACATTTAGGGTGTGTTTGGTACAAGAGAAATTTTTTGGTGACCGGGAATTATGATTAATGGGAATTCAGTAGAAATTGAGTTTACTTGGAATCTTACGAAAGAGGTGTTTGGTTCGTCAAAATATTACCGGGAATATTGGGTAAAAATTACTGATTCCATATTTGGTTTAGAACGAAATATGACTTGGAATATGAGGTTATTTTACAAAAATAACCTCAAACTATTTTTACTTTTGTAATTGATAGATTGAGTCTCGATTTTTATGTGTATTGGGATATTTTTGTCTCAAAATTTATTATTGTGCTTTCCTTTTACTTGGTATTCTGAATTACCATATTATTTTTGGTAATCTGAATAGTGACTTTTCTTTATAAATCAAATTACCGGTAATCCTTGGATATCCGGGAATTGTAATTTATTCCTTCTACCAAACGTGGTAATTACATTTACCAAAGAAGGATTACCGGTAATCCTCTTCAAGAACTTAAACCAAACACCCCCTTATAGAAAAATATCATATCAAGACATGTATTATTAGCAAGATACATTCAGGAACACTGGTCAACATGCCATTTTTTGACAAAATTTTTAACCAAATACCACACGAACAGTATTTTTTACCAGATTGTCACGCGTCATAACACATGACCATATTGCAGACTAAATTCGCTATCACTGGTAGTGAATTATGACACGTCAGCTTTTTCCTGCGAAAGTGTGTCACGTGTCACAAAATCATTGGAGAACGTAATTCGCTACCAGTCGTAGCGGATTATGACACGTGACAGTCTAATAAAAAATATTATTCGCATGACAATTAGATAAAAATTTTAACATATTGGTGATTGTTCCATACATTCACATTCACGAGATTATTTATTATGGTCTGGGACCACTATTTCTTAGGTGGTCCCTTAGTGTAAATAAAATAGTAAAGTTGGAAAAGAGAAAAATAATAGGGATAAAAATAAAAAATAAAAAATCAATGTTGTGAGAAGGAGCACCAGATCATTTGTTAGTCATGGAGCACAAATTTTTTTTCCCACATTCACACCCTGTTTCATTTACCTATGCCCTGTGGTACTCCAAGACAAAATGATTTCTTTATAATTTTTCTCGAGGACGGAAAAAATATTTCTCAATATTAAGAGATTGAACGACCATCGATAAACTGAGCAGATGAGCTTTATCTTGATCTCTCTAAATCTCTTTATTTTACAACAATTCATATATTTTATCGGCTTCAATAGCTCTTACCTACTGTATCTATTTTCTATTAATAATGCATTAAATTAGAACTTCATTTATAACTCTACATTCTATGGTACATGTTAACTGGAACTCAATGATAAGGAAACTTGTACCTTCATTCGTATATCATTTGAATAGTATTTAAGTTATATGTCGTGTGCAAAGGTTCTTTTGTGCAAATCCAGATCATTATTATCGTCTTGATATGTTTTGTTTATTTGATTGATGTAGAATTGCACTACGATTCCTAGAAAAAGAAAATATGGAATATGATTCAAAAGGAAAACATATTTTAGAATTGGAACAAAGGAATCTTTGTCTTTAGATTAACGCAAAAAATAAAATAAAAGAAACACATGATCGTGGATGAGACGCCAAGTTGCAGGTGATTCTCTGAGAATTGCATAATGAGCATGCAATTTCAGTTAAATAATATTATCATCGGATTCCCTTATGAATGATTAAAAATAATCAATCATTATATTTTACTGACAAATGGACCCACCTATTATTCATTTACTGAATGATCAATTACTTTCTGAAATTATCGTTTACATGTTAGTGTGGAAAATTGACATAAATAATAATAATATATTATTATTTAAATAAAAAATTATGAAAATATAACAGGTTGAAACCAATTTACGAATCTATAATAGTCAATAGTGTTCCAAGTAAGCGCGATTCATCTGCTAGACGAACCCCACACAGGCGCAACCTGTGTAAAGTCGAGCCTCGTCCAAACACGATTTTGCACCATTTACACGTTGACACGTGATACAAAAATTATTATTTTGATCGTAAAACTTCGGAAGACCGTAAATTTTGACTCGGATGTCCGAACCAGGTGATTTTTGTTATTCCACATAATTTTTTGAAATCTACGCAATAATATCTCGTTGTAGGGGATTGAGACAAAAAAAATCAAATTTAATATATTTTACCATAAAACTTTGAAAGATTGAGCTCAATGTAATCGATTACATGAGCTCAATCTTTCCAAATTTCCAAAAAAGTTATGTGGGAAGATTGAGCTTATGTAATCGATTACACGAACTATTACTCGGGTGTCCACAATATGTAGTTTTTTTTTAAAATGATTTTGAGAAAATGGTAATATAATATAATGTGGTCCCATATTTTGGAAAATTTATTTAACCAAATCCCCTTTTCGAACTTGCCACGCGTGGCTTTCAAAAAGTTATAAGGAATAAAAAGAACCACGAGATTTGCACATCTAGTCAAAATTTATGACTTTCTGAAGTTTTACGGAAAAATATCTTAAATTCGAAAAAAGGTTGGATTTTTTTTTACCTAAATCCCCTAAAATAAGAAGTCAGTGCATAGATCTTGAAAAATTATGTTGAATAAAAAAATACCTGATTCAGACACCCAAGTCAAAAGTTACGACCTTCTGAAGTTTTACGGTTAAAATATTGAATTTTGTGCCACATGTCAGCGTGTGAATGGTGCAAAGTCACGCCTGTGTGGGGCACAACCAATCGCGCCCGTGTGGGCGGCAACTTTGCATAGGTTGTGCCTATGTGAGGCGTGACTTGTTGCTCTTATCGGAGGCGCAACTCAGTGCAATATATTCGTAAATTAGTTTAAAATGACCATATTTTCATAATTTTTATTAAAATAATATATTGATTCTTTTTTCGTGGAAAATTAAAAGAAAATTCTAACCTCAGAATAAGAATGACCACTCATTGTGCCCGATTTGCCATGAAATTTAGCATACTGGTTATTTTATTTGAAACTGGGCATAATGTAATTTTGACAGTTGTGGGGTGTTTGGTATATGTTTTTTTTAGGATTTCTGGAAAATTGAGATTGGTAATTTTATTTATCCAAGTTTGGTACGAGATTTCTAATTTTTTTTCAGAAATCTGATTTTTTCAAGATTTTATTTTGTGCGTAAAATTTTCTGAAAAGACCATCTAAGAATACCATTCAGAAAATGGTATTATAGGATTCACATGGCAAGAGGAAATTTAATACAACCAAACATAAGATTAAGAAAAGTAACCCAATATTTCCTAGATATTTTGGCCTTCAAACAACTTTTTAGTAACATTTTCGAAAAATTCATTTTTTACCATATTCTTAGAAATCTAAATTTTTGGGTAAAATAAATTTATTCTCTATCAAATAGCCCCTAAAGATTAAAAAATGGGAAAAACTTCCCACGTTACATTAGAAAATTGTTTTATCATATTGTAGCTTTTTAATTTGCGTGTAATTTTTTTTTTTAATAAATGTGATACCCATCACTAAATGAGAAAATAAGTTTTATATAACATGAAAAAATCAAATCTCTAAAAAAATTTAATGAATTTGACATATGCTGCAAGGAATTCGAAGATAATAACATGATAAATATTATTTTTATTTTACTTGATGTAATTATCTCATATTATCTGACTTCGAAAATTTCACCAACTTTTTTTTTTCTTTTTTATCCTTTAATGATGGACCCCACATGGCTTCTCTTTGTAACATGAGAAAATTACTCTCATGTAAAGTAAGAGTAACATTCCCCTAATAACATATCAATTAAGTATGAGTTTTATAAGAGTTATGTTGTAGAAAAAGTGATTGTGTAATGTTATAGAGATTCATTTTGCGTGCTTTAATTATTATTTTTTGCTTCAAAAAGTGCAAGCTCCACAAAATATTGTATGTGTAAGATTTTTTTTTGTGTCATGTGATATGGTAGATACAAACCCCATTAACTATTGACATGAAATACAACCAAGAAGTATCATTTATTAATAATTTTTCTTAAACGAATTTAATAAAAACAGAGAGTAACGGATAGTCAAAGTCAGAGCTTAGGAAAAAAGTTGCTCTTTTTATGTGAAAAAGAAAATTGTAGTCTTGGACTCTTGGTGGGTCTAAAAGTGAAATCCGTTTTATGCAACACAGATTTAAAAGAAAGGAAAAATGAAAAGAAAAAAATTTATAAGCTATAATTTGAATTATGTCTATAATTTCAATAATTGAGTAATAAATTAATTAAGGTGTGTTTAGATAGGCCCTAAAAAAATATTTGTATGGTTAGTATTTTTTTCTTATTTTTTTATAAGCTATCTTAATGAAAAAAAATACTAAAAAGTGGAAGGACTTGACAAGTTTGAAATGTAAAGGATAAAACGGTAAAGTGGCTGTAAAGTCCTATTGGGTCAGCCACAGACGCAATTTATAATTAAGATTTGAGAGTGTCTATTTAAACGACAAAACCAGCGTGTGGACACTGCAGCAGTTATTCGTGAAAAAACGAAACGCATAGACCCACATATTCCCACAATCTTGATTTTCATTTTTTTTATAGGTTATATTTATAAAAAAAAATTACAACCTCTTACAATTATATCTTAATATCGTTGATTTCTGTCAATCAATGATTATTATTTAATTATAAAATAATAATTAATTAATGAGTTTAATTTGTAAAAATCATAACTATTGATTGACAGAAATCAACAGTGTTAAGATATAATTATAAAGGATTATAAAAAAAAATTATAAATATAACCTACCTCTTTTTTATTACTATTTTATTTCCCATTGCTTTTTGGTTTTCCCCCTCGTGCAAAAACCTAAGATTGTTTTTTTAATTTTTTTCTTGTAACAGAAACCGAAAACATTTAAGAACAAAAACAAGAGAGAGAAGTTGATGATTTCGTTTTTGTTATTTATTTATTAAATTGATATTTCTTATATTATAAGAAATATTTTTCTTATCTATACCCGAGAGTATATGAGACTTATGTAGGATTATATAAAAAGAAAAAAAATAGATCTATATAATTTTATATATGTCTAAACTCTATAATATAAAATTATTTCTTATAACAACGAAACCATTTATTTCTTCATTTACAGTGAGAAAAAACATAGGGAATATGACAAGAAAGAGAGAGTTGGAAAGAGATCCTTTTAACCACCAATACAGGGATTACAATTAATATAAAATATTTTAGTTTTAAAATTTGGATGTTAAAATTTAATTGGGGGATTTTTTATGTTTAACTTAGAGCTTATTTAGATGGGCTTTTAAAAGTAGTATTTTTTTTATATCTTACTTATTTTAAAAGTTTTTTTTTTTGTAAAAACTAAAGTTATTTAGATTTTTGAAAAATATTTGATTTTTGAAAAAGTACTTGACTTTGACTTATGTGTTTTAGAAGCTAAAAAAAATTGACTCTTTTTTAAAAGCATACCTTCAAACAAATTTTTTTTTAAGAAAAAAGCAATTCTTGAAAAATGTCTGCTTTGATGTTTGTTTTAAAAAAAACAAAAGTCATAAAAAAAAGTTAAAAATTTATTTTTTTTTGAAGTTAAAATTTTTAGCTTACAAAAAAAACAGAAGTCAAAAGTCAAATAATTTCTTCAAAAATCAAATATTTTTTTAAAAATTTAAATAACTTTAACTTTTATAAAAAGCACTTTTAAAATAAGAAAGTCATAAAAAAGGCTTTTTTAATAAGTCAATACAAACAGATTGTAATAAATAAATAAATTTAATTATCAAATTTATTGAGTAATGGATGAATTAATAAATAATTTTTTTAAAAAAATACATTTACTACTAAACACGTGCATTGATGGAAAATTATTCCCTTTTAATTTTACCTGACTCAACGGAATTAAATTAAAGTATTAAACTATCAATCCATGAATTAATGGAAAGAATTAAAAAGAATGGTTTGTCATTAATTGATTGACTAATAATATAATATTGAGAGAGAGAGAGAGAGAGAGAGAAATAAAAGACAATATAGAAAGGGGAATAAAACAAAAGAGCCTTAGCTTAGCGTTACTGTGAAGTGGAACCCTCCCTTCAAAGAAAGTAAGAAAAGTGGGCAGTGGCTAGCTAGTGTTAGTGTGGTTGGATTTTTGTGGTTGAAGAAGGAAAAAACCAACCTCTTCCACTGCAAAACTTCAAGGTTTTGAAGGCTGAGGTTGTGTTTTCTCTTGTTGCTGGATTTGAAGGCTGTGTTATTATGGGTTCTGGTTCTGCTGTTACTTTGCTCCTTCTTTTCTGCTTATGGGGTCTTTTCATCTCTCTCTCATCTGGGGCTAGGCTTAGTGCTTCAAGGCAAAAGCTTGAGGTCAACAAGCATTTGAATCGCTTGAACAAGCCTGCTGTCAAGACTATTCAGGTTCTTCCTTCATTTTTATCTTTTTTTATCTTTTGGGTTCTTCTCCATCCACCCCATTTTTTGTATTTCTATTTCTTCTTGGTTTAATCTGTTTGGTTCCCAAGAAAATAGCCTGGTTTTGTGAAAAAGATTACTTTTTTTTTGCCCCTCGTTTCCTTGTTTGCTGAAGTGTAGTGTGTTGCTGGAATGGTTCTGTGCCTTCAAATTATTTTCACTTAAAAATCAAATGCCCCTCTGTTGCAAGCTTTTGCTACTGATTTTTTGTTTTTGTTTTTAAGCATTCTGTGATTTTTTTTTCTTTTTTTTAAAAATGTAGATCTTTTATATTGATGTTTTGATTTCTTAAGCCATGTGACTTTTTCTCTTTCTTTTTTTTCTACTTATACCTACCTCCCCCTCTTCCAAAATAAATCATATCCCTTTTTGAAGAAATTATTGATTGGATTTTGAAGCAGTGATGAGAAAGTACTGAAAGAAAGAAATGGGTAATGATTTACTTTTTTTTTCTATTATTTTTTTAATCAGCTACTGAATTTTAAAAAGTAGAAAGATACTAAAGAGAATTGTTTTTAAGTTTCGATTTTGTTAACATAGTATTTCAAGTGTTAATAATATGATTTATCATTGTTGCAGAGCCCAGATGGGGATATAATAGACTGCGTGCATGTTTCTAAGCAGCCAGCCTTTGATCATCCTTTCCTCAAAGATCACAAAATTCAGGTCCATTTTCTTCATTCAAGATCTGTACTTAATGTTCTTTTCTCTCCTTTTTTTCCTTTATTTTTTATTTGGTTCTTTCTAACTCTATGCTTTGGTTAATTAGACAAGACCTAGTTTCCACCCTGAAGGGCTTTTTGATGAGAACAAATTATCTGAAAACCCCCAAGAAAAATCCAATGCTCCCATCACTCAGCTGTGGCATGTGAATGGTAAATGCCCTGAGGACACAATACCCATCAGGAGAACAAAGGAGGAGGATGTTCTGAGAGCAAGCTCAGTCAAAAGATATGGAAGGAAGAAGCACAGAACTATCCCTAAGCCCAGGTCAGCACAGCCTGATCTAATAAACCAGAGTGGTCATCAGGTAAGAATTGTTTTGAATGCCTTGTAGTGTTATCAACCTTTCTTGTTTCCTCTTTCAAGTGTTCTTTGTCTAATTAATTTCCTGATTGTGTATTTTTGTGTTGTTGTTGATCAGCATGCAATAGCTTATGTTGAAGGAGATAAGTACTATGGAGCAAAAGCCACTATAAATGTGTGGGAACCCAAGATTCAGCAGCCTAATGAGTTCAGCTTGTCTCAGCTCTGGATATTAGGAGGCTCATTTGGTCAAGATCTTAACAGCATTGAAGCTGGCTGGCAGGTACTAAAGAATCAGCATTTATTTATTTGAGCATCAAAACTTGAGGACCTGTCTTTGATTTTGAAATTCTTGTTTTCCTTGTAAATAGTAATGACTGCGTGTACATGATTACAGGTTAGTCCAGATTTATATGGTGATAACAACACACGGCTATTCACCTACTGGACGGTAAGCTTCTATATTTTAAGCATGCCTAACTCTATTTGGCTTTCATTTTTGTTCTAATTGTTATGTTAGTCCAAAAAATGTTCTTTTTCATCAAACTCTCTTTATGCATTTTGCAGAGTGATGCATATCAAGCTACAGGCTGCTACAATCTTCTTTGCTCTGGATTTATTCAAGTCAACAGTGAAATAGCAATGGGTGCAAGCATTTCTCCAATTTCAGCATACCGGAATTCACAGTTTGATATCAGTATTCTTATCTGGAAGGTAAAATCTCATAAATTATAACATTATTAATCTGCAGAAGTAAACCAGCTTTTGAGCACGATGAGTCTCGTCATTCTTCAAACTAGGTGTTTGGTATGTGGACCATTGTAATGTCCCAAGTGCTTGGATTCTTGAAACCTATCATCGTTCTCCCATAGGTATGAAACATGACATGTGGAAGATTCAAGGTGCCCATCATGTTTGATAGGGTATAGCTAGTATGGGAATCTTTAGTTCTTCATGTTTTCATTTATCAACCGGTTAATTAAAGCTTTTTATTGAAAGCATTCTTGGTGGCAGTGGCAGTGGCATCATAGTTAGAATCATCTTTGTAACACTGATACTAGGGATCTCTTCCCAATTTCTTTTGACCATGATATGGACCCCAATTGTAATTGATGACAGGACACTGTCAATTCATCTTATAGGAACTTTTGAAAAGTTATTATGAATGGCTTATACCTATAAGTGCATAGCACAGAACACATGTAGACCACTTGTATTTTTATCTTCCTTTAACCCTTTACAATACAATGTGGCCAAAACCAAATACTTGACATCATGAAATTTGTTTAAGTGATTTTCTCTCCTTTTTTTTTGCTTGTAGGATCCAAAAGAGGGGCACTGGTGGATGCAATTTGGGAATGACTACGTATTGGGTTATTGGCCTTCTTTCCTGTTCTCATATTTGGCTGACAGTGCTTCCATGATTGAGTGGGGAGGAGAAGTTGTTAATTCTGAGCCTGATGGTCAACATACCTCAACTCAAATGGGTAGTGGTCATTTTCCTGAAGAGGGATTTGGCAAGGCAAGCTACTTCAGGAATGTTCAAGTGGTTGATAGCTCCAATAATCTCAAGGCTCCCAAAGGTATTGGCACCTTCACTGAGCAATCAAACTGTTACGATGTCCAAACAGGCAGTAATGGGGATTGGGGCCATTACTTCTACTTTGGAGGCCCTGGCAAAAACCCAAATTGTCAATGAGCTAAAGAAGATGAACTAAAAAGAAGAAAAAAAAGAAAAAGAAAAATTGTAGTCTCTCTTGTATCATTCAATCATCCTAGTGTTAAAGCCCTTCTCTTCTATCTTGTATACCCTTTTTCTGTAGTGGAAAGTTTTGACTGTTATTTTATATTGAAAGATTCTCCATGTAAGCTTAGTGGGGAAGTGTGGCCAAGTTTCTCAAAAGCCTAAAGAAACAGGCCTTTATAACATCCTTGTATTTTATTTGTTTGTCCACTCCTCTCTATAGGAGTGTGTGTCAATGGCAATGGAGCGAGTTCCTCTATATTTCTTAGTCTTTTGTGATTACTAAAACTAGAATGTACTCCCAGAATGTGTTACTGATCTTGTTCCATAATTTTAAATGATAATATGGTGCCATGTCCATGCTTGGAGAATCTATCAATTAAATAAAGTGAAAGTTAGTGTGACCAATGAAAGAAAAATGAGAAAAAAGAAATTGTATTTGGCCTTATTAAAAGATGCTTGAGAAAGGGTTGCATGTGAGTGGCTGACAGTACTTTTGTTTGCATTTCAACTTTTTTTTTGTAAAAGTGGCCCACTTCCACCACCACACATTTTTCAATCACTTTCTCCATCCTGCAAATCCATCCTTATATATCATTAAAGGCTGTGAATATGCGGGACCAAAAAGTTGTAGGCCCACTTATTTTTATTTGGATTTTATTTTTTTTGTTATATAATATATATATATATTAAAAGTTAGTTTAGTATCATTTTTAATTGATAGTGAAAAGTTTAAACCCTAAGGGGATATGATGTGTATACTTACATGGTAACAAGTTTAAATTTTAGTTATAATGGTGTTAGGCTGTATGAAAATATATGAATATCTTAGTCTGAATAATTTGTCTTTTACTAGATCAGTTGAAGTGTGTATACAATGTAATCGTAATACCTATATACCTATGCTTACAAATCAGAGTTCTTGATCTTTTTTGATCTAATGACTCTCAGATGAAGTGTCAAATTTCAAATTTGACACTAGTGTCAAAGGATTCTACCCCCCCCTCTCTCTCTCTCTATATATATATATATTTGGGTTTTATAAGAGTTATGTTGTAGGAAAAGTGATTGTGTAATGTTATAGAGATTAATTTTGCGTGTTTTAGTTTTTTTTTTTTTTTTTTTTGCTTTAAAAAGTGTGGGCTCCACAAAATATTGTGTGTGTAGGAATGTTTTTCGTGTCGTGTTAAAGGACAAACTAAAACCCTTATATATATATGAGAAAAATATTTCTCAAGTAACTTGAGATATATTTATCTTCGGCCACCCAAAAATATAGTACTTTTGTTTATTTATTTCCTTATATTAATTGATTCATCTCTGAATGGTTATGATTTAGTAGCTGGAGATAAAGTTATCTCAAACAGCTTGAAAAATGATAAGCCCTATATATATATATATGGTAAAATCAGAAATATATATGGCAAGTATTTGATTGTTGCACGTACAGCAACTGCAAAAATGTAAATCAGGAATAATATATAGAGAGAGGACAAGATCAATTTATATGGATATAGAAATAAGAAGTTTTGTTTTAAAAAAAAGAATAAGAAGTTTTATATTGAGAGATAATCTAATATTGAGAGGACAACTTGGATTGTTATAAAATTATAGTGTGAACTTAGTGAAAATTTATCCAATAAGCACGGCCACACCCTTATTATTATTATTATAAACAAAAGGTATTCTTTACTAGAAATAATTATGTTCGAGTCAAAAACATTCATATATCATGTGGAGTTAATTCTCCCAAACGAAATTTTTTACATTCACAATGATTTAAATTCAAAATCTTTCATAAACAAAATTAAACATGTACCATTTAAACCAACCTCTTTTAGTATGGTACCACCCTCGTTTCTGGTAAGCTTGGGTGATGCAGCGAAACACGTTGATTGAGCAATGTTGCGGTCCATGCCAGCGACTGAATCTGCACAAAGAGACGAACAAAGTTGCAACCTAACTAATAATGCATGGGCATTCCTAAATGATTGTTGTACCCTTCTTGAGTTTGAGTTTGTATATCATATCAGTATTTGTAGTAGACTAGTAGGGTACACATGAGTATATGTATCCAATACTTTTTTTTCTTTTTATCAGATACTTTTTGGTATACCTTGGTCAAGTTTTGCAACAGGTGATATACTGATATATTAAAGTACAAGTCAATCCTTTCAAAACACACAGTTTTGCAAAGCTCTTATGTCATTGATTTGGAATTTCATATTTTCAAATCTTATGCCCCTTTTGGTTATTTTTGCTTAATTGATATGTTTTACGGAGATTTGTTGAAAATTTTGAATTAAAAAATAGGGTTCATTTTTTCTGCCGTCAATGTAGATAAGTTATCTACATTGAGACCAAAACGACGTCGTTTTGAGACGTAAATCAAGGTATTTTTGTAATTATAATTTATTTCAGGGTTATAAACTTATAATAGTTTTTCTTATTATAATTTTTTAATTTTTCAACCCAAAACGACGTCGTTTTGGGAGTGAATGTAGATAATTTATCTACTTTCACTATAGAAACATTAAAGCCTAAAAAATATTATATCAATTATATTCGTCTTATGATATAAGAGTTTTATTAATCTAATCTCATTGTAGAAGAATACTATAGACACGATTATGAAAATGGCCCACTCACTTATAAAAAATAAAAAATAACTCAAAATTGAGCTACACAAGAATCGATGAGTGGGTAAAAAAGATAATTACTTTTCAACAACATGAGAGTAGTTTTTCCGTTAATATAATTACTTAATTATTTACACTTTTATATTTGTATACAATATATTATCATTTCTATATAATATTTTATCCTATACCAATATTATAAAAATTTTGTCATATCATGTACCCGTGTAAATGCAGCCTACATGGGGGTGATGCCAAGCAAAAAAATCTTTTTGTTGAAGCAAATGATGATAGATCAGTTGATCGTATGAGAGGAGAAAATATTAGGTGGTTCCTCTTCTTTCCCCTTCTCTCTCCTCTTCTTTCCTTTCTCTCTCCTCTCTCTCTCTCTTTTTTTCCCTCAGTCTCTCTCTTCTTACTACATATCCTCTCGTATGAGAGTTAGTGGGTGAAAGTATGAATCCTTCTCAATATTATCTTTAAGAGGATTTTAAAATTTTAATCTAGACTTGTCCCGAACAGAAATGACTTACTTGTGTTTTATCAAAAAAATAAACTCCTTGTCGACACCTGTATTTTAACTTTTATTTTCTTCTTGCTCTGTGTTGATTTCCTGGATACTAACATCAAAGAAACTGTAACAGGTTTTGGGATTGGAAAATAAAGGTTCATTGTTGAATAAAAATTAACAATGATGAATGAAGTAAAGAGCTTTGAAAGAAGGCTGGTTGTTGTGGATTACTATCTGGGGATAATTGGATAAAAGGTTAATATAAATATTAGAGTAGCATTAATTTGTTAGGATCCTGATTGTAACTATCACGGTTTGTTACCTTGTATATTAAAATAGATTAGCTTGATTTATGCTTTCTGTTCCTTAAGTTTAGCTGATTTCCTGATGTAAATAGATTAGCTTGATTTATGCTTTCTGTTCCTTAAGTTTAGCTGATTTCCTGATGTAAATAGATTAGCTTGATTTATGCTTTCTGTTCCTTAAGTTTAGCTGATTTCCTGATGTAACCAATTGTAAATCTTGGTCTATATAATAGACCCAATTTGATATATCATTAAGCTGCGAATGACAGCAACTTCTGTTATGGTATCAAGAGCTTGACGATCAACAAGCCTTCATTTTTTTTTTTTTTTTTTTTCATCATGACTTCCGCACCTAAAACCTTCAAGGTTTCTGATTCTAAGTCACCCTTTTACCTGCACCCATCCGACAATCCTGGTGCTGTTCTCACCACGGTCATCCTCCGTGGACAATCCAATTATGAAAATTGGGCTGCTCATACTTCTCTGCCTTCGGTTCCTTCTGAGCCGTCATCAGCATCCATCTCCATGGCAGATTTTACACCAGAAGTTCTACAACATCTCATGTCCTTGGCTGTCTCTTCTGCCCCTCCAGTTGATAAACTTACGGGTAAAATTTTACACCCATCTTGGATCATCGACAGTGGTGCATCCCAACACATGACGGGCACACTCTCCTATCTATCCAATGTGCATTCTATTTCTCCTTGTTCTGTGGGACTGCCGAATGGAGTTCATGATATTGCTACGCAATGTGGCAGCATTACTTTGGGCTCTTCTCTTCATCTCTCCAATGTTCTTTATGTCCCTTCGTTGGCTTGTAATTTGATTTCTGTATCTCAGCTTCTGCGCCAGTCTTGCTTGGCATTGTTTGTTAATTCTGTTTGTTTGATACAGGACCTAAAGCAGAAGAGGACGATTGGAACGGGTGTTGAACGAGAAGGGGTGTATATATTGTGTGCATCATCAGCTTCTGCTCATGTTGCCAGTACGTCAGATTCTGCAGCACTATGGCATCGTCGTCTAGGACATCCATCTTCCCGTTATTTATCTTTGTTACCTTTTATTTCCAATGCAAACAATTTGGCTCCTTGTGACGTTTGTTGTAAAGCCAAACAACCACGAAGTCCTTTTCCTATTAATAATAAACGTTGTTTACATCCTTTTGATTTACTTCACTGTGATATATGGGGGCCATATCATATGGCATCTACAACTGGTGCCCGCTATTTTTTAACTGTAGTCGATGATTTTAGTAGACATGTTTGGATTTTTTTGATGCGCAATAAAACTGAAACTTCCACATGTTTACTTCGGTTTCTCCACTTGGTTCGCACCCAATATGATGCATCTGTTAAGCGAATTCAGAGTGATAATGGGACTGAATTTTTGTCATCTGTAGTCCAAGAGGCTCTCTCATCCTACGGTATTCATCATCAATTATCATGCACTTACACCCCACAGCAAAATGGACGCGTTGAACGTCGTCATCGTCACATCCTCAACGTGGCTCGTGCTTTGCGTTTTGATGGTCACTTACCTATATCTCTTTGGGGAGAATGCATCTTGACCGCTGCTCACCTCATCAACAGGACACCGACTCCACTCCTTGGTGGTCAGTGTCCCTATGAAGTTTTGCATGGCACTCCACCAAAGTATGATCACTTACGGGTCTTTGGGAGTTTATGTTACACTACTGTTTTACCCAAACCACATGACAAGTTCGCTCCTCGCTCCCGTAAGTGTGTGTTTGTTGGCTACCCTTTCAACAAAAAAGGATGGAAGGTCATGGATATCTCCACTCATGAAATATTTGTTTCTCGTGATGTTTTATTTCATGAAACTATTTTACCATTGGCTGCAACTTCATCTGCACCTTCTGTCCATGTACCGTCACCACAAGCTGTCTTCACCGATTATGATGTGGCACCTGTTACTGCTATTGATACTCCCACAGCGGAGCTTGATGACAGGGGGAGTTCGTCCTCCCCAGTTCCGGGTTCTATTACTTCATCCACGGATGTCCCTGGTTCACCGGTTCCGTTGACAGAACCTAACACTGCATCGGTGGCAGATATTCGTGAACAGCGTGCCAGACATCCCCCATCTCATTTAAAGGATTATGTATGCAACACAATGACTACACCCTTTCCTCGTCTCTCCACTTCTCCAATCGACTCAGGTATTCAATATTCCATTGATCATTATGTTTCTAATGCATTATTTTCTTCGCACCATCAGATTTTTCTTGCCGCCGTGGATAGTAACCTGGAACCCAAATCATTTAAAGAGGCTATGCAATATCCTCATTGGCAGAAAGCCATGCAAGCCGAAATTGATGCATTGGAAGCCAATCATACTTGGCAAATTCAACCTCTCCCTTCTGGTAAGAAAGCTATTCCATGTAAGTGGGTGTACCGCATCAAGTACAATTCTGATGGAACCATTGAACGCTATAAAGCGCGTCTGGTTATTGCTGGGAACAATCAGATCGAAGGAGAAGATTACACTGAGACTTTTGCACCGGTGGCTAAAATGACAAGTGTGCGTACATTTTTATCTGTAGCTGTAGCTCGAAAATGGAGCATTTTTCAGCTGGATGTTCAAAATGCCTTTCTCCATGGCGATTTGGATGAAGAAGTCTTTATGCGTTTTCCTCCCGGTTTCTCCCAAACCAAGTCTGGTCACGCCTGTAAGCTTCAACGTTCACTTTATGGTCTCAAGCAATCCCCACGAAATTGGTTTGCTAAGCTTCGTAGTTCTCTCCTCAGTTTCGGCTTTGTTCAGTCTCGTGCTGATTATACGTTGTTCACTTACTCGACTGGTTCCCATTATGTTGCTATACTTGTCTATGTAGATGATATTTTGTTGGCAGGTAGTGATCCTTCTCTCTGTGACCGTGTCAAAGCTCATTTACAAACCTGGTTTAAAATCAAAGATCTTGGTCCCCTCAAGTATTTTCTTGGCATTGAATTTGCTCGAAGCAAGACCGGTTTGTTTCTTACTCAACGCAAATTTGCTTTGGATATTCTTAAGGAATGTGGACTTCAAAGTTGTAAACCGGTTGCTTATCCTATGGATCCCAATCACAAGCTTGCTCTTGCTGAAGGACCTCCGTTTGATGATCCTAAACGTTATAGACGTATTGTTGGCCGTCTTGTATATCTCACGATTACACGACCAGAACTTAGTTATGCAGTTCACACACTTTCTCAGTTTTTGCAGCATCCTATGCAGATACATTACGATGCGGCTATTCGTGTTCTTCGGTACATTAAGTCCAATCCTGGCCAAGGACTCCTTCTTCGATCTGACAGTGATCTTCTTCTTCGTGCCTATTGTGATTCGGATTGGGCTAGTTGTCCCTTGACTCGAAAATCAGTCACTGGTTATTTTGTTACTCTTGGACATTCTCCTATTTCTTGGAAAACCAAGAAGCAAAACACAATATCCCGCTCCTCTGCTGAAGCTGAATACCGTGCCATGGCAGCTGCGACTTCTGAGCTTATTTGGTTAAAGTCTTTTCTCAGCTCTCTTGATATTCCTCATGCAGCCCCTATGCAACTGTTTTGTGACAGTCAGTCTGCTATTCATATTGCTTCTAATCCAGTGTTCCATGAGCGTACCAAGCATATCGAGTTAGATTGCCATTTTGTTCGGGACTATCTTCTCAGCAAGACTATTTCTACTCAACATATCCCCACTAGTTCTCAACCCGCAGATATTATGACCAAAGCACTTGGATCCAAACAATTCGATTTTTTGACTTCCAAGTTGGGCATCTCCTCCCTCCATGCTCCACCTTGAGGGGGAGTATTAGAGTAGCATTAATTTGTTAGGATCCTGATTGTAACTATCACGGTTTGTTACCTTGTATATTAAAATAGATTAGCTTGATTTATGCTTTCTGTTCCTTAAGTTTAGCTGATTTCCTGATGTAAATAGATTAGCTTGATTTATGCTTTCTGTTCCTTAAGTTTAGCTGATTTCCTGATGTAAATAGATTAGCTTGATTTATGCTTTCTGTTCCTTAAGTTTAGCTGATTTCCTGATGTAACCAATTGTAAATCTTGGTCTATATAATAGACCCAATTTGATATATCATTAAGCTGCGAATGACAGCAACTTCTGTTATGGTATCAAGAGCTTGACGATCAACAAGCCTTCATTTTTTTTTTTTTTTTTTTTTTCATCATGACTTCCGCACCTAAAACCTTCAAGGTTTCTGATTCTAAGTCACCCTTTTACCTGCACCCATCCGACAATCCTGGTGCTGTTCTCACCACGGTCATCCTCCGTGGACAATCCAATTATGAAAATTGGGCTGCTCATACTTCTCTGCCTTCGGTTCCTTCTGAGCCGTCATCAGCATCCATCTCCATGGCAGATTTTACACTCAAAATTGAGCTACACAAGAATCGATGAGTGGGTAAAAAAGATAATTACTTTTCAACAACATGAGAGTAGTTTTTCCGTTAATATAATTACTTAATTATTTACACTTTTATATTTGTATACAATATATTATCATTTCTATATAATATTTTATCCTATACCAATATTATAAAAATTTTGTCATATCATGTACCCGTGTAAATGCAGCCTACATGGGGGTGATGCCAAGCAAAAAAATCTTTTTGTTGAAGCAAATGATGATAGATCAGTTGATCGTATGAGAGGAGAAAATATTAGGTGGTTCCTCTTCTTTCCCCTTCTCTCTCCTCTTCTTTCCTTTCTCTCTCCTCTCTCTTCTCTTTTTCCCTCAGTCTCTCTCTTCTTACTACATATCCTCTCGTATGAGAGTTAGTGGGTGAAAGTATGAATCCTTCTCAATATTATCTTTAAGAGGATTTTAAAATTTTAATCTAGACTTGTCCCGAACAGAAATGACTTACTTGTGTTTTATCAAAAAAATAAACTCCTTGTCGACACCTGTATTTTAACTTTTATTTTCTTCTTGCTCTGTGTTGATTTCCTGGATACTAACATCAAAGAAACTGTAACAGGTTTTGGGATTGGAAAATAAAGGTTCATTGTTGAATAAAAATTAACAATGATGAATGAAGTAAAGAGCTTTGAAAGAAGGCTGGTTGTTGTGGATTACTATCTGGGGATAATTGGATAAAAGGTTAATATAAATCTCATTCCTAACTTTTTTTACTTCTATTTTTAAATGATACCCTAAACCGATCTTAATCCTCAAGCCTAACTGTTTATGTTTTTTTTTTAAAATAAATAAATAAATATTATAATGATACGTGGTGTTTTTTCGTTTATTAATAAACAAACAATTTTTTCACCAAAAAAAAGAATAAACAAACTATTTTACATTTATGAATCATTAAACCTAAACTCTTTATTCGTATTATTAGTTGAGCAACATGCACGAGACATGAAACCGGACTCTAAAAAATTATACATGAGTTCACTGTAAATAATAAATGATTTACAAAAATTAATATCAAAATAATTTTTAACTAAGATTGTAAGTGATTTAGAGGTATAATATTTTTTAATGACATGGCGAAAAAAAATTCAGGTTAGGAAAGTTTTTTTTTCTTTTTTTGCTTTTAATGTTGAATAGTGAAAGACCTAATGACCATTCAAATTTAAATATAACTTCTATAAACATCAAATAAAATGGCTGATTTAAAAATAAAAAATAAAAATCCCTAAGCAATGGGACGCTGCTATTGTGTTTGTGTCATAACTCACAAGTCACGAGAGATTCTTAAGCACTTTTGCAACGGCCCAATGGTGCAATGCCTGTGTATCAGTTGTATATATAGTTATTTATAAGGGTAACGTTTTCCTGCACTTACATTTGTAATTGAGTTTTTTTTTTTCTCCTCATGGCCCATAATTGGTTAAATTAACTGGAATTTTTTTTTTCTTATGTAACTTGAGAAAAATATTATCCTATT